>NC_041387.1:529531358-529600006 GCF_002162155.2 Triticum dicoccoides | reverse complement strand
CAATGGATGGCAGAGGGTCCGTAGTACCCGAAGCACTGGAGTGATCCAGTAGCCGGGAAGGGGCCTAGAAGTGCCTACTACTACACCACACTTGGCTCTACACATTTACAGAGCTTACCCGCAGCATAGCGATAGAACGAAACAACTAGCATAGCAATGATAGTAGTGAGATCCAGGGTAACGGTCATCTTGCCTGAAATCTTGCTAGGAAGAAGAACGAGACCATGAAGAAGACGAACGGACGAAGACGAATCAAGCGTAGATGAACGAATCCTCACGATCGCAACGAAACAGGAACTATCGAGAAGAAGCACAACCGAAAAGAAGCAAACAATATGGTAAACACACAACACATAAGCATGACATGATGCACAACCAAGCACGATGCATGAAAAAGGCTATATGATGCTACTCATGGCAAGAGATGAAGCATACAAGAATATCACCTCAAAGCAAGTTTAAATGAGGACGGAAACAACATATAACAAATCCGGTAAGTGCTCATATGCAATTTCGAAATTGGTCCAGAACTGAATAAACATTATGTTCGAGTTGTTAAACAGCAAGTTAAGATGCACCAAGATGATCTACACGAAATTCTAGTCAAGTTACATATAAAGTTCATTTAGTTCGGAGCCACGGCCTAGAAGATGTGAGCAAAACAAGTTAAACATGGCATTGATGCAAAATGCATTCAAACATCAAGCAAACACTCTCAAAACATGGATGCAACATGATAAGATGAAACTACATGCAAAATCAAGCAAGTTTCATATAGAGTATGCTCAAAACGGAGCAACGGTGCAACACATACAGTCCAAACAAGATATAACAACAATCTGCCCAGAACAGCAAGTAGGCACTTTGCAAACATCAAAACAACATGCTACAGGAATCTTATGAGCATAAAATTGATATGAACTTCATGTGCAAATAGCATAATTCAAATATCATTAAGGCTCAGGTTCATAGGCATCAAGATTAAACCAATATGATCAGTGCAAAATGCAACTTTATAACACAGGAGCGTATACATGAGCAGAGTTAATATGATGGCAACTTGAGAGCACAAAAGAGACAAGCTACAGCAAGTAAACATAGCAACCAAGGTTATGGCATCAAATTAAACATAACAAAGAGAAAATAACATCATGGCATCATATACATATGGCTAATGGGTTAATAGGAACCAACATGACAAGATTGAATGTTGAAACGGTTTCAGCAAGTGTAAAACAGCAACATTATATAGCATGTTTGCAAGTATGGAACAGAGACATATGACATCTAAAATTAACAACCATGGCATGTTAACAAATTACTCATAGCATTCTTCAAAACATGTAACTGGAGCATCTCTAGAAGAGGCATAGAACACTCAATAACAAGCTCACAACGAGAGATGATGAAGTTAACAGGAATCTGGAACATTATATAAGTATGTTCATGGCAATGAAAACATATGCTACATGACATATATAGGGCATAAAAAGGCAGGCCATCATAGAGCATAACACAAACATCAAAACATGTCAACTAAGCATCTCTAGTCTATGCATGGCTTAATTGGTAGCATCAAGAAAATATGGCAACATGATATGACAGAAACAGACTTGACACAAACTTAACAGCAAGTAGCCCACTTCACAAGCTTGATGCACTCACTACAGGGCATACAAAAATACATGGATGACACCACTGTAAGGATGTCATGAAAATGCTCCTACACTATGTAGACATCACGCTCATAGGATGCACACACAAAATGCAACAAAAATGACAAAACAGCAAGTTACAGTAGTTTTCAGCAGTTAACAGCAACATGCACTTTTACAACAGGGATTATGATATCAAGATGCACCCTAACATGTATACAAAGCACACCAACATGTAGAGCATGAAGAGCAGAACATGTGCATATCAAGATCATCATCATAGCGTCAACAGATACAAAGTTGTGGCACTCACAAGAGGCGTACATAATGTTAACAACCAGCAGATTTCAGCTGCTTATACTACTTAGAAGTTTTGCAACGAAGATTAAGGCATTAATATGAACAGGAACATGAATGCAAACTACTCCATCATGAAGAGTACTCTGAGATGAACATTTTGACATATCATACACTCAATTTGGAGCCACATACACAAAGTTATCAGCAGTCAAACTTGCCTATATGAAGCTGAAATTCAGGGACTTAGTCAATTCACAGGAAAAAAAATAACCGAGCACAATATAGTTATATGTCGCCTGAGCGCTAGATGGGTAGATGGGCTCACATTGGGTCCATGGGCCAGAGGAGGCTGCAACGCAGCTCGGTCGGGGAGACTGGGCTGGGCCTTGGCCAGGCCGTGGCCCACACGGGGCGCGGACGACTGGATCGAGCGAGGAGCTCGTCTCCTCCTCGTGAAGCAGGATGCCAACGGCGAACTTGGTACGGCTCCGGCGGAGCTCCAGTGGACGGAAGATGGGCGCGGGCAGCAGGAAACGGGCAGATCCGGGGTGGCGGTCGCCGGATCTGGCCGGAGCCGGGCGGCGGCGGTGTGCATCCATGGCGGCGGGGTTGGGGAAGATCTAGGCAGTGGTGGTGGCTCCTGGCGGCGCGGAGGGAGGCGGGTGGCGGAACGCGGCGGCCTGGAGGCCCCCGGCAACGGCGAGGTCGCCGGAGGGAGGTGCTAGGCGGCGGGGAGGTGACCTAGTGACGGGGCTCCTGCGGGAGCCGCTCGGGATTGGGCGGCGGGGCAGCGCTAAAAACAAGGCTGGCGGCTGCTGCGGGGTTAGGGGAGGGTTAGGCTAGGGTTTGGGCTAGGATTAGTCCGAAAATGGACTACGGGGTGTTTATATAGGAAAATGGCTAGGGTTAGGAGGGTTTGAGGGGGGTTTGGAGCCTCTGATCTCGATCAGACGGTTTCGGGCAAAGGAAGGGGGTTAGGCTGGGCCTAGGAAGGGTTAGTGGGCTGTGAAGAGAGGGCTTGGGCTGAGGGGAGAGAAGAGAAGTGCAACCCGGCGGCAGTTTCGGAGACCGAAACATTCGACGAAGGTACTGGGAACGGTACCGCTATATGTTTAACGGTTGGGCTATCAAACGGACTCTAAATGCGACGAAATTTGACAGGCGGTCTACCTACACTATAATAAGACCGCATGCCAACTTTCATCCCATTCCGAGAAATTTTTTATGCCACTTATAAAATAATATTTTGGAGGTTCCGCGGGTGCGTGTGAGTGTGAAAGGGCTCGGAACGGACAATGGAGAGAAGCGAGGGAAACCCGAACGGATGCAAGTTTTGAAAAACATGCAGATGAAATGCACATGATGACATGGCAAAGTGCAACACACAAGCAAATGACATGGCAACGATGGCGAACAACTGGAAGACACCTAGCGCATCGGATTCGGGTGTTACAACTCTCCTCCACTAACAAGAGATCTCGTCCCGAGATCTTAGGAACAAGACGGAAGAGAAAGAGGAAGAGGTGAAGTGAGAACGCAAGAGAGAAGATGAACAAAGTCCGAGAGCACTCGGGTTGAAAAGAGGAACATCGAATATGACGAGAATCAAAAGCTCAAGGAATAAGATAGACTCTAAAACCACTCTGGTTGGAAGAAGATAGAAAAGGAATAAGAACGAAAGAATTTTGGCAGCACTCCGGCTGAAAATGGAAGGAATAGAACAAGAACTTCACAAGATGGAATGACACTTGACAAGATAAGCAATGCAATGCCTCCGGAAGAATTGAAAGAATCCCACGTGGAAAGAACAGATGAGAGAACAACAACTTCCACCACAAGTGATTGATATGCTAACAAAGGAAAAGGAATCTTGAACGAACCACCGTAAGAATTCAAAAATGATTGATAAAAGAGAATGAATTACTGGGAAGAATTAGAAGAACAAATATGCTTTAGGGGATTTAGATGCAAAAGAATGAAGAGATAACGAGCTGATTAAAGAATACTTGACAGATGCGCCGGGGTAATTGGATAACGATAGCTGGAATGTGAGGACGAAGAATTCTTCTGTAATGATTGCCTCCGGTGAAAAGAAACGGAAAACAATTCCTGACATACTCCGGATGGGTAAGAAAAGAATATCTGACAATTGGAATAATTCGAGAAGATAACATGAAGCTAGAACCACGAATCTTCGAGAGAACGAGCAAGATTTAGAAGGAACTCTTCTTCGGTCTTCCAATGATGACAGGAAACAACACCAAAAATTGTTTAGATACTCCGGGAGAATGGGAAGCGAAGCGGTTGAGCCAACAATGAAATGATTTGAAATCGATCTTGTAAAGGCATCTGACTGATGAAATCCATTCTTACGTCACACTTTGAAAAGAATTAGAAATGGCCCCGGAATAATTAGAAGAGTCAGGTAAGATCCTGGGAAAATATCTGTGGGTTAGGGGCCAGTCAAAGAAAACACCGTTGAAAAGGATTGTTGAACAGATAGATGATGCACTGGAACAATCGAAAGACTTGAATGAGGTGACAACCTCGAATTAATTCGAACACAGACGAATCTCCTAAGATGTCTTCTGCACTCCTGAATAATAAACTGGCGAGAGGCGAACGAGCATGAAAAACACTTGATCCAAGGAAAAAAATATGATCAACCCCAAAAAAACTTTAGTTGAATCCACCGAAAAGAAAACAAGACGAATCAGTGATGAACTTAACGAGAATTCACCGGTTGAAATGATCGAGGAAGACAGAAAAGGATCCGCACGAATGAAATTGATGCCCGAACATAGACTCAGACTCCGGGAAGAAAAAGGGGTGGGAGGGCGGGAAAAACAAAGGCAAACTTGAAATGGGGGACCGACGAATACCTTGAAGAGAAAATACCGGTTGAAACAATTGAGGAAAGAATGCAAAGATTTCACACGAGTAGGATGAATACTCCATTACGGACTCCGGCTCCGAGAAGAAAATGTTGGAGAACGTTGCATAAAATAAAATTTTTCCTACGTTCACCAAGATCATTCTAGGAGTTCATCCAGCAACGAGAGAAAGGAGTGCATCTACATACCCTTGTAGATCGCGAGCGGAAGCGTTCAAGAGAACGGGGTTGAGGGAGTCGTACTCGTCGTGATCCAAATCACCGGAGATCCTAGCACCGAACGGACGGCACCTCCGCATTCAACACACGTACGGTCAGCGTGATGTCTCCTCCTTGATCCAGCAAGGGGGAAGGAGAGGTTGATGAAGATCCAGTAGCACGACGGCGTGGTGGTGGATGCAGCAGGGATCCCGGCAGGGCTTCGCCAAGCGTCTGCGGGAGGGAGAGGTGTAGCAAGGGGGAAGGGAGGCGCCAAGTGCAAGGGTGCGGCTGCCCTCCCTCCCCCCTCTTTATATAGGGTCCGCAGGGGGGGCTCCGGCCCTGGAGATGGGATCTCCAAGGGGGGGCGACAGCAAGGGGGGAGGCTTGCCCCCCAAGGCAAGTGGAGGCGCCCCCCCACCCTAGGGTTTCCAACCCTAGGCGCAGGGGGGCCAAGGGGGGCGCACCAGCCCACCAGGGGCTGGTCCCCTCCCCACTTCAGCCCACGGGGCCCTCCAGGATAGGTGGTCCCACCCGGTGGACCCCCGGGACCCTTCCGGTCGTCCCGGTACAATACCGGTGACCCCCGAAACTTTCCCGATGGCTGAAACTGCACTTCCTATATTTAATTCTTCACCTCCGGACCATTCCGGAACTCCTCGTCACGTCTAGGATCTCATCCGGGACTCCGAAAAACTTCCGGGTTACTGCATATTCATATCTCTACAACCCTAGCGTCACCGAACCTTAAGTGTGTAGACCCTACGAGTTCGGGAGACATGCAGACATGATCGAGACGCCTCTCCGGCCAATAACCAACAGCGGGATCTGGATACCCATGTTGGCTCCCACATGCTCCTCGATGATCTCATCGGATGAATCACGATGTCGAGGATTCAATCAATCCCGTATACAATTCCCTTTGTCAATTGGTACGTTACTTGCCCGAGACTCGATCGTCGGTATCCCAATACCTCGTTCAGTCTCGTTACCGGCAAGTCACTTTACTCGTACCGTAATGCATGATCCCGTGACCAAACACTTGGTCACATTGAGCTCATTATGATGATGCATTACCGAGTGGGCCCAGAGATACCTCTCCATCATACAGAGTGACAAATCCCAGTCTCGATTCGTGCCAACCCAACAGACACTTTCGGAGATACCCGTAGTGCACCTTTATAGCCACCCAGTTACGTTGTGACATTTGGCACACCCAAAGCACTCCTACGGTATCCGGGAGTTGCACAATCTCATGGTCTAAGGAAATGATACTTGACATTTGGAAAAGCTCTAGCGAAATGAACTACACGATCTTTGTGCTATGCTTAGGATTGGGTCTTGTCCATCACATCATTCTCCTAATGATGTGATCCCGTTATCAATGACATCCAATGTCCATAGTCAGGAAACCATGACTATCTGTTGATCAACGAGCTAGTCAACTAGAGGCTTACTAGGGACTTGCTGTGGTCTATGTATTCACACACGTATTACGATTTCCGGATAATGCGATTATAGCATGAACAATAGACAATTATCATGAATAAAGAAATATAATAATAACCATTTTATTATTGCCTCTAGGGCATATTTCCAACAGTCTCCCACTTGCACTAGAGTCAATAATCTAGTTACATTGTGATGTATCGAACACCCATTGCGTCCTGGTGGTGATCATGTTTTGCTCTAGGGAGAGGTTTAGTTAACGGATCTGCTGCATTCAGGTCCGTATGTACTTTACAAATATCTATGTCTCCATCTTGAGCATTTTCACGAATGGAGTTGAAGCGACGCTTGATGTGCCTGGTCTTCTTGTGAAACCTGGGCTCCTTGGCAAGTGCAATAGCTCCAGTGTTGTCACAGAAGAGTGTAATCGGCCCCGACGCATTGGGTATGACTCCTAGGTCGGTGATGAACTCCTTCACCCAGATTGCTTCATGTGCTGCCTCCGAGGCTGCCATGTACTCCGCTTCACATGTAGATCCCGCCACGACGCTCTGCTTGCAACTGCACCATCTTACTGCCCCACCATTCAAAATATACACGTATCCGGTTTGTGACTTCGAGTCATCCAGATCCGTGTTGAAGCTAGCGTCAACGTAACCCTTTACGACGAGCTCTTCGTCACCTCCATATACAAGAAACATGTCCTTAGTCCTTTTCAGGTACTTAAGGATGTTCTTGACCGCTGTCCAGTGTTCCATGCCGGGATTACTTTGGTACCTTCCTACCAAACTTACGGCAAGGTTTATATCAGGTCTGGTACAGGTCATGGCATACATGATAGACCCTATGGCTGAGGCATAGGGGACGACACTCATCTTTTCTCTATCTTCTGCCGTGGTCGGGCAGTGAGCTGAGCTCAATTTCACACCTTGCAACACAGGCAAGAACCCCTTCTTGGACTGATCCATATTGAACTTCTTCAATATCTTATCAAGGTATGTGCTTTGTGAAAGACCTATGAGGCGTCTTGATCTATCTCTATAGATTTTGATGCCTAATATGTAAGCAGCTTCTCCAAGGTCCTTCATTGAAAAACACTTATTCAAGTAGGCCTTTATGTTGTCCAAAAGTTCTATATCATTTCCCATCAAAAGTATGTCATCCACATATAATATGAGAAATGCTACAGAGCTCCCACTCACTTTCTTGTAAATGCGGGCTTCTCCATAAGTCTGCATAAACCCAAACGCTTTAATCATCTCATTAATGCGAATGTTCCAACTCCGAGATGCTTGCACCAGCCCATAGATGGAGCGCTGGAGCTTGCATACCTTGTTAGCATTCTTAGGGTCGACAAAACCTTCCGGCTGCATCATATACAGTTCTTCCTTAAGGTGATCGTTAAGGAATGCCGTTTTGACGTCCATTTGCCATATCTCATAATCATAGTATGCGGCAATTGCTAACATGATTCGGATGGACTTCAGCTTCACTATGGGAGAGAATGTCTCATCGTAGTCAATCCCTTGAACTTGTCGATAACCCTTAGCGACAAGTCGAGCTTTATATATGCTAACATTACCATCCGCGTCCGTCTTCTTCTTAAAGATCCATTTGTTTTCTATTGCTCGCCGATCATCGGGCAAGTCTGTCAAAGTCCACACTTTGTTTTCATACATGGATCCTATCTCGGATTGCATGGCTTCAAGCCATTTGTTGGAATCTGGGCCTGCCATCGCTTCTTCATAGTTCGAAGGTTCACCGTTGTCTAACAACATGATTTCTAAGATAGGTTGCCGTACCACTCTGGTGCGGAACGTGTCCTTGTGGACCTTCGAAGTTCAGTAAGAGCTTGATCCGAAGTATCTTGATCATCATCAATAACCTCCTATCTTGTCGGTGCAGGCACCACAGGAACATCTTCCTGAGCTGCGCTACTTACCGGTTCAAGAGGTAGTACTTCATCAAGTTCCACTTTCCTCCCACTTAATTCTTTCGAGAGAAACTCTTTCTCCAGAAAGGACCCGTTCTTGGCAACAAAGATCTTGCCCTCGGATCTTAAGTAGAAAGTATAGCCAATGGTTTCCTTAGGGTATCCTATGAAGACGCATTTTTCCGACTTGGGTTCGAGATTCTCAAGTTGAAGTTTCTTGACATAAGCATCGCATCCCCAAACTTTTAGAACGACAGCTTAGGTTTCTTCCCAAACCATAATTCATACGGTGTCATCTCAGCGGATTTAGACGGTGCCCTATTTAAAGTGAATGTAGCTATCTCTAGAGCGCATCCCCAAAATGATAGCGGTAAATCGGTAAGTGACATCATAGATCGCACCATATCCAATAGAGTGTGATTACGACGTTCGGACACACCATTTCGCTGAGCTGTTCCAGGCGGCGTGAGTTGTGAAACGATTCCACATTTCCTTAAGTGTGTACCAAATTCGTGACTTAAATATTCACCCCCACGATCTGATCGTAAGAACTTTATCTTTCGGTCACGTTGATTCTCTACCTCATTCTGAAATTCCTTGAACTTTTCAAAGGTCTCAGACTTGTGTTTCATCAAGTAGACATACACATATCTACTCAAGTCATCAGTGAGAGTGAGAACATAACGATATCCTCCGCGAGCCTCAACGCTCATTGAACCGCACACATCAGTATGTATGATTTCCAATAAGTTGGTTGCTCGCTCCATTGTTCTGGAGAACGGAGTCTTGGTCATCTTGCCCATGAGGCATGGCTCGCATGTGTCAAACGATTCGTAATCTAGAGACTCTAAAAGTCCATCAGCATGGAGCTTCTTCATGCGCTTGACACCAATGTGACCAAGGCGGCAGTGCCACAAGTATGTGGGACTATCGTTATCAACTTTATATCTTTTAGTATTCACACTATGAATATGTGTAACATTACGATCGAGATTCATTAAGAATAAACCATTCACCAGCGGGGCATGACCATAAAACATATCATTCATATAAATAGAACAACCATTATTCTCGAATTTAAATGAGTAGCCATCTCGAATTAAACGAGATCCTGATACAATGTTCATGCTCAAAGCTGGTACTAAATAACAATTATTGATGTTCAAAACTAATCCCGTAGGTAAATGTAGAGGTAGCGTGCCGACGGCGATCACATCGACCTTGGAACCATTCCCGACGCGCATCATCACCTCGTCCTTCGCCAGTCTTCGCTTATTCCGCAGCTCCTGCTTTGAGTTACAAATATGAGCAACCGCACCGGTATCAAATACCCAGGAGCTACTACGAGCACTGGTAAGGTACACATCAATTACATGTATATCACATATACCTTTGGTTTTGTCGGACTTCTTGTCCGCTAAGTACTTGGGGCAGTTCCGCTTCCAGTGTCCGCTTCCCTTGCAATAAAAGCACTCAGTCTTAGGCTTGGGTCCATTGCTTGACTTCTTCCTGGCAACTGGCTTACCAGGCACGGCAACTTCCTTGCCGTCCTTCTTGAAGTTCTTCTTACCCTTGCCCTTCTTGAACTTAGTGGTTTTATTCACCATCAACACTTGATGTTCCTTTTTGATCTCCACCTCCGCTGATTTCAGCACTGAATATACCTCAGGAATGGTCTTTTCCATCCCCTGCATATTGAAGTTCATCACAAAGCTATTGTAGCTTGGTGGGAGCGACTGGAGGATTCTGTCGACCACCGCGTCATCCGGGAGATTAACTCCCAGTTGAGATAAGCGGTTGTGCAACCCAGACATTTTGAGTATGTGCTTGCTGACAGAACCATTCTCCTCCATCTTACAACTGTAGAACTTGTCAGATACTTCATATCTCTCGACCCGGGCGTGAGCTTGGAAAACCATTTTCAGCTCTTGGAACATCTCATATGCTCCGTCCTACTCAAAACGCTTTTGGAGCCCTAGTTCTAAGCTGTAAAGCATGCCGCACTGAACCAGGGAGTAATCATCACTACGCGACTGCCAGGCGTTCATAACATCTTGAGTTTCTGGGAAAACGGGTGCTTCACCTAGCGGTGCATCTAGGACATATGCTTTCTTGGCATCTATGAGGATGGTCCTCAAGTTCCGGACCCAGTCCGTATAGTTGCTGCCATCGTCTTTCAGTTTGGTTTTCTCTAGGAACGCGTTGAAGTTGAGGGCAACATTAGCGTGGGCCATTTGATCTACAAGACATATTGCAAAGATTTTAGACTAAGTTCATGATAATTAAGTTCATCTAATCAAATAATGAATTCCCACTCAGATAGACATCCCTCTAGTCATCTAAGTGATCCATGATCCGCGTCAACTAGGTCGTGTCCGATCATCACGTGAGACGGACTAGTCATCATCAGTGAACATCTTCATGTTGATCGTATCTTCTATACAACTCATGTTCGACCTTTCGGTCTTCCGTGTTCCGAGGCCATGTCTGTACATGCTAGGCTCGTCAAGTCAACCTAAGTGTATTGCGTGTGTAAATCTGGCTTACACCCGTTGTATTCGAACGTTAGGATCTATCACACCCGATCATCACGTGGTGCTTCGAAACAACGAACCTTCGCAACGGTGCATAGTTAGGGGGAACACTTTTCTTGAAATTATTATGAGGGATCATCTTATTTACTACCATCGTTCTAAGTAAACAGGATGAAAAACATGATAAACATCGCATGCAATCAAATAGTGACATGATATGGCCAATATCATATTGCTCCTTTGATCTCCATCTTCAGGGCGCCATGATCATCTTCGTCACCGGCATGACACCATGATCTCCATCATCGTGTCTTCATGAAGTTGTCACGCCAACGACTACTTCTACTTATATGGCTAACGCGTTTAGCAATAAAGTAAAGTAATTTACATGGCATTGTTCAATGACACGCAGGTCATACAAAAAATAAAGACAACTCCTATGGCTCCTTCCGGTTGTCATACTCATCGACATGCAAGTCGTGATTCCTATTACAAGAACATGATCATCTCATACATCACATATATCATTCATCACATCCTTTGGCCATATCACATCACAAAACACTTGCTGCAAAAACAAGTTAGACGTCCTCTAATTGTTGTTGCAAGTTTTTACGTGGCTTCTATAGGTGATCTAGCAAGAACGTTTTTCTTACCTCCCTTAAAGCCACAACATGATTTGCCAACTTCTATTTACCCTTCATAAGGACCCTTTTCATCGAATCCGCTCCAACTAAAGTGGGAGAGACAGACACCCGCTAGCCACCTTATGCAACTAGTGCATGTCAGTCGGTGGAACCTGTCTCACGTAAGCGTACATGTAAGGTCAGTCTGGGCCGCTTCATCCCACAATACCGCTGAAGCAAAATAAGACTAGTAGTGGCAAGAAAGTTGACAACATCTACGCCCACAACAAATTGTGTTCTACTCGTGCAAAGAGAACTACGCATAGAGCTAGCTCATGATGCCACTGTTGGAGAATGTTGCATAAAACAAAAAAAATTCCTATGTTCACCAAGATCAATCTAGGAGTTCATCCAGCAACGAGAGAGAGGAGTGCATCTACATACCCTTGTAGATCGTGAGCGGAAGCGTTCAAGAGAATGGGGTTGAGGGAGTCGTACTCGTCGTGATCCAAATCACCAGAGATCCTAGCGCCGAATGGACGACACCTCCGCGTTCAACACACGTACGGTCAGCGTGACGTCTCCTCCTTCTTGATCCAGCAAGGGGGAAGGAGAGGTTGATGAAGCTCCAGCAGCACGACGGCGTGGTGGTGGATGTAGCAGGGATCCCGGTAGGGCTTCGCCAAGCGTCTGCGGGAGGGAGAGGTGTAGCAAGGGGGAAGGGAGGCGCCAAGTGCAAGGGTGCGGCTGCCCTCCCTTCCCCCTCTTTATATAGGGTCCCCAGGGGCGCCGGCCCTGGAGATGGGATCTCCAAGGGGGGCGGTGGCCAGGGGGAGGCTTGCCCCCCAAGGCAAGTGGAGGCGCCCCCCACCCTAGGGTTTCCAACCCTAGGCACAGGGGGGCCCAAGGGGGGGCGCACCAGCCCACCAGGGGCTGGTCCCCTCGCCACTTCAGCCCATGGGGCCCTCCGGGATAGGTGGCCCCACTCGGTGGACCCCCGGGACCCTTCCGGTGGTCCCGGTACAATACTGGTGACCCCCGAAACTTTCCCGATGGCCGAAACTGCACTTCCTATATATAATTCTTCACCTCCGGACCATTCCGGAACTCCTCGTGACGTCCAGGATCTCATACGGGACTCCGAACAACTTTCGGGTTCCTGCATATTCATATCTCTACAACCCTAGCGTCACTGAACCTTAAGTGTGTAGACCCTACGGGTTCGGGAGACATGCAGACATGACCGAGACGCCTCTCCGGCCAATAACCAACAACGGGATCTGGATACCCATGTTGGCTCCCACATGCTCCTCGATGATCTCATCGGATGAACCACGATGTTGAGGATTCAATCAATCCCGTATACAATTCCCTTTGTCAATTGGTACGTTACTTGCCCGAGACTCGATCGTCGGTATCCCAATACCTCGTTCAGTCTCGTTACCGGCAAGTCACTTTACTCATACCGTAATGCATGATCCCGTGACTAGACACTTGGTCACATTTAGCTCATTATGATGATGCATTACCGAGTGGGTCCAAAGATACCTCTCCGTCATACGGAGTGACAAATCCCAGTCTCGATTCGTGCCAACCCAACAGACACTTTTGGAGATACCCGTAGTGCACCTTTATAGCCACCCAGTTACGTTGTGACGTTTGGCACACCCAAAGCACTCCTACGGTATCCGGGAGTTGCACAATCTCATGGTCTAAGGAAATGATACTTGACATTTGGAAAAGCTCTAGCAAAACGAACTACATGATCTTTGTGCTATGCTTAGGATTGGGTCTTGTCCATCACATCATTCTCCTAATGATGTGATCCCGTTATCAATGACATCCAATGTCCATAGTCAAGAAACCATGACTATATGTTGATCAACGAGCTAGTCAACCAGAGGCTTACTAGGGATTTGTTGTGGTCTATGTATTCACACACGTATTACGATTTCCGGATAATACGATTATAGCGTGAACAATAGACAATTATCATGAATAAAGAAATATAATAATAACAATTTTATTATTGCCTCTAGGGCATATTTCCAACAGAAAAAGGGTGGGCGGGTGGGAAAAGAAAACAACTAAGGATTGAACTTGGCAAAGGTGAAGAGGCTCGAATCAACTTGACGAGAAATGCACCGGATGAAAAGAGCTGAGAACCAACGGACGAGAAACTAACCGCGTGATCCTAAAGAAAAATTTGAAGGGGAAGAGGAGTAAGTCAAAACATCTACGTCAAGATTCCTCACCAGAGCGACGAAGGGGTTGAGGAGTAAAAAGAATTCCTACTCTCTGATATAAATAGACTCCGAAAAACAGTTTTCTTCTACACTCGACAACGGCCAACTACGATCAATCAAGGGGGGGCTCCTATGGTCAGTCGAGGCTCTGATACCAACTTGTCACGCCCAATATGTGACCCTATCCTAAAGGAACTCGAAGGTCCCACCAAGGATCGAAGCGCATATTGGAGACGCTTTTGCAAGGTGGATATCGTTACATCGTACCATTACATAATAGTTGGCGATACATACAAAAGGCATACAATGCCACATGAATACAACATCATCATACAAGAGAAACATCCGACTACGGATGAAATACAAACGGAAATTCAAACGACATCCACCCTGCTAGCCCAGGCTGCCGACCTGGAACCTATCCCCTCATCGAAGAAGAAGCAAAAGAAGAACTCAAAGCAAGCAAGCATCGCTCTCGCGTCATGATCATCGCATTACCTGCACCTTCAACTGTTGTTGTAGTAATCTGTGAGCCACGAGGACTCAGCAATCCCATTACCATGGGTATCAAGACTAGCAAAGCTTAATGGGTATGGAATGGATAAGTGGTGAGGTTGTAGCAGCGGCTAAGCAATGTATGGTGGCTAACTTACGAGTACAAGAATAAGATGAGAAGCTACGCAAACGGTCGCAAACTAGTAATGATCAATAAGTGATCCTGAAATACTTACGTTCAAACATAACCACATCATGTTCTCTTCTCGAACTCACCTGAAAAGAGACCATCACGGTTACGCACACGGTTGGTGTATTTTAGTTTGAATCTTGTGTCAAGTTTTCTACAACCGGACATTAAAAATTCCCATCTGCCACATAACCGCGGCCACGACTTTCGAAAGTTTAAACCCTGCAGGGGTGTCCCAACTTAGCCCATTATAAGCTCACGATCCGCGGAGACAATCCTCCATCGCGGGACATCCGATCAGACTCGAGGTCCCGGTGCACAAGACATTTCGATAATGGTAAAACTAATATAGCAAAGCCTCCCGGTGTGTCGAACCCCTGATAGTAGCCGCGCGTATCTCGTCTCAGGCCACGTCTATATAGGTCAGCCTATGAGTAAAACCAGATCCTCGGGTTGCCCTGTGGTGGCCTTGCAGTCTGTCCGTTTGGGACCAACACCATCATCGCTGCCCCCCTGCTATGTAGAAAAATCCTCGGGTTCATGACGCCCTATGCAAATTTATTATTTAGTTTAAGTATTATTATGGCAAATGTTAAAACCAATGTTGGGCCTTGCTGGAAGAGTTTTATTCAAAGCGAACTGTCAGGAGGGTCCCATACCCCTCACCGTGTTAGGGACGCAAAATCAAGGAACATAACACCGGTATGACGGGAACTAGGGCGGCAAGAATGGAACAAAACACCAGGCATAAGGCCGAGCCTTCCACTCTTTACCAAGTATATAGATGCATTAATTAAATAAGAGATATTGTGATATCCCAACATAAACATGTTTCACATGGAGCAATCTTCAACTTCACCTGCAACTAACAACGCTATAAGAGGGGCTGAGCAAAAGCGGTAACATAGCCAAACAATGGTTTGCTAGGAAGGGTGAAAAGGTTAGAGGCTGACATGGCAATTTGGGAGGCTTGATAAGCAAGTGATAGGTAGCGCAACATAGCAATAGAACGAAGCAACTAGCATAGCAATGATAGTAGTGAGATCCAGGGTAACGGTCATCTTGCCTGAAATCCCGCTAGGAAGAAGAACGAGACCATGAAGAAGACGAATGGATGAAGATGAACCAAGCATAGATGAACGAATCCTCACGGTCGCAACGAAACAGGAACTATCGAGAAGAAGCACAACCGGAAAGAAGCAAACAATATGGTAAACACACAACACATAAGCATGACATGATGCACAACCAAGCACGATGCATGACAAAGGCTATATGATGCTACTCATGGCAAGAGATGAAGCATACAAGAATATCACCTCAAAGCAAGTTTAAATGAGGCCGGAAACAACATATAACAAATCCGGTAAGTCCTCATATGCAAATTTCGAAATTGGTCCAGAACTGAATAAACATTATGTTCGAGTTGTTAAACAACAAGTTAAGATGCACCAAGATGATCTACACAAAATTCTAGTCAAGTTGCATATAAAGTTCATTTAGTTCGGAGCTACGGCCTAGAACATATGAGCAAAACAAGTTAAACATGGCATTGATGCAAAATGCATTCAAACATCAAGCAAACACTCTCAAAACATGTATGCAGCATGATAAGATGAAACTAAATGCAAAATCAAGTAAGTTTCATATAGAGTATGCTCAAAACGGAGCAACGGTGCAACACATACATTCCAAACAAGATATAATAACAATCTGCCCAAAACAGCAAGTAGGCACCTTGCAAACATCAATACAACATGCTACAGGAATCTTATGAGAATAAACTTGATATGCACTTCATGAACAAATAGCATACTTAAAATATCATTAAGGTTCAGGTTCATAGTAATCAATATTAAACCAATATGATCAGTGCAAAATATAACTTTATAACACAGGAGCATATACATGAGCAGAGTTAATATGATGACAACTTGAGAGCAAGAAAGAGAGAAGCTCCAGCAAGTAAACATAGCAACCAAGGGTATGAAATCAAAGTACACATAACAAAGATCTAATAACATCCTGTCATCATATACATATGGCTCACAGATTAATAAGAACCAACATGACAAGATTGAATGTTGAAACAGTTTCAGCAAGTGTAAAACAGCAATATTATGATTGCATGTTTGCAAGTATGGAACAGAGGCATATGGCATCCAAAATTAACAGCCATGACTTGCTAAACAAGTACTCATAGCATACTTCAAAACATGTAATTGGAGCATCTCCAGAAGAGGCATGGAACACTCAATAACAAGCTCACAACGAGACATCATAAAGTTAACAGGAATCTGGAACATTATATAAGCATGTTCATGGCAATGAAAACGTATTCTACGAGACATATATAGGGCATCAAAAGGCATGGCATAATAGAGCATAACATAAACATCAAAATATGTCAACTAAACATCTTAAGTCTATGCATGGATTATTTGGTAGCATCAAGAAAACATGGCAACATGATATGACAGAAAAAGACTTGACAGAAACTTAACAGCAAGTAGCCCACTTCACAAGCTTCATGCACTCACTACAGGGCATACAAAAATGCATGGATGGCACCAACGTAAAGATGGCATGAAAATGATCCTAAAACATGTAGGCATCACGCTCATAGGATGCACACACAAAATGCAACAAAAATGACAAAATAGCAATTTACAGTAGTTTTCAGCAGTTAACAGCAACATGCACTTTTGCAATAGGAATTAAGGTATCAAGATGCACCCTAGCATGTATGCAAAGCACACCAACATGTAGATCATGAAGAGAAGAACATGTGCATATCAAGTTCATCATCATAGAATCAACAGCGACAAAGTTGTGGCACTCACAAGAGACGTACATAATGTTAACAACCAGCAGATTTCAGCAGCTTATATTACTTAGCAGTTTTGTAACAAAGATTAAGGCATTAATATGAACAGGAACATGAATGCAAACTACTCCATCACGAATAGCACTCTGAGATGAACATTTTTGACATATCATACACTCAATTTGGAGCCACATGCACAAAGTTATCAGCAGTCAAACATGCCTATATGATGCTGAAATTCAGGGACTTGCTCAATTCACAGGAAAAAAATAACCGAGTGCAATATAGTTATATCTCACCTGGGCGCTAGATGGGCAGAGGGGCTCACATTGGGCCCGTGGGCTAGAGGAGGCTGCGACGCGGCTGGGCCGGGGAGGCTGGGCTGGGCCTTGGCCAGGCCGTGGCCCACGCGGGACGCGGACGACTGGATCGAGCGAGGAGCTCGTCTCCTCCTTGTGAAGCAGGACGCCGGCGGCGAACTTGGCGCGGCTCAAGTGGAGCTCCAGTGGACCGGAGATGGGCGCGGGCGGCAGGAAATGGGCGGATCCAGGGCGGCGGTCGCCGGATCCGGCCGGAGCTGGGCGGCGGTCACCGGATCCGGCCGGAGCTGGGCGGCGGCGGTGTGCATCCATGGCGGCGGGGTCGGGGAAGATCCAGGCGGTGGTGGTGGCTCCTGGCGGTGCGGAGGGAGGCGGATGGCGGAACATGGCGGCCTGGAGGCCCCCGGCAATGGCGAGGTCGCCGGAGGGAGGCGCTAGGCGGCGGGGAGGCGACCTGGCGACAGGGCTCCTGCGGGAGCCGCTCGAGAACAGGTGGCGGGGCGGCGTTAAAAACGAGGCTGGCGGCTGCTGCGGGGTTCGGGGAGGGTTAGGCTAGGGTTTGGGCTAGGATTAGTCGAAAATGGACTACATGGTGTTTATATAGGAAAATGGCTAGGGTTAGGGGGGTTTGAGGGGGTTTTGGAGCCTCCGATCTCGATCAGACGGTTTCGGGCAAAGGAAGGGGGTTAGGCTGGGCCTAGGAGGGGTTAGTGGGCTGTGAAGAGAGGGCTTGGGCTGAGGGGAGAGAAGAGAAGTGCAACCCGGCGGTAGTTTCGGAGACCGAAATGTCCGACGACGGTACTGGCAACGATACCGCTATATGTTTAACGGTTGGGCTATCAAATGGACTCCGAATGCAACGAAATTTGATAGGCGCTCTACCTACACTATAATAAGACCGCACGCCAACTTTCACCCCGTTCCAAGAACATTTTTATGCCACTTATAAAATAATATTTCGGAGGTGCCGCGGGCGCGTGCGAGTGTGAAAGGGCTCGGAACGGACAACGGAGAGAAGCGAGGGAAACCTGAACGGATGCAAGTTTTGAAAAACATGCAGATGAAATGCACATGATGACATGGCAAAGTGCAACACACAAGCAAATGACATGGCAACAACGGCGAACAACTGGAAGACACCTAGCGCATCGGATTCGGGGCGTTACAGTCTTCAAGCGGGTCTCCTATATATATATATATATATATATATATATATATATATATATATATATATATATATATATATATATATATGGGTTGTTTTTGCTAAGTTGCAACTCTTGGTCTTCATTTTTTTTGACTGGAAACTGTGAGGCAAGAACCCCACATCATTTAATTAAAACCCCACTGTCGGTGTCAAAACCGGCGGATCTCGGGTAGGGGGTCCCGAACTGTGCGTCTAGGCGGATGGTAACAGGAGACAAGGGACACCATGTTTTTACCCAGGTTCGGGCCCTCTCGATGGAGGTAAAACCCTACTCCTGCTTGATTGATATTGATGATATGGGTAGTACAAGAGTGGATCTACCACGAGATCAAGGAGGCTAAACCCTAGAAGCTAGCCTATGGTATGATTGTTGTAATGGTTGTTGTCCTACGGACTAAAACCCTCCGGTTTATATAGACACCGGGGAGGGCTAGGGTTACACAGAGTCGGTTACAATGGTAGGAGATCTACATATCTGTATCGCCAAGCTTGCCTTCCATGCCAAGGAAAGTCCCATCCGGACACGGGACGAAGTCTTCAATCTTGTATCTTCATAGTCTTGGAGTCCGGCCGATGATGATAGTCCGGCTATCCGGACACCCCCTAGTCCAGGACTCCCTCAGTAGCCCCTGAACCAGGCTTCAATGACGATGAGTCCGGCGCGCATATTGTTCGGCATTGCAAGGCGGGTTCCTCCTCTGAATAATTCATAGAAGATTGTGAACACCAGGATAGTGTCCGGCTCTGCAAAATAAATTCCACGTTCCACCGCAGAGAGAATAATATGTACACAAGTTCAATCTGCTGACGTATTTTGTGGCATGACGTCACACCACTACCAAGCCTTTACTTGAATCGTTTTTTACTATACCACCTCAGCGCGTTTAGCGAAGCGGTTTCCTTGGCACGTCTTGTCGAAGCAGAGATCGTGTTCCCCTTATTCCGGGATTCTCATCAATATGGACGTGGGTAACCCAACCGCGCCATTGATGGTGGCGCCTGGGAGATAAGCGAGTTTTACCAGGCCGGTGGGGACGCATAGTTTTCGTCCGCCCATATATAAGGGGATAAGGATCCATCCTTTTTACCTACGCCTTCTTCCTCCTTTGCTTATCCCTCTCCACGCACTCGAGCTCCAGCGCCCAAGTCCGCGCATCTCGTCTCGACCTTCTCCGACCATGTCCGGAGCGGGAGGCAAATGGTTGGCCTCCTCCGTTACGGAGGAGCACATCGCAAAACTGCGCGGCGCTGGATACCTTTCCGGCGACATCGCGCACCGGCTGCCCGACAGGGGGCAGCTCATCCCCACCCCCAGGCCCCATGAGAGGGTCGTATTCCTTCCCCACTTCCTCCGCGGACTGGGCTTCCCGTTGCATCCCTTTTTCCAGGGGCTCATGTACTACTACGGCCTGGATTTCCACGATCTGGCGCCAAACTTCATCCTCAACATCTCGGCATTTATCATCGTGTGCGAGGCCTTCCTCTGCATCCAGCCCCACTTCGGCTTGTGGCTCAAGACCTTCAACGTCAAGCCGAAGGTGGTGAAGGGCACTCAAGCGGAGTGCGGAGGCGCCATGTTGGGCAAGATGCCCAATGTCATCTGGCTCGAAGGGGCCTTCATGGAGTCCATCAAGGGGTGGCAATCGGGGTGGTTCTACATCACCGAGTCACGCGACCCTAAGTGGGCGGCAGCCCCCGAGTTCAGATCTGGTATCCCTATGCAGCTCACCTCCTGGAAAGAGAAGGGCTAGCTATGGGGCAGTTCGGAGGAGCTGACAGGACTCCAGTCCTGTCTTCAGACCCTGGTGAACAAGAAGCTTAGGCTTGTCAATGTGATCCAGGTCATGCTCATCCGCCGGATTCTCCCCTGCCAACAACGGGCCTTCAATCTGTGGGAGTTCGATCCGGCACAGCACCGGACTCTGAGCGGGCTCTTCGACACGACGTATGAAGCCGTCTGGAGGGTGCTGTTCAAGGGCGGAGAAGCCCCCGCGTCCACGACTGAAGATCGCGGATTCAGCACCAAGCACCCGGCCGGTGAGGTAAGCTTCGTTATCCTCTATGGGACAGTTGTTTTCTTTCATAGTTTGACTCTATGTGGGATCTAAAACTCCCAATGCCTTTAACAGGACTGGCAGAGGACGTCCGGACAGGTAGACTGTCCGGCTCCCCTTCCTGAAGACCCAGCGGCGCCTGCTTGACAGGGCTGCTGGTCCCGGCACTCTATGTGGTGCCGGAGAAGAAGGCCAAGAAGAAGGCCACGGGAACCCGAAGAAGCTCTCGGCGCTAGGTGATATCGGATTCCTCGTCCGATGGCTCTGAGGCGGACTCCTCCCCCGAAGACGAGGAGGAGAAAGAGGACTCTCTCCCAGAGGAGGGAGAGAGAAAGAGGAAGGCTTCCCCAACCGGGGAGGCCGAAGGGTCCAAGAGGGGAAGAACTATTCCCCCGGACAGCTCCGCCAACGCCAACGTTGGCGACGAAGAGTGGCCCTCAAGGGCCAGGCCTCCGGCAAGATCATAAGTATCCGGATTCCTGAATGATTTATAATTTCTCTTTTGCTTCACATAGTGTCCTTCTAATGCCGCACACTGCCTGTGGTCCGGCCGATGATGATCTCCCCACTTCATCGAGCGGGTCATTGGCTCCGTCGGATGTGGATTCCATCCCGACTGCCTCCACCCCTCGCGACGCTGAGGACGCCGAGGTGGGATCCCAGGAAGGGACCCATCAGGAGGAGGCTCCGGAGGCGCCGCAAGGCAGCCTCCCGGACTTTGCACCGGACTCCACGCCGGAACCCGCAGTGGTTCCGGAGTCCGGCAGGCGGCCCCTTCGCAAGAAGGGCAAGACCGTGACGCCGGCGGCCCCCGTCCAACCGGAGGCGCCGGACAACTTGTTGGAGGCGCTCAAAGGCGCTTCCATCGAGGAAGAACACCGCACGATTATGAGTGCGGTGATTCAGAAGGTTCAGCTCGCCAAGAGCGGGCTGACCGAAGCCTGCAGTAGCCTTCTAACAGGCTTTGAGGTAAGAAGTTTAAAATATGTAATGTAATACCGCATAGACAGTAGCCCCTGATGCTCGGTTCGGTGTTCGGGAAGAAAAGCCGGACTGAGGATCTAAAAAAGATATACGCAGGGTTGCTAAAAATTATGTCAATATGGGTTTGCAGGCTGCGTTGCTGACCTCTGCCGCACTGACTGCGGAGGTCGGTGCTTTGAAGCAGGACCTCGAGCGGTCCGAGCAAGAGCTCGGCCGTGCCAAGAAGCAGCTCGAGGACAAAGAAGGTGAGTAACACCACTTTGAATTTTTACCTTACAGAAAAGGATTTAGGTTGCGACAAAAATAACAAGGATAACATGGGTACTGCAGGGGCCACGAACGAGGTGGCAACCCTGAAGGAGGCTCTGTCCGCGGCCGAACGCAATGCGGCCATGGAACGGGCAGAGCGAGAGAAGCAGGAGGCACGGGTGGCGGAAGTGCGGCAAGAGCTCCAGGCTCTCATGGAAAAGCATGAGAGTTTGGAGCGCGACTCAAAGACTCGAGAGTCCGAGCTTGCCTCGGCTCTCGAAAGTGCCAAAGCCGCCAAAGCCGAGGCCCATAAGTCCCTCCAGGAGATTGAGGCGGTGAAGAAGATAGCGGCGGGTAAGGCATTTTTCATGCAAAGCAAGCATGTGAATGTAATTACCTGTTACTTACCCGAATTCGGAGCTCTCCAGGGGCGTTTGCAGATCTGCCTCACAGCGTGTCCGATGCCGCCGCATTCTACCGAGCCGAGGAGGGGAGCTCAACGGAGAAGGTCTTCTGGTCTCAGTACGCTGAGGCCGGCCATCCAGTGCCCCCTAGCGACCAGCTGAAGCAGCTGGTCGAGCTTCACAAGGTAGCCGAGCTGGCCATGAAGGGCCTCATAGTCCGGCTGTGGCCTGGAGAGGCCATGCCTGGGAGCTACTTCGGCCTCGTGCGGCGGCTGGTGGACGCGTGCCCCTGGGTGGAGGTCATCAAGCGTTCCGCCTGTATTGAAGGTGCCTGAGGGAGTCCTGGACTAGGGGGTGTCCGGACAGCCGGACTATCATCATCCGCCGGACTCCAAGACTACGAAGATACAAGATTGAAGACTCCGTCCCGTGTCCAGATGGGACTTTCCTTGGCGTGGAAGGCAAGCTTGGCAATACGGATATGTAGATCTCCTACCATTGTAACCGACTCTGTGTAACCCTAGCCTCCTCCGGTGTCTATATAAACCGGAGGGCTTTAGTCCGTAGGACAACATACATTACAACAATCATACCATAGGCTAGCTTCTAGGGTTCAGCCTCCTTGATCTCGTGGTAGATCCACTCTTGTACTACCCATGTCATCAATATTAATCAAGCAGGACGTAGGGTTTTACCTCCATCGAGAGGGCCCGAACCTGGGTAAAAACATCGTGTCCCTCGTCTCCTGTTACCATCCGCCTAGACGCACAGTTCGGGACCCCCTACCCGAGATCCGCCGGTTTTGACACCGACATTGGTGCTTTCATTGAGAGTTCCTCTGTGCCGTCACCGATAGGCCCGATGGCGTCTTCAACTAATAACGCTGTCCTGGGTGAGACTCTTCTCCCCGGACAGATCTTCGTATTCGGCGGCTTCGCACTGCGGGCTAATTCGCTTGGCCATCTGGAGCAGATCGAAAGCTACGCCCCTGGCCGTTAGGTCAGATTCGGAAGCCTAAACTTCACGGCCGATGTCCGCGGAGACTTGATCTTCGACGGACTCGAGCCACAGCCGAGCACGCCGCACTGTGACGATGGGCATGATCTAGCTCTGCCGCCGAACAGTGCCTTGGTGGCCGCACATGAATCCGCTCCGGCCATCAGTCCGGAGTGGATCGCCCCGATCAAGGATCGGTGGATAGACGCCGCCTCAGGGGCTTCAACTTCCACGGCGATGGAGCCGAACATTAATCTTGTCCCCTGCAAAACTCGTGATTCCGAGGTGCCGGACTCCCTGCCGGACTCCGAACCTCCCGCGCCCCTACCAATCGATTTGGATCGGGCACCGGTTATGGAATTCACCGCCGCGGACATCTTCCAATATTCGCCTTTGGGCGACATCCTAAATTCGCTAAAGCACCTCTCGCTATCGGGAGAGTCCTGGCCGGACTATAGCCAGGTCGGTTGGGGTACGGACGATGAAGAAATTCAGAACCCACCCACCACCCACTTTGTAGCCACTGTCGACGATCTAACCGACATGCTAGACCATGACTCCGAAGACATCGACGGAATAAACGACGATGCCGGAGACCAACAAGAAACAGAGCCTATAAGGCACGGGAGGACCACCTCGTCATATGACATATACATGGTGGATACCCCAAAGGAGGGCGATGACGAGGATCAACGGGCAGCGGCAGAAGGTAACCCCGCCGACAAACAACCAAAACGGCGACGCAGACGCCGGCCTAAGTCCCGCCTCGACGACAACAACGCTCCCAAGGAGCCGGTAATACAGCAGGGCTCACAAGTGGACGTCGAATATGCAGATAAGCAACCGTCCGAACATGACGAGTCAGATAATCAGTCAAGGCCCGGCGACAACGACAGTCCGAACGACCTCACGCCGGACACACCGCCGGAGAGCAAAAACCTCCGGAAAAGACTCGTCAACGCTGCAAGAAGCCTGAAGAAGGAAAAGCGGAAGCTCAAAACAGCGGAAGACACACTCAGAATGAGATGGAGCAAAGTACTCAAGACCACAGACAAATACGGCAATGGTCACCAATCAAAGAGCTACCCAAAGTGCAAGCTGCTACCAGAATTCGACGAAGAGGCTATAGAGCCTCCACCGTCATGAAATAAAAAGGTTGCCTGGCTGGATAGACGGCCAGATGATAGGCCAAATTCTGAAAGTGGCGCCGCACATAATGAACCTGGAAAGACAGATGGCCCACCCAGGTCCATCTACGGGCCAAAGAAGAAGACCCCAGGAAGCAAGGCCACGCGTCAAGTGTCCGAAGACAGCGGCACACCCAAATACAGGGGTGCCGCACACCCACTATGTTTCACCGATGAGGTGCTGGATCATGAATTCCCAGCAGGATTCAAACCCATAAACATAGAGGCCTACGATGGAACAACAGACCCTGGAGTCTGGATAGAAGATTACATCCTACATATACACATGGCCAGAGGAGATGATCTCCACGCCATAAAATACCTACCCCTCAAGCTCAAAGGGCCAGCCCGTCATTGGCTTAAAAGCCTCCCAGAAAACACAGTGGGAAGTTGGGAAGAGCTCGAGGAAGCGTTCAGAGCAAATTTTCAAGGGACCTATGTCCGCCCTCCGGATGCAGATGATTTAAGTCATATAACTCAACAGCCCGGAGAGTCAGCACGCAAATTCTGGAACAGGTTCCTCACCAAAAAGAACCAAATAGTCGACTGTCCGGACGCCGAAGCCTTAACAGCTTTTAAACACAATGTCCGAGACGAATGGCTTGCCAGACACCTCGGCCAAGAAAAACCAAGGACAATGCCCGCGCTAACAAGCCTCATGACCCGCTTCTGTGCGGGAGAGGATAGCTGGCTAGCAAGATGCAGCACCAGTGACCCAAGTACATCTGAGATAAGAGACGGAAATGGAAAATCGCGGCGCAGAAAAGAGCAGCGCCGGAATAAAGAGAAAAGCCCAAATAGCACGGCAGTCAACACCGGATTCAAAAGCTCGCGGCCAAACTGCAAAACATCGTCTCCTAAGGATGACGGCGATGAGCTGTCCAACTTAAACAAGATTTTGGGTCGGATATGTCAAATCCACAGCACCCCCGGAAGGCCTGCAAACCACACCCAACGGGATTGTTGGGTTTTTAAACAGTCCGGCCGACTAAACGCCGAACACAAGGGGCTCGACGCGCCAAGCGAAGACGATAAACCCCACCAGCAGAGCACCGGAAAACAAAAGACTTTCCTGCAAGGGGTCAAAGAAGTAAATTCACTTCATATGATAATACGGAAAAATAGCGCGGCACTTTCTAAAAAGAGATTCGCGCGGTCCAACCCAGCAGACCATAGAGATTGGATATCAAAACCAATCACTTTCGACCACCTGGATTATCCCAGAAGCGTTCGAAACACGGGACGGACTCCCCTGATACTGAATCCCATGATAGACGGACTACAATTTACTAAAGTCCTCATGGACGGAGGCAGCGACTTAAACCTGCTGTATTCAAACACAGTCTGTAGGATGGGGATAGACCCTACCAAAATTCGACATAGCCGCACTTCCTTCAGAGGAGTGACGCCAGGCCCTTACGCCAAGTGCTCGGGCTCCATATTACTAGAAGTCGTGTTCGGATCACCGAACAATGCTCGGCGCGAAAAGCTAATTTTTCACATCGTCCCATTTAAAAGTGGATATCAAGCACTATTGGGGCGAAAGGCTTTTGTCCGTTTCAACGCCATACCGCATTACGCGTCTCTTACACTCAAGATGCCCGGTCCGCGTGGCATCATTTCAGTGCGAGGGTCACTCAAAGACCCCGGACTCGGATAGACGAATCGGGCTTCAGCAGGCTAAGGGTTCCCTAGCCGCACACCTCTTCACAGGGGGCTGCGCGCACAAACAACCGCGGGCTCATACAAACCCCGCTTTACTTATTTATATTTCTTCTTTTATACATACCTTTTTCGCACAAATTGTTTTTAAACTGAGCGTTCCTCTCTTTTTTCAGATGAACAACATGCATACCCGTCCAGGATAACGGCGCAACGGAGACACAGGCGCAGACGTGCAGTAGGGACCCGTTGTGAGGATTATTTTCAGATTAAGACCCTGCGTAAACCTTTTTTACTGTCTCTTGTTGTTATTCTCCCTTGGTTTTCTTCCTATAGCCAATGCGGAGCCTGATGTTTTGGCATCGGCCGTGTCAGAAGACTACGCCCATACCTGGACACGAGGGGCTTAGGGCATTGTTCTGCCCATTATCATAAAGACCAGACACCTTCGGGAGTGTTCGGCGTCTCGAGTTAGGCATTATATGCATCAGCTCCGAATCATGTCTTTGGTCAAATGTTGGGTTTGCCCGGCTCCTGTGTTTTGCTGCCTTACGTTCCGTATCATCGGCTAACGCGGCACCAGGAGAACTACTGCGATTGTGCCCCAGTTCGGCTAGGCGAGCACCTCAGTAGAGAAAGCCGAAAACTGACTGTCATGATATAGCGAGAGACTGGTCAACCACTCGATCGACCACCGGAATGTTTAGAATTCCCCGCTTTGACGAAGGACCATTTCCCGGTCAGGCACACACGCGCCCCAAATTCGGAGAAGTGCGGTGCCCCAAGGGGCTATATCGTAGCCCCACCCTCGAACTCCACTGGCTAAGTGAAAGTGATAAAGCATTATAGTCCGGATTGCCTCGTTCGCTACGCTACCACCTCCTTAACAGGACCGAGACGTCGGATTAAGTGTGAAAACGCGCTACTTTTGCAAACACCCCCGCACCTTGTGCGTGGGGGCTGAAGCCGAAGACTGCAATCTTTCAGGTTATGCAAATGTATACGTAAACGGCCGCATAGGAGAAGTTTTACTACTTGGGACGCACAAGTATAAAATGCAGTCATAGCATAATCATCGCTTTACAAGCTAAAAACAAAAAAAACGTTCACTTGAACGTGACATTTTTCGAGCACTGCGACTCTATTTCACGAGCGCCACGCATAACTTCCCCGAAGTAGTGCTCGGCGGGGAGCCGGTTTTCATCCGAGCTCTGGGCGACAACAGCGGTGGCATCCATCTCCGTCCAATGCGCCTTCACGCGGGCAAGAGCCATCCGCGCGCCCTCGATGCAGGCCGACCGCTTCATCTCCTTGATATGCGGCACCGCTCCAAGGAATTGCTGCAGTAAGCCAAAGTAGCTCGTCGCCTTGGGCCTCTCCGACCAGACATGAGCCACGATGTCAGTCATGGCAAGTCCGGACAACCTATTTAGCTCGGCCCATTCGGCCAACCGGTCAGTCAACGGAAGTGAGCGATCCGGACTATGGAATTGAGACCAAAATAGCTCTTCCGTCTCGTGATCCCTCTGGCTCCGGAAGTGCTTAATGGCATCAGCCGCACTTGCCGCTAAGTCCATATACGGATCCTCCGGACTCCACAGCCGATCAAATTGAGCATACTTTTGATCCATAAACCGGCGACGCAGCAGATAAGGCTTGCCAGCCACGATATCTCCGGCCTGGCGCAGCTCCTCCTTCATGGCCCGCATTGCAGATCGGGCATCCTTGGCCTCGGCGGTGGCCTGCCTCAGGTCTTCCCGCTCCGATAAACGCTCCTTTTCAAGAGCCTCATTGCGGTCGGCAGCATCTTTCATTTTTGCAGCCAATTCGGCCACCTCTTCCCTGCTTAGGCAGTGTGCAGCCTTTTCGGCTTTCAACTCCTCGGCTGCCCTCGAGGCAGCCGCGTCACTCCTTCGGGCTTGCTCCTTAGCTTGGGCAAGTTCGGCCTGAAGGCTCTCCACAGCAGCAGCACCATCTGTACAACAGCATATAATTTATCAAGAGGAGGGCTTTGACCTCCTTAATAAAGCGACTGCGGAGAACTAATTTACCTTGCGACTCGTCAAGTCGCCGATTAACAAGCGCGATGTCCGCATCCGCCACGTCAAGTTGCCGCATTAACTCGGCAACTCCACTAGTCCGGCTATCCCTCGGACTATCCGCCACCTGCATAGGAATGGCGACATTAATTACTTATGATTTTGATCCTCGGCACGCTGTCGTCTTCGACAACCTACCGAGTCTCGGGGGCTACTATCTATACAGGGCGCATTTTCATGTGCAGAACTATTGATAGACAAAGAGATGCGTCATTTTCGCGTACCTCAAACCCCGCCAGCAAGCTCATAGCGGCATTGCGCAATCCGCTCTCGGCGGACAAAATCCTTCCAATCACCACACGCATCAACGCACGGTGATCTTCTGAGATGGACGCCCTCTCGAACAGATTCTTCAGTTCTCCCGGCCGGATACTAGCGGGTGCCGAACTCTCTGGCCCCTCCGGACTTGGGGATACCCTCCGTGACGATACTTCAGGCTTGCCTGCCTTATCTGACGGCGCAGCAGACGGAGGCGTTTCGCTCTCCATCATCTCCGAAAGAAGGTCCCCCGAAGATGAACTCATCTGAGAAGGCTGCAGATCCGAACTACAAGATAAATACTTCGGTTACCCACAGAAGCACAAATGGAGGTATTTCCTTGATAAATTAACTCCCCCTTTTTTCATACTCATGACTCGCTGGAGGGCTGATCCTTTGGCGATGATTGTTCGTCCGGGTTCTCCCCGGATGCCGGACCCCCCGGTGAAGATCTCTTCCCCCGCTTAGGGGCTTTGGCCTCCGGATCTTCGGAGGCGGTCCTCTTCTCCCCCTAGAAGGAGGGGTTTTTGACTCCCCTCTCTTTAGACACCCCTCTGGGCGAAGTAATAGCTCCTCTATTTTCCCCATCGCCCCCTTCCATGGGCGCGGCCTCCAACATTCTGACCAGCACGGGCTCCAGTGCGGTCTCGGGGAGGGGGGCCGGACACCTTATCAGCCTCGATTGTGCTACCCACTCCTGTGAAGAGTAATGGGTCAGGAGGTGAACTCTAGAAAAGAAGATAAACAGAGCGTCCGGACTCTGAGCTATTTACCTGAGTATCCGAGCGATTGCGGCTTAGGCCTGCGTCCTCGGCCAACTCTGGGCACGCTACCTGCGGTCCGAAGAACAACTTGTACATCTCCACGGGTGTCGCACCCATGAAGTGTTGGAGAATCCGAGGTCCCTCCAGGTTGAATTCCCATAAACGGAGAGGACGACGTTTGCAGGGCAGAAGGTGCCTGATTAGCATAACCTGCATCACTACAATCAGATTGATCTCCCTCGCCTGGAGATCTCGAATCCGGCCCTGCAGTAAGGGCACGTCTTCGGACGGCCCCCAATTGAGCCCTTGGTTGACCCATGACATCAGTCGGCATGGAGGTCCTGGGCGGAATGAAGGCGGCGGCTTTTGCTTGCTACCCTTCGGAGCGGTGATGTAGAACCACTCCTGCTGCCACAGTCCGAGCTCCTCTTGGAAGGAACCCTCGGGCCACGGGGCGTTGGCCTTTTGGCTTATGGCCGCCCCGCCGCACTCCGCTTGACGCCCCCCGATCATCTTCGGCTCCACATTGAAGGTCTTTAGCCACAGGCCGAAGTGGGGGGTGACACGGAGGAAGGCTTCGCAGACAATAATGAATGCGGAGATATGGAGGATGGACTCTGGAGCCAGATCGTGGAAATCCAGGTCGTAATAGAACATGAGCCCCCGGACGAATGGATGGAGCGGAAAGCCCAGTCCGCGGAGGAAGTGGGGAAGGAAGACGACCCTCTCATGAGGCCCAGGGTGGGGATGAGCTGCCCCTCGTCGGGCAGCCGATGCGCGATATCGCCGGAAAGGTATCCGGCGTCGCGTAGCTTGGTGATGTGCTCCTCCTTAACGGTGGAGGCCAACCACTTGCCTCCCGCTCCGGACATATTCGGGGAAGGTCGAGGCGAGATGTGCGAGCTTGGGCGTTGGAGCTTGAGTGCGCGGAGATGGATAAGCAAAGGAGGAAGAAGGCGTAGGTGGGAAGGTAAATCCTTATCCCTTATATATAGGCGGACGAAACTGTGCGTCCCCCACCGGCCTGATAAAACTCGCTTATCTCCCAAGCGCCACCATCAATGGCGCGGTTGGGTTACCCACGTCCGTATTGATGAGAATCCCGGAATAAGGGGAACATGATCTCTGCTTCGACAAGACGTGCCAAGGAAACCGCCTCGCTAAACGTGTTGAGGTGGTATAGTAAAAAACGATTCAAGTAAAAGCCTGGTAGCGATGTGATGTCACGCCGCATAATACGTCAGCAGATTGAACTAGTGTACATTTTATTCTCTCTACGGTGGAATGTGGAATTTATTTTGCAGAGCCGGACACTATCCTGGTGTTCATGATCTTCTCTGGATTATTCAAGGGAGGAACCCGCCTTGCAATGCCGAACATTATGCGCGCTGGACTAATCGTCATTGAAGCCTGGTTCAGGGGCTACTGAGGGAGTCCTGGACTAGGGGGTGTCCGGACAGCCGGACTATCATCATCCGCCGGACTCCAAGACTACGAAGATACAAGATTGAAGACTCCGTCCCGTGTCCGGATGGGACTTTCCTTGGCGTGGAAGGCAAGCTTAGCAATACGGATATGTAGATCTCCTACCATTGTAACCGACTCTGTGTAACCCTAGCCTCCTCCGGTGTCTATATAAACCGGAGGGCTTTAGTCCGTAGGACAACATACATTACAACAATCATACCATAGGCTAGCTTCTAGGGTTCAGCCTCCTTGATCTCGTGGTAGATCCACTCTTGTACTACCCATGTCATCAATATTAATCAAGCAGGACATAGGGTTTTACCTCCATCGAGAGGGCCCGAACCTGGGTAAAAACATCGTGTCCCTCGTCTCCTGTTACCATCCGCCTAGACGCACAGTTCGGGACCCCCTACCCGAGATCCGCCGGTTTTGACACCGATAGTGCCCGTCGGGCCCTTGCCCGCGCAAAGGTGCATTGGGGCAGGCTGGATGCAGAGAGGCTCCTGACGGACGCGCCGCCGCCGGGCAAAGAGTATCGTACGCCCGAGATGTACTATAAGACTGTCCTGAAGGGTGCCCGCAAGATTGCGGATGAGTGCCCCAGAGATGTAATTATTGAGTAGACTCGCCATGTGTTATCCTGTGCGCTGAAAACATTGTTCATATGCGCTAAGCAACGCTTGTTTGATTTAAAATATTACCTTCTGTGCGGCCGTTTATTAAATATGAGAGATGGCAAGTCGTCGGCTTCAGCCCCCATGCCACGAGTGCTGGGGTGTTCGGGATAAACTTGAGCACTCTTGTTCCCATTTTTGGGTCCATCTAGGGAGGCGCTCAACACAACGAACAAGGCAGCCGGACTTATAATGCTTGAACACTCTCACTTAGCCATAGAATTCTATAATTTTAAATTTCGGCGAAGCCCCTAGTTTTCGGAAGACCGAGTTCGGGGCGCTATCCACGCCTTGGCCGGACATTATCCGGTTCTTCGCTCGAAGCGGCATTAGTCTTTAGGGACTCGAAAAGACCTCTCGAACAGCGACCAGTCTCTCGCCTTATCATGACAGTCAGTTTTAGCTTTCTCCACTGAGGCGCTCGCCCAGCTCAACCGGGGCGCAATCACAGTGGTTCTCCCAGTGCTACCTTAGCCGACAGAACGGAACGTAAGGTACCAAAACATGGGAGCCGGGCAAACCCAACTATTGACCCAAGACATGATTCGGAGCCGATTCATATAATGCTATAAGTTCGGGGTGCCGCACTTGTGAAAGTGTTCGGACTTATCACACCATAATGCGGGGAACATAAGCCCCTGGTGTATTCGGCCGTACCAAATTGTACGGATGCAAGATGTCATAAATGAACATATATATAAAGTAATGCAATTATAGGCAAAAAGTTTTGCATTGTTTATTCAGGGAATTCTGCCATGAGTGCAGAACGATACAAATAGTGCGGTAAGCAAGGAAGTGGACTATTTTAAACATGTCCCCCCTCCAGGGGTGGGCTGCGGAGTGTTGTAATAAACAGATTTAATGCTCGTAATGGAGACCACCTGAGTGTTCGTCGTAGCCCTTGTTCCTCCCTGGCTGTTGCGTCGTGAGTTCGGCAGGTTCGCCGCCGGACATGGCCTCTGGTGAACGGAGTCCTGTGTATAAAAAGAAGGAAAATAAAAATAAAAAGAGCGACACACTTGGGAGCCCCTGGTGTGGTCGAGCCGCACTCTGGGCCTGTTGTGGTCGTGCCCCTCCCCCTATGCCCATGGTATCTTCAGAGTGTAATGATGTACGCGGAGGGTTGGTCTTGCAATCATGCGAGGGCTGGGGTTGGGGCCGCATTGCTACGCATGCTCGGAACGTGCCAGGTGGTCTTGATTGATGTTGCTCCGGGCGCGTTTGGCCGTGTCCGGTCGTTTAACGGCCGGACTCGAAAATTGCCTTAGAAGGCTGCTCTGTACTTCTGCCGCGAGAGCCGCTGTATGTTCCTCCGTTCGGAGGGAGCGTTCCGTATTTCTGTTGACCGTGATTACTCCACGAGGGCCTGGCATCTTGAGCTTGAGGTATGCATAATGCGGCACCGCGTTGAACTTTGCAAACGCAGTTCGTCCGAGCAGAGCGTGGTAGCCGCTGCAGAACGGGACTATGTCGAAGATTAACTCCTCGCTTCGGAAATTATCCGGGGATCCGAAGACCACTTCCAGTGTGACTGAGCCTGTACAATTGGCCTCAACACCTGGTATGACGCCTTTGAAGGTCGTCTTTGTAGGTTTAATCCTTGAGGGGTCTATGCGCATCTTGCGCACTGTATCCTGATAAAGCAGGTTCAGGCTGCTGCCGCCGTCCATCAGGACTCTCATGAGGTGAAATCCATCGACGATTGGGTCTAAAACCAATGCGGCGAATCCGCCATGGCGGATACTGGTCGGATGGTCTCTACGATCGAAAGTGATCGGGCAAGAGGACCATGGATTGAACTTCGGGGCGACTGGCTCCATCGCATATACGTCCCTTAGTGCACGCTTCTGCTCCCTCTTGGGTATATGGGTTGCGTATATCATGTTTACCGTCCGCACTTGTGGGGGGAAGCCCTTCTGTCCTCTATTGTTCGGCGGCCGGGTCTCTCCCTCGTCATCGCTGTGCAGCCCCTTGTCATTGTTTTCGGCAATTAACTTGCCTGCCTGCTTGAATACCCAACAATCCCTGTTGGTGTGGTTAGCTGGTTTTTTGGGGGTGCCATGTATCTGGCAAGAGCGGTCGAGTATTCGGTCCAAATTGGATGGACCCAGAGTGGTTCTTTTGAATGGCTTCTTCCGCTGACCGGGTTTAGAGCCTCGGAATCCGGCGTTGACTGCCGTATCCTCATTGTTGTCGCCGTTAACGCGGCGTTTGTTTTTGTTTTGACGCGACCTGCCATTGTGGTCCTTAGTATCCGGACTGCCAGCATTTTTAATGAGGTTGTTGCTGCGAGCTAGCCAGCTATCCTCTCCCGCGCAGAAGTGGGTCATGAGTGATGTGAGGGCTGCCATGGATTTCGGCTTTTCCTGTCCTAGGTGCCGGGCTAGCCACTCGTCGCGGATGTTATGTTTGAAGGCTGCGAGGGCCTCTGCATCCGGACAGTCGACGATTTGATTTTTCTTGGTTAAGAACCGTGTCCAGAACTGTCTGGCCGATTCATCTGGCTGCTGAATTATGTGGCTTAGGTCATCGGCATCTGGTGGTCGCACATATGTGCCCTGGAAGTTGTCGAGGAATGCGGCTTCCAGGTCCTCCCAACACCCAATTGACTTTGCGGGCAGGCTATTGAGCCAATGCCGAGCTGGTCCTTTAATCTTGAGCGGGAGATATTTGATGGCGTGGAGATTGTCGCCGCGGGCCATATGGATATGAAGGAGATAATCCTCGATCCAAACCGCGGGGTCTGTTGTGCCATCGTAGGATTCAATGTTGACGGGTTTAAACCCTTCAGGGATTTGATGATCCATTACTTCGTCTGTGAAGCATAGTGGGTGTGCGGCGCCTCTGTATTGAGCAATGTCACGACGTAGCTCAAGAGAGCGTTGTCTGCTGTGTTCGGCCCGGCCGGAGTTGCTGTATCCGACACGACGGTATTTGTCGTGGGTCGTGGGGCGCCCACGTGATCCATAGATAGATCTGGATTGTCTTGCCTTGTCCTCCAATATATCCCGCAAGTCCAGCGCGTTCCCCCGTGGCTTCGTACTTTTTGAGCGATGCCGGGGTATGGTCTTGATGGAGGGCCTGGGTGCCTCTCTGTCGCGGCCACGAGGTGGTCGGTCTGCCGTATTATGCGCTGGTGATGAAGGTTTGTATGCTTCCTCCTCTAGTCGGGGGAGCAACTTGCGTTTTGGGTAGCTTTTGGAGGGGCGTTCGAGTTCATACTCTTCGGCCGCGAGGACCTCGGTCCATCTGTCGGCCAACAGGTCTTGATCAGCTTGAAGCTGCTGCTGCTTTTTCTTTAGGCTGTTCTCCGTGGCCATTAGCATGCGTTTAAAACGCTCTTGTTCGACGGGATCCTCAGGCACGACGAATTCGTCGTCGTCGAGGCTTGCCTCGTCTCCGGAGGGAGGTATGTAATTATCATCTTCGACCTCTTCGTCTGCCTCTCTCTCGTGAGGTCTTGCTTCTGCGTCCTCCTGTGCTGAATCTTGCTGGAGGGGGTTGTCTTCGGCACTCTCTGGGGTGTTATTATCTCCGGTGCCGGAATCTTCATTCTTGTTGTGGCGGGATTTAGAGCGGCGCCACTGACGTCGGTGCTTGGGCTGTTTCTTTAAGGAATCTGCCTCCGCTGCTCCTTCGCCGTCCCCATCTTTTGGGGTGTCCACCATGTATATGTCGTATGACGAGGTGGTCTTCCAGTGTCCTGTAGGCGCTGGTTCTTGATCGTCTCCGGCATCGTCGTCCATACCGTCGATGTCTTCGGAGTCGTAGTCTAGCATGTCGGTTAGATCATCGACAGTGGCTACAAAGTGGGTGGTGGGTGGGCTTTGAATTTCTTCGTCATCCGCATCCCAACCATCCTGGCCGTAGTCCGGCCAGGGCTCTCCGGATAGCGAGAGATGCTTTAGCGAATTTAGGATGTCGCCAAAGGGTGAGTGCTGAAAGATGTCCGTAGCGGTGAACTCCATGATCGGCGCCCAATCAGATTTGATTGGCGGGGGCGCAGGAGGTTCGGAGTCTGGCAGGGAGTCCGGCACCTCGGAGTCACGAGCTTTATAAGGGACGAGGTCAGTGTTCGGCTCCATCGTCGTGGAAGTTGCAGCTCCCGAGGCGGTGTCCAGCCACCCGTCCTCGATCTGCGCAATCGGCTCCAGACTGTTGGTCGGAGCGGATTCGTGTGTGGCCTCTAAGGTACTGTCCGGCGGCAGAGCTAGATCATGCCCATCGTGACAGTGCGGCACGCTCGGCTGCGGCTCAGATCCATCGAAGATCAAGTCTCCGCGGATATCCGCCGTGAAGTTTTGGCTCCCAAATCTGACCTGATGGCCAGGGGCGTAGCTTTCGATCTGCTCCAGATGGCCAAGTGAATTGGCCCGTAGTGCGAAGCCGCCGAATACGAAGATCTGTCCGGGGAGAAAAATCTCACCCAGGACTGCGTTGTTGTTGATTGAAGAAGCCATCAAGCCTATCAGTGACGACACAGAGGAACTCTCAATGAAAGCACCAATGTCGGTGTCAAAACCGGCGGATCTTGGGTAGGGGGTCCCGAACTATGCGTCTAGGCGGATGGTAATAGGAGACAAGGGACACGATGTTTTTACCCAGGTTCGGGCCCTCTCAATGGAGGTAAAACCCTACTCTTGCTTGATTGATATTGATGATATGGGTAGTACAAGAGTGGATCTACCACGAGATCAAGGAGGCTAAACCCTAGAAGCTAGCCTATGGTATGATTGTTGTAATGGTTGTTGTCCTACGGACTAAAACCCTCCGGTTTATATAGACACCGGGGAGGGCTAGGGTTACACAGAGTCGGTTACAATGGTAGGAGATCTACATATCCGTATCGCCAAGCTTGCCTTCCACGCCAAGGAAAGTCCCATCCGGACACGGGACGAAGTCTTCAATCTTGTATCTTCATAGTCTTGGAGTCCGGCCGATGATGATAGTCCGGCTATCCGGACACCCCCTGGTCCAGGACTCCCTCACCCACCAACAAAATACAAAAGGTTCTGGTAAGAAGAGCTAGAAGAACTACTTACCTACATGCCTATGTACGTAAATACATGCTAATTACATATTTACAGGGAAAACACAGCCATCTAGGGCAAGGCATCAATCCAGTGTAACAACAAAGGCTTCAGGGTAGACTTGAATCTGTGGGACAGCAAGGTAATATCATGGATAAAGATCCTCTTCCATGCTGCAAAGGTGGGCCTCTCATGTATGAAAAGTCTTCCATTCCTTAAGAACCAGATGTTCCAGGCAGCCAGATAAACAACTTCTTTGAAGAAAGGCTGGCCAAAGCTTTTCCTTGCAGCAATAAGACACTCAGATGGAGAAAGACCAGCAAGCCATTGGATTTGCAGATAATTCCAGATCCTTGTACTGAATTGACAAGTGAAAAAAAGTTGGTCTCTGTCCTCATGAGCTTGGGCATGACATAAGGGACATGAATTGTCCTCCTGAGGCGATCTCCAATGCCTCCTAACCAGCAAATCTCTGATCCCTGTTGCTCTTTGATGAGTTGTAACTTAATAACTGTTGGTGGTCTGACTCTTTTGCTACTTTTCCTATGCATGCTCTAATCCTCAATATTAAATGCTCATGCATGCTATATTTTGTTAGGCACCAATTTTCATCATGCATTCAAATTCAAACATCTCATGATCATGCATGATTGGATTCGAAGATATAGGGGGAGATCTCCACAATTCTAACCTACCATGTGCATTTGCAATCCAAAGCAAATTCATCATATGCACATCTTCAGGGGAGTTCCTCAATATCTTGCAACCAACTACTTCATACTCTGTACTTACACTTCCATTATTTTACTCTTGTTGAAAACTTAACGAAATTGTTATCAATCACCAAAAAGGGGGGGGGGTTGTAAGGGCATCAAGTGCTCCCTTAGTGGTTTTGGAGTATTGAAGACAAATAGGTTGAGGGGCTAATGTGTTTGTGAGTATACACAGGAGTTATAGTTCCTGAAGATTTGGTTTAACCTACAGCAGACGACCCCTAACAATGTATTTCTTCAAGTGAAGAAATTGGTACGGCCTTTGAAGAAATTGATGTGAACACTTTGAAGCTTGAAGACTTTTGTTTTCGTAGTTTTTTCTTCTTACTTGTGTCATAGGAAAATCCATACTGTCAAAGGGGGTCAAGGTGAAACATATTTCATATTTCCAAAGTGATGCTCAAACCTATACATACACTAGTCCCTTCGAGTGAAGCATTTGGAAATCTCCGGAATAGCTGTCGAATTTGCTAGCGACAATGATGAAGTTCATATGGTCGCTGACGAATTTGGTCATGCTGAGGAGTTAGGATTTCACCAGTGTGACTTGCATATCGTGAGGAAATTGAGTGCCCCTACGAAACTGAGAGCTAAAATTTCCGACCGTTATGGCGCCGCGTGCCAGCTGTCGAGTGGGTCTTACACTGACAATGGTCATGTCTGAGAAGGGCATTTATGACATTTCATGTTGGTTTGCCGCTGGCTATAAATACCACCCCCCCCCCACACACACACACACAACCACTTGTTGGTTGGCTGCTCTAGAGAGAACTTGACACTTGTCATTTGAGAGCAATCCATCCTCTGACGACTTTGAGAGAATCCAAAGTGAGGAAAAACCCAACCAAAGCCAAAGTGATTGAGCATCACTAAAGAGATTGATCTGTGTGATCCGACGCCTGTTACTTTTGAAGACTATCATTCTTCCAGACGGTTAGGCGTCAAGTTCTGAACACCCAAGAGTAATTGTGGTGTGTCGGTGAGCAAGTCTGTGAAGATTTTGGAAGTCTACCTTGAAGACTTACCACGAGTGATTGGGCGAGGTCTAAGTGACCTTGGCTCAAGAGGAATACAGTGAGGACTAAGTGTCCTCTGAGTTCGTCTCAGACGCCTCAACCAGATGTACAGTTGATATAGCAACTAGAACTGGTCTACCAAATCGCTATGTCTTCACTGAGCCTACCTGGTTTCAAATTCCTCACCCTTACCTTGAGTATTTTCGTTGCTGAAGAATTTGTGATCTGCTTTCTGAACTTGAAGTGAAGACTTTCATCATGTTGTTTTTCATTTCTTCGGTTCATCTTCCTCATACTTGTATTTGTGTATGATTTCATGTTCTTCACCTATATGTATCTTGTATGCATGTTTTTTCATTCTGTGATGATTTAGTTTCCTCGCATTTTTATTTCTTCACTCTGATCTTCGTCAAGTTCATCAGAGTTTGATGAATTTCTAAAAATCTCTCATTCACCCCCTCCGGAAGTAAACCCGTGCTTTCACAGACGATATTAACTCAATTCATAACAAACAAGATTGAGTCGATTCAATATGACCATTCTTCCAACGTCATAATCTCAATGTTGTTTTAGGATTACCGTTACACTTAACGATATCCTAAGATCCGGAAAACATGATCACCAAGAACACTTGAGCTAGTCCTAGAGGCAAGACTAGGAACCTTTTATTTTACCGTGTACCATTCCACACGTGCTTATGAGTTTTCCACTGAACCGCCTATTCCAGAATCATAACAGTTATAGCACAAAATATAAACTCTATAATTATGAATATGGAAATATAATAATACAGATATTATTGCCTCTAGGGCATATTTCCAACACTCGATCTCGAGCTTCTTCGTTTTGACGGCTTCCTTCTTTTGACGGCCTCCTCCATCTCGAGCTTCTTCGTTTTTAGCTCCATGTAGGCCTTCGTTTGTTCCTCTTTTTCTTGGCGTCGGCGTGAGCACCTTCTTCGGCTTCTTCTTCTTCGTGGTGTCCGGGATGGTGGTGGCGGCGTCCTTTGGCTCGGTGGCCATGGCGAGAGGCGGGAAGGCGGGAAGTTATTTGAAAGAGAAGAGGGAAATGGGGATGTTGTGCCCCCGACGGACGGGACAGGGGAGGACAAGGGCGGGCGTCGCGCGTGTTCGTGCCTCGTCCATTCTCACGCGAACCCGGCCCAAATTTGGGCCAGAAATGTGTCGTGGACAAAGAGAATGTTTGCGTCGGTGCATTTTCTATCCGTGTCGAACCAAACGGACAGGGATGGACCAAATGCAGTCATGCGTTGGAGTTGGCCTTAGTCGCATCACTTCATGGAGGGGTCTACCGGATTCCACTCCGTCAACCATCCTCCAAAAAAGGGGAAGAGATAAACAAAACTATCTACCATTTATCACCTCAAGTATGCTGGTGTTGGTGTTGGTTTAGCCCAATCCTAAAGGGGAAGCCTGCTAATCCACAAATACAGTTATACAACAACTGATATACAATATAGACCTCTCCCCCGGAGCTAATACAAATAGGCAGCCGTACAGGTTGTACACTGGGGAGCAGCTTTCTTCCAATATTGTCTTTTTCGAAAAGGGGCGCTTTATTACTTAAAAGATTTAAGCATTACACCCGGCCTCTGCATGACTAAGCTGCACACAGCCAAATAAGATCCTCTCACACAAAATAAAAATAGAAAGGCGAATTACAACGAAACATGTAGAGTCCGTATAACGCCTAATATGGAGGGGGGCCAATCCTTAGATCATGCTGCCACCCATGTTGGGTAAAAGTATCCCTTGCCGTAGCCTTCAATCGTGTACACACCTCCGTAAACAGGCCTCGATTCTCCACGCGTTGTAGAGAGGACCATAAACGAAGAGTCCCGGTACATCTGTAGATAACCTGCAACAGAGAAGTACTTTTATCGTTAAAAACCTTATCATTTCTACATAGCCAAAGCGACCAAATAATGGCAAGCGCTCCCACCCTGAGAAGAGTTCTAAACCTGTGATCAATCCCATGTAACCAGTTGCCAAATACATTAGCAACACTACAGGGAGGATACAAGCCAGAAGCTATTTGGATGACTGACCATATAGAACGAGCCAATTTGCATTGAAAGAATAAATGTTTTATTGTCTCCTCATGGTGACAAAATACACATTGCGAGCTTCCATGCCAATTCCTCTTAATAAGGTTATCTTTAGTAAGAATGACTCCGCGACGAAGATACCATGCCAATTCCAATATTGTCTATCCACTTCCATTCATCTTCTTCATCATGGAGATGAAATGACGAACACTCTTTCTCATGTGCTCTTTGAGACTGATGAGCGAAGGCGGGAATACAGTGTGGTGTTCCTCAGGATGAGGTAGATGATGAAAGCGAGGTAAACAGCCAGCACGACGCACAAGCTTGAACGAACGACTGCGCCCCGCACTTCATTGGTGTAGAAGGACAGTATGAGGTATCCGTTGATGAGCATCAGAAAGATTGTGACAATCCAACTTATCACCTAAAAAAGAGCACAAAACAAGTTAGCATAGTAAACGAGGGACGGACAGTGTTACCAATTCTGCAACGTTGCATTATCACCGCCCGCCAAAAACATATATCTTCATGATTTCTCATCTGAGTACAGTTTCATCATCAAACATATAATTGTGAACTAAATAAACAAAAAAACTGGTCGAGAATCTTCCGAAGTTCGAAAATATTGAGTGGATACAGCCGTAGGTGCCTAAGTAAAATCGGGATCTGAAATTAAGGGGTCTCTGCTTGGTAATTATGGGATTAAAAGCTTTTTAGTCCTTTCAGACGAATAACACAATCTTATGCAGAGACACGACCAACAACTCATACAGCAGCAAATGTAACACCTGAAGAACCAGTTATGTTCACAGCTAGCATGAAAACTATAAATTTTATGGCTAACAGTCGAAGTTAACTTACTTTGGTGATAGGACCGACCACGAATGACCCCATGAGCTGCTCACTCGAAACAAGGGTGATGAGAGGAATTAGTGCAAATGGAATCTGAATGGACTGAAGAACATTGAGCGACTCATTCAGAACGTCCATGGTAGGATCTTCAGTGTCAAAAAATAAAGCCACAATCATAGTCGGAATAATGGCAAAGCTTCGAGTGATCACTGCTCGTAACCACTTCTTCAATCGAAGATTAAGGAAACCTCCCATGACGAATTGGCCTGCATATGTGCCAGTGATCGTGCTGCTCTGTCCAGACGCTAACAACCCAATAGCCCAGATATAGAGGACAGGAAACAGGACAGTTCCATATTTCTCCTGTAAGTACTGGCCAGCATTCTCAAGACCTATGTTATCAGCTTTATCGGATCCATAAAATCCTTTAGCGAATACCGTTGTAACGCAGATGTTAATAAAGAAAGAGACGATGAGAGCAAGAATCGACTCAATGTTGTAATAGTACACTGCTTCTTGAACGCGTGATTTCTTTTTTGTGTCAATCTTCCTGGACTGCACTAGCGCTGAGTGCAAGAAAACATTATGGGGCATAATGATGCAACCCACAATTCCAACCGCCTGCTTGATGGTCTTTGAGCTCAGCTTTGGAACCACCAAACCTAATTATGAAAAATATTGAATAAGTTCTTCTACGTCTCAAGAGTGCATCAGAAAGAAAAGCATCTGCCAACATATCAGACCAAGAATTACCGATCAGAAGCTCCTTTCCACTAGGCTTTGTTTCACCAAACATGATCGCAAATGATATAGCCATGGTTGCAATCAAGACGCCGAAAAACGCCTCCAATTTTCTCACACCATAGTTCTCCAGGAATAGAAAGATGAAGCTGGCATGAAAAACATGTCAAATGAGCCAAAATATAGCAATATACTGTATATAAGTTTGCCGAAAAGTTCTTCGCCATAAAAGGAAAGAGGCAGTTGGAGGTACATAAACAAAGCTGATGTCAAAATCAGACAAGGATTGAAGAAGACCACCATAGCAGACAAAGGATAAACAGAAACTTTTGTCTAATCATTATCTACCCTTATATTTTTGGCAGGACTCCTCCAAACAATTATTTCATCATTTTTTGTTCCTTCCGTTGCTATCAATCTCATCTCCCAAAAAACCAAAACATTGTGGCAGTTAGTGATTCAGAATAAGCAGTAGTAGAATTGTACGGATAATAGACAAGAACACATTTACATATTTTAATCTCTGTAACAACTACAAGTCTCTGACCAAAGAGAAACATAACAGGAGGTACTAAACCGAACAATAAACATGCAGTGCCGCCTGAGCCACACAAGATTATACTAATAATTATTAAGAGAGTGAAAGCCACAACTGGAACAAAAGGTCACAAACATTCTGCAACCTTTGGACATGGTGAAGTTGTGATATCGACAAAGGTAACAGAACTCCTTTGTCTGCATGTTTCTCTAGCACAGACTGTTTTTGTTTTTGTGCCGATGTTCAAAAAAAAAAAAAGAGCAACCAAAGCGTGCAAACAACAACAGCTTCGTTCGATTAGCACGGAGCAGGGAAGCCCCTCTAGCCCAAAAATGCTTTTATATTTGTGTGGCAATTTTCAGCCACCGGATGATGCCCCAAAAGTTACTAGTATGAACTTCTGTGCAGCAAACCAACAAGAGGAAGCAAACAAGGAGCAGTCACACTCGGGATCGATTCCCTGCAAGCACAGCACAGCAAAAACACGCTGGATGTATTGTTTATTACCCAACAAACAATAGCAAACAAGATGGAACGAAACGAATCCAAGGACAAGCAGGAGAGGGGAAGAAACGGAAGCAGAATCAGTTTATGCAAAAGAGAGGCATCGAATATCTTCAGATGCCATCGCTGCGCAAATCTACCAACCACACGGTTTTCGATTCGAAACCAGGAAAAGAACAAGAGTAAATCGAAGGTCCAAGTTTACTAATCAGAAGAAAGTAACGTTATTTCTGTCAGTGAAAGGAACCCCTGAACCAACTTATTCGCGAGCTCTGGTCTCGGCACAACTCCAAAAAGATAAGAACAGAGCGGCTCGATTTGCAACCAACCAACCAACTAGAGGCCGCCAAAATCTTATGCAGTTTGAGTTCGGTGGCAAGAGGAAAAGAACAGAAGGGGGGCCGTAATTTGATTCCCGGCAGGAGCAGGAGCAGGAAGCAAACTGACCAGTCGAAGGCGGTGATGACGACGCCGCCCCAGAGCGGCACGATGCCCCCGGAGAGGATCTTGATGGCAATCGCGCTGCCGATGACCTCCTGAATGTCAGCGCCGACGAGCGCGAGCTCCGTCATGACCCAAAGCGCGCGCGTGGCCCAGGGCGGGTACTCCTCGCGGCAGAGCTCGGCGAGGTGCTTCCCGGTGACGACCCCGAGGCGCGCGGAGAGCAGCTGCACGAGCGCGCCCATGACCGTGGCCCAGAGCAGCAGCCAGAGGAGCTGGTACCCGGCGGCGGCGCCCGCCTGCAGGTCCCCCTCGAGGTTGCCCGGGTCGAGGAAGCCGATGCACATGAGGAAGCCCGGCCCCGTGAAGCGCCAGAGCTTCCGCCAGGAGAAGGCCGGGCGCCCGCGCGGTGCGCCGGGGTCGCCGTCGTCGTCGGGCTCCGAGTCGGAGATGGAGATGGAGACCTTGTCGTCCGAGTCGTACGCGCGCTCCTCGTACTCGTCGTGGGAGGAGGAGGCGGAGGCGGAGGCGGAGGCGCCCCCGCCGGGGAGCAGGCTCTCGGCGAGGTCGCGGGACGCCATGGGAGCGGAGGAGGATGCGTGCGCGAGTGGAGAGTGGGTTGAGGGGCTAGTGTGTCGGGGGATGGGAGTTCCTCTAACTCCTTCGTGAAATCAGGACTGGTTTTTGTTGGAACGAATTTATAGCTCCATTTCCTAATCCAACATTAACTGCCTTTTTGCACGTCCGGCATCAATCAATCAAAAAAATAAAATGAGAATACTGCGATAAAGATCTACTGTATCTGTCTCCTCCTTTTGAACGAAACTCGGAAAAATCCAGAAGAGTCGCCATGGAGTAAAGTTGCTTCAAGCAACGCCCCGGAGAAAATCGCACCGTATATTTTGGTGTGGAGTGCTGGAGTTTGTTTGTGGACACGATGCACGGCGGTTGTGCGTAACAGAATGTGGCATCGACTAAAGTATTACCCCCGCGTCGTTGACATTGGGACTATTGGAGGTACAGTTTTATTTTATTTTTCAGTTAGAGATCAGGTTGGGTCATCAGTCGAGCTTAACTCGAGAGTCATGCACGAACTTATCTTTATCGTTTGATTACGGTCCTGTTTGATTCATAAGTTTTAAGACTTTTTTTAGTCCCAACTAAAAAGTCGCTAATCCCTAAAAAAATCCCTATCTGTTTGGTTCATGCGACTAAACATGGACTAAAAGACCATATTACAACTAAAAGTCTTAAAAAAAAACTCTCACTCAGGGTTTTCTTTCATAAGTCCCAAATTTCACTTTGAGTCCCTATAAGTTCCTCCTGTTTGGCTTAGATGGGACTAAAAGGGACTTTTTTAAGTCCCTACACTAATAAGTCCATGTAAACAAACACCTCCGTAGGAATGTGACTCCGAGGTGACCTCAACCATCTAGGATGTTCAATCACCCAAGAATAACAAGATCCGTAAGGTATTAGTGGGTGAAATCAAATTTCTCTTGGTGGAATTAGATTGGGGCCCTCTCAACCAAACCCTACAAAATCAACAAGTTTGATTAGCTAGTAAGAGAGATCGGGAGAAAATGAAGCTTTGAGCAACAATAAAGTTTGGGGAGGAAGAGGTAGGTCCTCTTGCGGCCCCTTTATATAGTGAGAAAGATTCCAACTGTTATGTTACCTTGTTCTCATCCCGCACTAAGCGGTACTACCGATTGGGCGGTAGTACGCATAAAGTAGTGCAATGGCACGAGACCACAAGGCGGTAGTGCTGCCGGAGCGGTACTACCGCTTGCCCCGACGGTAATGCCGTTGGGTTTGCAGCTCAGAGTACTAAGGAAGTGGGGCAGGACAGATGGGGCGTGGCAGTCCCGCAAAAGTGGTACTGCCGCTCGAACTGAGCGGTACTGACGCTTACAAGCAGTAGTGCCGCTCACCCACTGCCACTCTACAACCGCTAAGAGTGCACCGAATCCTGGTGAGGATCGGTAGTGCGCGGGGCGGTACTACTGTTTGTAAGCGGTACTACCGCTTGTAAGCGGCACTATCGCTCGTACTACCAACCCACTACCGTGCAACCCGACACGAAAAATCAAGTCCCCAGAAGCAGCGGTACTACACACGGCACTAGACCGCGGTACTGCCGCTAACAAGCGGTACTACCGCTCGCCTGAGCAGTACTACCATTTGAGGCCTTCAGGATCTATGCACAGGGAACGGAGGAGCAACTCCGTCGATGCGGGAAAAGAACAGGGGCGCATATGAGAATGTGCACGTGATGATTTCACCCAAACATTTCCGAAGCAGACCCCCTCTTAATAGTATGGTTCTCCTACGACTCAAGTCCACCGAAAAAGAAACGCAGGAAAATATCAGTCTTCACTTGTAAAACTCCTAGGGGCTTGAATCGTCTTTTGTCATATAATAGAATATCTAAAATGCTCAATGCACACCATTAATTCGCAAAAACATGTTATCAATCACCAAAACCACTAAGGGAGAAATATGCCCTAACAAAAAGTTTACGGGAGTTTGCCATCCGTCTAGCCAGTCAAAAGGCATCACTTACTGCTCTCTCCTCTTCATCTGAATGACGGAAAGAAGGTGATTAGCATGCAAGTGTATGGCGGAAGCTTGCTAGAGCCACTAATCATATGCTTCATTTGGCTGAAGCCACTAATCAGCATACACCGCAATGAAGGTCGGAAGGTGATTAGCATGCAAGCATATGGCGAAAGGTTGCTAGAGCCACTAATCATATGTTTCATTTGGTTGAAGCCACTAATCAGCGTACGTTCAAACGGAAAGAAGATGATTAGTGTGGCGGAAGGTTGCTAAAGCCACTAACGATGTGCTTCATTTGGCGGAAGCCACTAATCAGTGTACTTCATCTTTGGGCGAAACCGACGCCTTCTGACATGATCTGCGAGTTCTTTAATTCTGGCTACGGCAAGGAGAAGGTGGCTGCAACCGTAGAGGAGGTGCTACCTGCGGACGACCCGACAACTCAGAGGAGAAGACGGTGATGGTCCGGCGGGTCATTTTTTGGAGGACGGCCGCGTCGGCGATTAGGCCATGGAAGGGCCCCCTCCCCAAGGTATGTATGCCTAAACTCACCCTATTCGACATGGTTCGGCCGGAGTCTTGGACCTTGGTCGTTGGGAAGAAGAAGGGTCGCCAGGCGGCGGCCGGACGGGCGCCGACAGCGCCGGTGATGTTCACTCCGGAGATCACAGGGACTGGGATTGGCAAAGCCAGAGCGATGTGTTTGAATTCTCTCCTGGGCGTGGATGGGCTAACGGAAACACATGGGCTGGCTTTGGCTGGGTATATGGCCCAGTGCAAGACACCGAACAATGGGTCGGAAACATCTGGGTATATGGCCTGGTCTGATCTGGTCGAACCAGTTTTGACGACTCTGACTAAAACTAGATCGATCGAGGCTTCAGCCGATCGTTCTGTTCGCGTTTCTGTTGAGGGTGCTGCTAGGGTTTGGCGGATTTCTTCGTCGGGTTTCCCTACACGCGGTGGTCGAGCACGGCGAGTCCCGGTGGAGACCACGGCTGGCAGGGGAGATGGTTCCCAGCCACCTCTGCGGCTCCCGGTGCGTGATAACCCACAATTATAGCGGATCGCAATAGTTTTCGAGGGTAGAATATTCAACCCAAATTTATAGATTTGACACGAGGGGAGCCAAAGAATATTTAAAGGTATTAGCAGCTGAGTTGTCAATTCAACCACACCTTTAGATCAATTATCTGCAGCAAAGTGCTTAGTAGAAGAGTAATATGATAGTTTTGATAATGGTAGCAGCAACAACAGTAACGGTAACAGTGGTAGCAGTGATTTTGTAGCAGTAGCAACAGTAGTAACTTAGCAAGACCAATATAAGGTAAATTCGTAGGCATTGGATCGATGACTCATTGGATGATATTCATCATGAGACAGTTATAACCTAGGGCGATACGACACTAGCTCCAGTCCATAAATATAATGTAGGCATGTATTCCGTAAATAGTCATACGTGCTTATGGAAAGAACTTGCATGACATCTTTTGTCCTACCCTCCCGTGGCAGCGGGGTCCTATTGGAAACTAAGGGATATCAAGGCCTCCTTTTAATAGAGAACCGGAACAAAGCATTAACACACGGTGAATACATGAACTCCTCAAACTACGGTCATTACCGGGAGTGGTCCCGGCTATTGTCACTCTGGGGGTGCCGGATCATAACACGTAGTAGGTGACTATAACTTGCAAGATCGGATCTAGAACATGGATATAATGGTGATAACATAAACGGTTCAGATCTGAAATCATGGCACCCAGGACCAAAGTGACAAGCATTAAGCATGGAAAAGTCATGGCAACATCAATCTCAGAACATAATGGATACTGGGGATCAGGCCCTAACAAAACTAACTCAATTACTGATGAATCACATCCAACTCCTCACTGACCAGCGAGCCTATGAAGGAATTACTCACTCCCGGTGGAGAGCATCATGGAATTGGCGATGGAGATGTGTTGGTGATGACGAAGATCGAAGATCCCCCTCCCCGGAGCCCCAAACGGACTCCAGCTCTGGCCTCCCGGTGAAGAACAGGAGACGGCTGTGGCTCCGTCTCATGAAACATGATAATTCTTTCTCCCTCGATTTTTTCTAGAAATATGTGATTTTATAGCGTTGGTTTCAGGGTCATCGGGGCCACCAGGTGGGGACAACCCACCGGGGCGCGCCTGGGGGGCAGGCGCGCCGTGGTGGGTTGTGCCCACCCAGGTGCCCCCCTCAGGTGTCTCTTGGCTCCAGAAATTCTCTTTATTGATATAAAAAATCCTCGCAAAGTCTCGTTCCATTTCGAGAACTTTTATTTCTGCACAAAAACAACACCATGGTAGTTTTGCTGAAAACAGCGTCAGTCCGGGGTTAGTTTCATTCAAATCATGCAAATTAGAGTCCAAAACAAGAGGGAAAACGTTAGGAAAAGTAGATACGACGGAGACGTATCAACTCCCCCAAGCTTAAACCTTTGCTTGTCCTCGAGCAATTCAGTTGATAAACTGAAAGTGAAAAACAAAAACTTTTACAAACTCTTTTGCTCTTGTTTCATAAATAAGCTTAAACAGCACCCAAGTTTTCAGCAAAGATTATAATTAACCATGTCGACAGTAACTCTTAAAAAATATATTAACTCATACAATGACATTGTCAACTAGAGAGCAATAATAAGATATCTCAAACAGCAACACATTGTCGAAACAACCATGATACAATATGACAATGGTGGTATCTCGCTAGCCCTTTCTGAGACCGCAAAACATAAATGCATAGCACCCCCCAAGTTCAAGCAGCGACTAAACATTGTAATTCATGGTCGAAAAGATCCAGTCATGATGCCCCCAACATTAGCTACACACAATGCATCAGCATGACAACAGTGCTCTTAGGTTCTGGCGCTTATTTGAGAAGGTGATGACACAACATAAAAGTAAATGGATAGTCCCTTCACAGAGGGAAGCAGTGATTTGGAGAGGTGCCAGAGCTCAAGTTTTTAAAACATAGGTAAATGAAATTTTGAGACATGCACCCTTCTCATTTACTTCACGACTATCAGTTATCAATATCTTCCATGCTAAACACGCTAGTGGCGGTTCCCAAGCGGAAAAGTAAAGGTTATGACTCCATTCGCAGTTTTTGTTTGATTATTTGAGAGGTCAATTCTTTTTGCAGTTTGGGACCGGGCATCCCTATTACCGCCCTTTTCTCGTGCGATGGCGAGTGAATAAACACTCAACCTGAGAATAACCCGCTTAGCATGGTAGATACCGACTACCTCCTATCATTCCATGAAAATCCAGGCGCACACAAAGGATATTTATTTGAAGTTTTTAGAGATGGCACATACAAATTTACTTAGGACGGCAGGGTAATACCGCATATATGTAGATATGGTGGACTCATTTGGAATAAGTTGGGTTTCAGGTTTTTGATGTACAAGCAGAGTTCCCACTTAGTACAAGAGAAGGCTAGCAAATAGGTTGAGAAGCGGCCAGCTAGAGAGCAACAACGGTCATGAACATGCATTATGCATAAGTAACATTGGATACTAGCATGAGTAGGATATGAACACCGTGAACATAAATATCATAGATGCTATGTTGGTTTTGATTCAACTACATGCATGAACATGTGCCAAGTCAAGCCACTCGAACATTCAGAGGAGGATACCATATCATCATACTACATCACAATCATTTTAACGCAATGTTGATACCCAAAATAAGTCATTATTCACTCCTAGCTACTTATGCATGGCATGAGAAACTATAATCTCTAATTGTCATTGCAAACACGTTTGATCATAATAGGTTGAATCATGGATACTAGGTTAAACATATTTACAAAAACAGAACAAGTCGAGTTCATACCCGTTTCTCTCTGCCACGGTCAGTTCATCTAATATCGTCATTATTGCCTTTCACTTGTATGACCGAATGATTTGAAAATAATAATAGTGCAAGAGTGTCGTGGACTAAGCTATAATCTGCAGACATTTTATTCAAAAGGAGAAGACAAGGTAATATGGGCTCTTTGTTAGATCAATAATGCAACTGAGAGCCACTCAACATTGTCATCGTGGTCTTCTCCTCGGTATGACTCAGTGCAAAGAAAAGAAATTCAGAGAAACACACTGAAATATTTTTGGAGTTTTTGGTTTTTATAAACAAACAAATGAAAAGAGAAAAGCAAAAACGAGAAAAATTATTTACACGGGAAAGCTCCCAACAAGTAAAAGAAAAACAAGGAAATCTTTTTGGGTTTTCTTTTTAGTGTTGCAACAATTTAAACTAGGAAGAAAAAACAAAAATAAGTGAAATATATTTTTGGATTTTCTCAAAGTTTTTCAAACACACAAGAAGAAAGCGAGAAAATAAATTTAACATGGATGATACAATGAAAAGTGTGAACACCGACAACTGGAATGAAATGTGTGAACATGAATGTAATGTCGGTGGGAATACCTACTCCCCCAAGCTTAGGCTTTTGACCTAATTTGGTAATCACCAGTCGTAGAAACCGTGAGGTCCAATGTTGAAGTGTTGGGGAGCAGGCACCATAGGGTCCCACCGCTGAGGCTCCTCCTGTGCCGCAGCCAGGTTGTTCCGGTAAGCGACAATGTCCTCAGGCATAATCATGTATTTGCCCTTGGCAATATGATCAAACAAAGCAGGTGCAGGCAAGGGAATAATATCACGAGTTTTCTCACTGAAAACTAAGTTGTAAGGCATATCAGTATTAGGGTAATCAGCAGCAATAAACTAGTGGTCCTCCATAGCTGCTCTATCTAGGTAAGCTCTGGGCAAATGATGATCATGCTGGCATATCTGCACATTGAAGTGAGTCACCAAGCGAGTAGCGTAAATGTCCCCATGTATTTTACCCTTGGATCTATTAAGGTGAAGGCGATGTGCCACAATAGCTCCCAAGCTATAGGTGTTGTCGCCATAAAGTGTGCGACGCAAAACAGCAAAGTCTGGGGCGCTAAGTGCACCTACCTTCTCTCTTGCTAGCAAGCACTTTGAAATAAATATAGCAAAATAATGCACGGCAGGGAACTGCAAGCTAACAGCAGTGGTGCTCGATACTCCTCTCTCATCCCCTACTGTCATAGTACGGTAAAAACTTTCAAACTCTGAGGGCTTAGGTTCTACCAAATCACCATCAGAAGGAAGCATGCATATGTCACAAAATTTAGTAAGTGGTATTTGGTAGGTTTCAGCATATAAATTAAACTGCACCTCAGGGGGATTGTTCCTAGAATGAAAATGAAAGTTTTGCACAAAGGAATTTGTAAGGAGATGATACTGTTCGCACTCAGCTGCGATGAAGTTGGTGAGGCTGGCATTAGCAGCATATTGTGTGAACTCTTGAAGGATTCCAGCCGCTTCCATGAATGCATTATGCGGCCATTCACACAGTCGTAGTTCTGCCAACCTTCAGGTATGGAGATCATTGTCAAATGACTCCCCAATAAGCCCCTTGGAGTTCTTCGTGGAAGCAAACTTCCTAATGAAACTCATCTTTTTCCTATGAACAAAATTCTAAAAAAATTAGTCCACAAAATTTTTCTCAACAAAACTTCACAAAAATGATAGCAACTACTCATATGGATGTATAGAGGGCATAACAAGCATTCAAACTACTTAGAACTCTAAGAATTCAACATGCAAGCTCATCTACAGCAGCACCAGGAGTAGCTAATTATTCCAAATATAAACCACTAAAACAAAAACTAATTGGACACATGAGGAGTCACATACCAAGCAACAAATTCCTGAAGCAGTTTCAGAAACGGAGCTTCGAGCAGGGAGATCGAAATCCGAGGTTTCGGCAGCAAGAACACGAGAGAGAGAGAGAGAGTGATAGTGATTTTTTTCCTGGGCGAATGTGATGATGTGGGAAGAATAAGTAAGTGAGGGGGCCCACGTGGGGACCACAACCCACCAGGGCGCGCCTGGAGGTCCTGGCGCACCCAGGTGGGTTGTGCCCACCTGGTGCACCTCTCTCTGATATTATTTGCACTAGAAATTCTTAAATATTCAAAAAAAATCATCTTAAATTTTCAGGGCATTCTAAGCATTTTTATTTTTGGGTCATTTTTTATTGCACGGAAAACTCAGAAAATAGACAAAGCATGGCATTTTATTTTATCTAACTAAGAAATACAGAAAACAAAAGGTAGGGACAGAAGGTAGTGCTTACTAAATTCATCAACTTCATACCTCTCAAAAATGATCCATTAATAAGGTTGATCAAGTCTTATTAACAACCACTTTCGATTAGCATGAAACCTGTTGGGGAACGTAGTAATTTCAAAAAAATTCCTACGCACACGCAAGATCATGGTTATGCATAGCAACGAGAGGGGAGAGTGTTGTCCACGTACCCTCGTAGACCGTAAGCGGAAGCGTTATGACAATGCGGTTGATGTAGTCGTACGTCTTCACAATCCGACCGATCCAAGCACCGAACGTACATCACCTCCGAGTTCAGCACACGTTCAGCTCGATGACGATCCCCGGACTCTGATCCAGTAAAGTGTCGGGGATGAGTTCCGTCAGCACGACGGCGTGGTGACGATGATGATGTTCTACCGACGCAGGGCTTCGCCTAAGCACCGCAACGATATGACCGAGGTGGAATATGGTGGAGGGGGGCACCGCACACGGCTAAGGAACGATCACGAAGATCAACTTGTGTGTCCTAGGGTGCTCCCCTGCCCCCGTATATAAAGGAGCAAGGGGGAGGCCGGCTGGCCCTAGGGGGCGCGCCAAGGAGGAGGAGTCCTCCTCCTAGTAGGAGTAGGACTCCCTCTTTCCTACTCCTACTAGGAGGGGGAAAGGAAGGGGGAGAGGGAGAGGGAAAGAGGGGGGCGCCCCCCCTCTCCTAGTCCAATTCGGACCAGAGGGGGAGGGGGCGCGCGGCCCATCCTGGCTGCCCCTCTCTCTCTCCACTAAAGCCCATAAGGCCCATTACTTCTCCGGGGGGGGGGGTTCCGGTAACCCTCCGGCACTCCGGTTTTCTTCAAAAACACCCGGAACACTTCCGGTGTCCGAATATAGTCGTCCAATATATCGATCTTTATGTCTCAACCATTTCGAGACTCCTTGTCATGTCCGTGATCATATCCGGGACTCCGAAAAATCTTCGGTACATCAAAACTTATAAACTCATAATAAAACTGTCATCGTAACGTTAAGCGTGCGGACCCTACGGGTTCGAGAACTATGTAGACATGACCTAGAACTATTCTCAGTCAATAACCAATAGCGGAACCTGGATGCTCATATTGGCTCCTACATATTCTACGAAGATCTTTATCGGTCAAACCGCATAACAACATACGTTGTTCCCTTTGTCATCGGTATGTTACTTGCCCGAGATTCGATCGTCGGTATCCAATACGTAGTTCAATCTCGTTACCGGCAAGTCTCTTTACTCGTTACGTAATGCATCATCCCATAACTAACTCATTAGCTACATTGCTTGCAAGGCTTATAGTGATGTGCATTACCGAGAGGGCCCAGAGATACCTCTCTAACAATCGGAGTGACAAAACCTAATCTCGAAATATGCCAACCCAACATGTACCTTCGGAGACACCTATAGAGCTCCTTTATAATCACCCAGTTACGTTGTGACGTTTGGTAGCACACAAAGTGTTCCTCCGGTAAACGGGAGTTGCATAATCTCATAGTTACAGGAACATGTATAAGTCATGAAGAAAGCAATAGCAACATACTAAACGATCAAGTGCTAGGCTAACGGAATGGGTCATGTCAATCACATCATTCTCCTAATGATGTGATCCCGTTAATCAAATGACAACACATGTCTATGGTTAGGAAACATAACCATCTTTGATTAATGAGCTAGTCAAGTAGAGGCATACTAGTGACGTTATGTTTGTCTATGTATTCACACATGTATCATGTTTCTGGTTAATATAATTCTAGCATGAATAATAAACATTTATCATGATATGAGGAAATAAATAATAACTTTATTATTGCCTCTAGGGCATATTTCCTTCAGTCTCCCACTTGCACTAGAGTCAATAATCTAGATTATACAGTAATGATTCTAACACCCATGGATTCTTGGTGCTGATCATGTTTTGCTCGTGGAAGAGGCTTAGTCAATGGGTCTGCAACATTCAGATCCGTATGTATCTTGCAAATCTCTATGACTCCCACCTCGACTTGGTCCCGGATGGAATTGAAGCGTCTCTTGATGTGCTTGGTCCTCTTGTGAAATCTGGATTCCTTTGCGAAGGCAATTGCACCAGTATTGTCAGAGAAGATCTTCATTGGTCCCGATGCACTAGGTATGACACCTAGATCAGAAATGAACTCCTTCATCCAGACTCCTTCATTTGTTGCTTCCGAAGCAGCTATGTACTCCGCTTCACATGTAGATCCCGCCACGACACTTTGTTTAGAACTGCACCAACTTACAACTCCACCGTTTAATAAAAACACGTATCCGGTTTGCGATTTAGAATCGTCCGGATCAGTGTCAAAGCTTGCATCGACGTAACCATTTACGACTAGCTCTTTGTCACCTCCATATACGAGAAACATATCCTTAGTCTTTTTTAGGTATTTCATGATGTTCTTGACCGCTGTCCAGTGATCCACTCCTGGATTACTTTGGTACCTTCCTGCCAAGCTTATTGCTAAGCATACGTCAGGTCTGGTACACAGCATGGCATACATGATAGAGCCTATGGCTTAAGCATAGGGAACATCTTTCATTTTCTCTCTATCTTCTGCTGTGGTTGGGCATTGAGTCTGACTCAACTTCACACCTTGTAGTATAGGCAAGAACCCTTTCTTTGCCTGATCCATTTTGAACTTTCTCAAAACTTTATTAAGGTATGTGCTTTGTGAAAGTCCTATTAAGCGTCTTGATCTATCTCTATAAATCTTGATGCCCAATATGTAAGCAGCTTCAGCGAGGTCTTTCATAGAAAAACTTTTATTCAAGTATCCCTTTATGCTATCCAGAAATTCTATATCATTTCCAATTAATAATATGTCGTCCACATATAATATCAGAAATGCTACAGAGCTCCCAGTCACTTTCTTGTAAATACAGGCTTCTCCATAAGTCTGTATAAAACCATATGCTTTGATCACACTATCAAAGCGTTTACTCCAACTCCGAGATGCTTGCACTAGTCCATAAATGGATCGCTGGAGCTTGCACACTTTGTTAGCACCTTTTGGATCAACAAAACCTTCTGGTTGCATCATATACAACTCTTCTTCCAGAAATCCATTCAAGAATGCAATTTTGACATCCATTTGCCAAATTTCATAATCAAAAAATGCAGCAATTGCTAACATGATTCGGACAGACTTAAGCATCGCTACGGGTGAGAAAGTCTCATCGTAGTCAACCCCTTGAACTTGTCGAAAACCTTTTGCAACAAGTCGAGATTTATGGATAGTTACATTACCATCAGCGTCAGTCTTCTTCTTAAAGATCCATTTATTCTCAATGGCTTGCCGATCATCGGGCAAGTTAACCAAAGTCCATACTCTGTTCTCATACATGGATCCCATCTCAGATTTCATGGCTTCTAGCCATTTTGCGGAATCTGGGCTCATCGTCGCTTCCTCATAGTTCGTAGGTTCGTCATGGTCAAGTAACATGACTTCTAGAATAGGATTACCGTACCACTCTGGTGCGGATCTTACTCTGGTAGACCTAAGAGGTTCAGTAGAAACTTGATCTGAAGTTTCACGATCAATATCATTAGCTTCCTCGCTAATTGGTGTAGTTGTCACAGGAACTGGTTCTTGTGATGAACTACTTTCCAATAAGGGAGCAGGTACAGATACCTCATCAAGTTCTACTTTCCTCCCATTCACTTCTTTCGAGAGAAACTCCTTCTCTAGAAAGGACCCGAATTTAGCAACGAAAATCTTGCCCTCAGATCTGTGATAGAAGGTGTACCCAACAGTCTCTTTTGGGTATCCTATGAAGACACATTTCTCCGATTTGGGTTTGAGCTTATCTGGTTGAAGTTTCTTCACATAAGCATCGCAGCCCCAAACTTTAAGAAATGACAACTTTGGTTTCTTGCCAAACCACAGTTCATGAGGCGTCGTCTTAACGGATTTTGATGGTGCCCTATTTAACGTGAATGCGGCCGTCTCTAAAGCATAACCCCAAAACGATAGCGGTAAATCAGTAAGAGACATCATAGATCGCACCATATCTAGTAAAGTACGATTACGACGTTCGGACACACCATTTCTTTGTGGTGTTCCGAGTGGCGTGAGTTGCAAAACTATTCCACATTGTTTCAAATGTAAACCAAACTCGTAACTCAAATATTCTCCTCCACGATCAGATCGTAGAAATTTTATTTTCTTGTTACGATGATTTTCCACTTCACTCTGAAATTCTTTCAACTTTTCAAATGTTTCAGACTTGTGTTTCATTAAGTAGATATACCCATATCTGCTCAAATCATCTGTGAAGGTGAGAAAATAACGATACCCGCCGCGAGCCTCAATATTAATTGGACCACAAACATCAGTATGTATGATTCCCAACAAATCAGTTGCTCGCTCCATAGTTCCGAAGAACGGCGTTTTAGTCATCTTTCCCATGAGGCACGGTTCGCAAGTACCAAGTGATTCATAATCAAGTGATTCCAAAAGTCCATCAGTATGGAGTTTCTTCATGCGCTTTATACCGATATGACCTAAACGGCAGTGCCACAAATAAGTTGCACTATCATTATCAACTCTGCATCTTTTGGTTTCAACACTATGAATATGTGTATCACTACTATCGAGATCCAATAAAAATAGACCACTCTTCAAGGGTGCATGACCATAAAAGATATTACTCATATAAATAGAACAACCATTATTCTCCGATTTAAATGAATAACCGTCTCGCATCAAACAAGATCCAGATATAATGTTCATGCTCAACGCTGGCACCAAATAACAATTATTTAGGTCTAAAACTAATCCCCATGGTAGATGTAGAGGTAGCGTGCCGACCGCGATCACATCGACTTTGGAACCATTTCCCACGCGCATCGTCACCTCGTCCTTAGCCAATCTTCGCTTAATCCGTAGTCCCTATTTTGAGTTGCAAATATTAGCAACAGAACCAGTATCAAATACCAAGGTACTACCGCGAGTATTAGTAAGGTACACATCAATAACATGTATATCACATATACCTTTGTTCACTTTGCCATCCTTCTTATCCGCCAAATACTTGGGGCAGTTCCGCTTCCAGTGTCCAGTCTGCTTGCAGTAGAAGCACTCAGTCTCAGGCTTAGGACCAGACTTGGGTTTCTTCTCTTGAGCAGCAAATTATTTGCTGTTCTTCTTGAAGTTCCCCTTCTTCTTCCCTTTGCCCTTTTTCTTGAAACTGGTGGTCTTGTTGACCATCAACACTTGATGCTCCTTTTTGATTTCTGCCTCCGCAGCTTTTAGCATTGCGAAGAGCTCGGGAATAGTCTTGTCCATCCCTTGCATATTATAGTTCATCACGAAGCTCTTGTAGCTTGGTGGCAGTGATTGAAGAATTCTGTCAATGACACTATCATCAGGAAGATTAACTCCCAGTTGAATCAAGTGATTGTTATACCCAGACATTTTGAGTATGTGTTCATTGACAGAACTATTCTCCTCCATCTTGCAGCTATAGAACTTATTGGAGACTTCATATCTCTCAATCCGGGCATTTGCTTGAAATATTAACTTCAACTCCTGGAACATCTCATATGCTCCATGACGTTCAAAACGTCGTTGAAGACCCGGTTCTAAGCCGTAAAGCATGGCACACTGAACTATCGAGTAGTCATCAGCTTTGCTCTGCCAGACGTTCTTAACGCCGTCAGTTGCATCAGCAGCGGGCCTGGCACCCAGCGGTGCTTCCAGGACGTAATTCTTCTGTGCAGCAATGAGGATAATCCTCAGGTTACGGACCCAGTCCGTGTAATTTCTACCATCATCTTTCAACTTTGCTTTCTCAAGGAACGCATTAAAATTCAACGGAACAACAGCACGGGCCATTTATCTACAACAAACATAGACAAGCAAACTACTATCAGGTACTAAGTTCATGATAAATTTAAGTTCAATTAATCATATTACTTAAGAACTCCCACTTAGATAGACATCTCTCTAGTCATCTAAGTGATCACGTGATCCAAATCAACTAAACCATGTCCGATCGTCACGTGAGATGGAGTAGTTTCAATGGTGAACATCACTATGTTGATCATATCTACTATATGATTCACGTTCGACCTTTCGGTCTCCGTGTTCCGAGGCCATATCTGTTATATGCTAGGCTCGTCAAGTTTAACCTGAGTATTCCGCGTGTGCAACTGTTTTGCACCCGTTGTATTTGAACGTAGAGCCTATCACACCCGATCATCACGTGGTGTCTCAGCACGAAGAACTTTTGCAACGGTGCATACTCCGGGAGAACACTTCTTGATAATTTTAGTGAGAGATCATCTTAAAATGCTACCGTCAATCAAAGCAAGATAAGATGCAGAAAGGATAAACATCACATGCAATCAATATAAGTGATATGATATGGCCATCATCATCTTGTGCTTGTGATCTCCATCTTCGAAGCACCGTCATGATCACCATCGTCACCGGCGCGACACCTTGATCTCCATCGTAGCATCGTTGTCGTTACACCATCTATTGCTTCTACGACTATCGCTACCGCTTAGTGATAAAGTAAAGCAATTACAGGGCGTTTGCATTTCATACAATAAAGCGACAACCATATGGCTCCTGCTAGTTGCCGATAACTTCGGTTACAAAACATGATCATCTCATACAATAAAATATAGCATCACGTCTTGACCATATCACATCACAACATGCCCTGCAAAAACAAGTTAGACGTCCTCTACTTTGTTGTTGCAAATTTTACGTGGCTGCTACGGGCTGAGCAAGAACCGTTCTTACCTACGCATCAAAACCACAACGATAGTTCGTCAAGTTAGTGTTGTTTTAACCTTCGCAAGGACCGGGCGTAGCCACACTCGATTCAGCTAAAGTGAGAGAGACAGACACCCGCCAGTCACCTTTAAGCACGAGTGCTCGTAACGGTGAAACCAGTCTCGCGTAAGCGTACGCGTAATGTCGGTCCGGGCCGCTTCATCTCACAATACCGCTGAACCAAAGTACGACATGCTGGTAAGCAGTATGACTTGTATCGCCCACAACTCACTTGTGTTCTACTCGTGCATATGACATCTACGCATAAAACCAGGCTCGGATGCCACTGTTGGCGAACGTAGTAATTTCAAAAAAATTCCTACGCACGCGCAAGATCATGGTGATGCATAGCAACGAGAGGGGAGAGTGTTGTCCATGTACCCTCGTAGACCGTAAGAGGAAGCATTATGACAACGCGGTTGATGTAGTCGTACATCTTCACAATCCGACCGATCCAAGCACCGAACGTACGGCACCACCGAGTTCAGCACACGTTCAGCTCGATGACGATCCCCAGACTCCGATCCAGCAAAGTGTCGGGGATGAGTTCCGTCAGCACGACGGCGTGGTGACGATGATGATGTTCTACCGACGCAGGGCTTCGCCTAAGCACTGCAACGATATGACCGAGGTGGAATATGGTGGAGGGGGGCACCGCACACGGCTAAGGAATAATCACGAAGATCAACTTGTGTGTCCTAGGGTGCCCCCCTGCCCCCGTATATAAAGAAGCAAGGGGGGAGGCCGGCCGGCCCTAGGGGGTGCGCCAAGGAGGAGGAGTCCTCCTCCTAGTAGGAGTAGGACTCCCTCTTTCCTACTCCTACTAGGAGGGGGAAAGGAAGAGGGAGAGGGAGAGGGAAAGAGGGGGGCGCCGCCCCCCCTCTCCTAGTCCAATTCAGACCAGAGGGGGAGGGGGGCGCAGCCCATCCTGGCTGCCCCTCTCTCTCTCCACTAAAGCCCATAAGGCCCATTACTTCTCCCGGGGGGGTTCCGGTAACCCTCCGGCACTCCGGTTTTCTCCGAAAACACCCGGAACACTTCCGGTGTCCGAATATAGTCGTCCAATATATCGATCTTTATGTCTCGACCATTTCGAGACTCCTCGTCATGTCCGTGATCATATCCGAGACTCCAAACAATCTTCGGTACATCAAAACTTATAAACTCATAATAAAACTGTCATAGTAACATTAAGCGTGCGGACCCTACGGGTTCGAGAACTATGTAGACATGACCTAGAACTATTCTCGGTCAATAAACAATAGCGGAACCTGGATGCTCATATTGGCTCCTACCTATTCTACGAAGATCTTTATCGGTCAAACTGCATAACAACATACGTTGTTCCCTTTGTCATTGGTATGTTACTTGCCCGAGATTCGATCGTCGGTATCCAATACCTAGTTCAATCTTGTTACCGGCAAGTCTCTTTACTCGTTACGTAATGCATCATCCGTAACAAACTCATTAGCTACATTGGTTGCAAGGCTTATAGTGATGTGCATTACCGAGACGGCCCAGAGATACCTCTCCGACAATCGGAGTGACAAAACCTAATCTCGAAATACGCCAACCCAACATGTACCTTCGGAGACACCTGTAGAGCTCCTTTATAATCACCCAGTTACGTTGTGACGTTTGGTAGCACACAAAGTGTTCCTCCGGTAAACGGGAGTTGCATAATCTCATAGTTACAGGAACATGTATAAGTCATGAAGAAAGCAATAGCAACATACTAAACGATCAAGTGCTAGGCTAACGCAATGGGTCATGTCAATCACATCATTCTCCTAATGATGTGATCCCGTTAATCAAATGACAACACATGTCTATAGTTAGGAAACATAACCATCTTTGATTAATGAGCTAGTCAAGTAGAGGCATACTAGTGATGTTATGTTTGTCTATGTATTCACACATGTATCATGTTTCCGGTTAATACAATTCTAGCATGAATAATAAACATTTATCATGATATGAGGAAATAAATAATAACTTTATTATTGCCTCTAGGGCATATTTCCTTCAAAACCGAAGAACTTTCTTAAATCACTAAGTTACCTTAATGGGGATATGAATGTCCCCAACAATAAGCATTTCATATTTCTTTTTAATAGTAGGTAGAGGTAGATGAAAACTTCCAATTGTGATTGTCATAGGTTTTTCAATAACATTAATACCATTCACTTGGAATTGTTTCTTCGGAAAGTGCATCGTATGCTCATTACCATTGATATGAAAAGTGCCCTTTCTTTTATTGCAATCAATAACAACCGCTGTAGTATTCAAGAAGGGTCTACCAAGGATAATCGACATGTTGTCGTCCTCGGGCATCTCAAGTATAACAAAGTCAGTCAAATTAGTAACATTAGCAACAACAACGGGCACATCCTCACAAATACTGATAGGTATAGCAGTTGATTTGTCAGCCATTTGTAAAGATATTTCAGTAGGTGTGAGTTTATTCAAATCAAGTCTTTTATATAAAGAGAAAGGCATAACACTAACACCAGCTCCCAAATCACATAAAGCAGTTTTCACATAGTTTCTTTCAATGGAGCAAGGTATAGTTGGTATTCCCGGATCTCCAAGTTTTTTAGGTACTCCATCTTTAAAAGTGTAATTAGGAAGCATAGTGGAGATTTCAGCTTCCGGTATTTTTCTCTTATTAGTGATGATGTCTTTCATATACTTTGCATAAGGAGGCACTTTTAAGATATCAGTCAAGCGAGTTCGCAAAAAGACTGGCCTCAGCCTTAGCAAAGCGTTCAAATTCTTCATCATCTTTATTTTTAGTTGACTTAGGTGGAAAGGGCATAGGTTTTTGAATCCATGGTTCTCTTTCCTTACCATGTTTTCTAGCAACAAAGTCTCTTTTATCATATCTTTTATTCTTTGGTTGTGGGTTATCAAGATCAATAGTTGGTTCTATCTCAACATCATTATCTAGTTCTTTGTCATTTGTTTGAATGTCTTCTTGAACCTCATCATTATCTTTTTCATTATCAGAAGGTGGGTGTTCATTACCAGATTGAGTTTCAGCATCAGAGATATAAACTTCATTATCATTATCAGGAGGTTTCTCTACTTCAGGTTCACTAGAGGCGGGCAAAGACCTATTATTTTTCTTCTTCTTTTTTCTTTTTAGAAGGACTAGGTGCATCAGTGTTAATTCTTTGAGAGTCTTGTTCAATTCTCTTTGGGTGACCCTCAGGATAAAGTGGTTCTTGAGCCATTGTACCTCCTCTAGTTGCTACTCTAACAGCAAAGTCACTTATATTATTGTTCATTTCATCAAGTAACTCCCTTTGAGATTTAGCAACTTATTCTAATTGAGTTATAACCATAGAGGCATGCTTTCCTACACCTCTAACAACATTTGAGATTCTAAATAACAAGTCACTTAAGCGAGCAATCATATCAGAGTTATATTTCAATTGTTTCATAACATTTGCATTGAAGTGATCTTGCTTTCTAATGTAATTATCAAACTCATAAAGTCATTGGCTAGGATGTTTATTATGAGGATCATCACTATCATTGAATTTTATTAAAGATTTTACCTCTACCACCTTAGGTGGTGGTGGTGCTTCAAGCCCATGTATTTCTTCAATAGGTGGTAAATTTTTAACATCCTCGGCTTTAATACCTTTTCCTTCAAAGATTTCTTTGCCCCTTGCATATCTTCAGGACTAAGATATAAGATACCCATCTTCTTCGGAGTGGGTTTAATAGGTTTTTCAGGAGGAGTCCAATCATCATAAATTTTCAATATGTTATTCAATAATTCTTCGGCTTGCCCAATAGTTCGTTCCCTGAAAACACAACCAGCACAACTATCTAGGAAATCCCTAGAAGTATCGGTTAGTCCATTATAGAAGATATCAAGTATTTCATTTTTCTTAAGAGGATGATCAGGCAAAGCATTGAGCAATTGGAGAAGCCTTCCCCAAGCTTGTGGGAGACTCTCTTCTTCAATTTGTGCAAAGTTAAATATTTCATGCAAGGCAGCTTGTTTCTTATGAGCAGGGAAATATTTTTCAAAGAAGTAATAAATCATATCATTAGGACTACGCACACAACCAGGAGCAAGAGTATTGTACCAAGCTTTAGCATCACCATTTAATGAGAACGAAAAATAACTTGAGAATATAGTAATAGCGAATCTTCTCATCATGAGCAAAAATGGTGGCTATGTCATTCAACTTAGTAAGATGTGTCACAACAGTTTTAGTTTCATAACCATGGAAAGGATCAGATTCAACCAAAGTAATTAACTCTGGGTTGACAGAGAATTCGTAATCCTTATCATCAATAAAGATAGGTGAAGTAGCAGACTTAGGATCACATTTCATTTTAGCATTCAGAGATCTTTCTTTGTACTTGCATAGTAATTTCTCTAAATCATCTCTATCCTTACAAGCAAGAATATCTCTAGTTGCCTCCTGACTCACAGTATAACCTTCTGGTACCTTTGGCAATTCATATCTAGGAGGACTAGTTCTAGTAGGTGTTTCAAGATTTTCAGTTTCAAGTTCATCATCAGATTCAACAATATCATGCTGTCTTACTCTAGCAATTTGTTCGTCAAGAAATTCACCTAGTGGCACATCATCATCAAGCAAGGTACTAGCACCATCATGAGTATCATTCATAGCAAAAGTAGCATCATCAATAACTTGCAACATATCACAATTAATAGCATGTGGTGGTGTTGCAAGTTTACTTATAACAGAAGGTGAATCTAAAGTGGAGCTGGATGGCAGTTCCTTACCTCCCCTCGTCTTTGAGGGAAAAAGCTTAGTATTAGCATCCTTCAGATTCTTCATAGTGATAATATGATAATAATCCCAAGTGACTCAACAATTATTGCTATGCTCCCCGGCAATGGCGCCAGAAAAAAGTCTTGATAACCCACAAGTATAGGGGATCGCAACAGTTTTTGAGGGTAGAGTATTCAACCCAAATTTATAGATTCAACACAAGGGGAGCCAAAGAATATTTGAAGGTATTAGCAGTTGAGTTGTCAATTCAACCATACCTGGAGATTAATTATTTGCAGCAAAGTGATTAGTAGCACAATAATATAATAGATTTGATAATGGTAGGAGCAGCAACAGTAACGGTAACAGGGATAGCAGTGATTTTGTAGCAGTAACGATAGCAGTAGCAATAGTAGTAACTTAGCAAGAGGGCGCCACAACTCCGAGGGCCGTTGCCCATGGTGGGGCGTCCCCGGGCGCACACTCCACACTGTCCTCGAGCACCTTGAGGGTGGCAACGAGCCTCCGCTGGTGTACCCGGCGGCGCCCTCGTTCTCGCACCGGAGCAACAACTCGTGGCTGCCGAGGTGCATGGTGGGGTCCTCCTCCTCCGGCTCCCGCTCCTCCGGCACGACGCCGCTCGCCTCCATCAAGGCCGAGTCCGAGGAGACGCCGGAGCGCCGGCACAGCCGTGGCGGCAGCCTCGCCATAAACAAGGGCCCTCGCCAACCTTCGCCTCCTCCCCGCGTCCATCTTTGCCTGGTTAGGTGAAGACTGAGCCGGCGGCGCCGCCCATGGGCCATCAAGCAGGAGCACATAGAGATGGCCGCCGAACTCTAAATCGGCCTGAAATGGGCGCGGGACGATTACATGCGGAAGGAGATGGAGCGCCAGCACCGCGACCGCGACGAGGGCGGCTTCATCATCCTCGAAGACAGCGACGAGGAGGCGCCAGGGTCGACCAACCCCGTCCGCAACAGCGACCCAGGACAGGGCTGCAGCAAGGACGGCGGCGTGCAGGACAATGTCGCGACGACTGCGGCAACTACACTGCCTTCTACAAGCTCCTCGGTATGTAGTAGGCTCGGGGTGGCGGCGGTGTAGTTTTTTTATGTCTTTAAATTTGTACAAATATGTAATGTGCAGCGCCTAGCTCGTGGGCGTTGCACAGTCTGTGTTCCACTTGGGCTGGCCCCACCCTCTCTCCCCTCCCACCCCCACCCCACCCAAACCCTAAGGCTTGCGGCCCTCCTCTCTTCCCCTCTCCCCTCCTCTCAAATCCTTCTCAAATCTTGCAAATCCGGAGTATTTGACCGTGGATTTCGAAGCCAACCCCTCCCTTAAGATAATCTCCTCCGATCCCCTCGTTTTCATCCATAGGAATTGTCACATTTGCTCAAATCTTGCTAGTTTGGGGGAAACCCTAGTTTTGACTTGGATTTGCAAATTTGTGTTGAATGATGTTATGTTTCTTTGCTAACTTGGGTTGGTTAAGCTTCCATAGTATGCTAGGGTTAGGGTTATGTGTGTTTGATGTTGGTGTTAGGGTCATGCTATGTTTATGGTTGTTATATATGTTAGGGCATATGTGTGCAAATATTTTTCTTAAGTATTTACTTGATATATGTGTGTTTTTGATTATTGTAGGGATGGGGAGAACATGTGTTTATGTTCATCATGTGGATAGAGAGGCCTTTTTGAAATGCAATGTTGAGACGGACCCGGATGAGCTTGACATGGTGTTTGAGAGTAGTCCTAGCTATGCAGAGCTTTTGGAACAAGTGAGGAAAGATTTGAATTGGATGGACCCAAGTGACGTTGTTGAGTTCGAGGGAAGGCATAATGTTGGCTTTGGAATGCACATCCGTTGGAAGACAATGCGTGTGAACTCCGAGCAACGTTGGGTTGCATACAAGGAGACGGTTGCCGAATCTCTAGACAAGGCTCTTGAGTTATTTGTCTCCAAGAAGGTTGAGTCTACTTTGAATTTAGACTTGAACCGGAACCCCTCCCTGTTGGTTGCTAGCACTCCCCCACCCATGAACCTAGATCAAATGAGTGAACCTCAATTCACACAACAAGATTGGCCAACATTGAGCCCGACTCCAAACAACCAAAATGAAGGTTTTGAAGAGGAGAATGATGAGTACGAGGAGGATGACAACGAAGTTGACCTCCATGACAACAATGTGGGTGATCTCGACCAATATCATGTGCAAGAGACAATGGACCAATCCATCCCTTTTTCCCGTGCATATGCATCGGACTAGGATGACGATGGTCCCGATGAAGAAGTTGATGAGGAGGGGTTCACGCCGAAGGAGGCCGAAGCATTCAAGAAGGTATTCGGGCAGGATCACAAGACACCATTGTTCAAGGATCTTAGTCTCGTGGATGAAGCCGTTGTGGATGGTGGCAAATGCATATCTCTTGGAGCTAGGCCAAGTTCTCACCGTGATTTGGAAGACGGCAAGAACGGGATATATCCCGCTTGTGAGTTTCAATCCTTCTTGGAATTGAAGATGTGGCTCGACAGCTACTCGGTTACACATTATCGTCGACATAAAGTGGCCAACTCGGATGTTAATGTGCGTTACACGGTCAAATGTGAAGTGCCAACATGTCCATGGATTGTGCGTGCAAGGCCATGGAAAGGAGGTCCCACTTGGCGCATAGTGAGTTGTCTACCAACTCACATGTGCCGGCACAAGAATGCGGATGGCAAGCTTGTGTACCAACAACACAGACAACTCACGTCCGAGTTCATTGCTTACAGGCTGTCCAACCAAACATCCACACTTCCAATAATGAGCATCAAGAGTGTCATTGACCTTGTGAAAGCCATCTTTCATTACAAGGTGAAGTACGGCAAGGCATGGAAGGCGAAGCAAGCCGCATTCAAGATGTTGTATGGCAATTGGAAGGATGCATACAACCGACTCCCTAGGTTGTTGTTAGCTATGGCCGCCACAAACCCAGGCATGGTTCACGTGGTTGAGCCTCATGGGCACCAAACTTTGATTCATAACGGGAGGACCGTCCGAGTATTTGGCCGTGCATTTTGGGCCTTTGAGCAATGCGTGAGGGCTTTTGAGCATTGTCGGCCCGTCATCGCCATTGATGGCATGTTCTTGACCGGACAATACAAGGGCACTTTATTGGTTGCAATAGCAAGTGATGCCAATAAGCGGGTGTTGCCTTTGGCTTTCGCTTTAGTTGAGGTGGAGAACAATGATAACTGGGAGTGGTTCTTGCGTCAACTGAGAACAAGGGTATTACCGGCTGAAAGGGAAATTTGTGTCATATCGGATCGCCATGCTGGAATTCTAAATGCGGTGGTGATTGACATTCCCGGACATAGAAAGTTGCATCATCGATGGTGCATGAGGCACTTTTGTGCAAACTTCTATAGGGCATGTGGTATCAAGGAGTTGGCCGATGATCTTCAGGATTGTTGTCTCGCTTTCACCAACAAGCGGTTTTCCACATTGTTCAATGCATTGCTCAGACACAAGAAACTTGACCCCGGCGGTCAGGAGTTTCTCAATAAGAACATTGCCGAAAGGAATATGTGGGCACGTGCTTTCGATGAAGATGGCCGGAGGTACGGTCAAATGACAAGCAATATGGCAAAATGCTTCAATAAGGTGCTCAAGGGTGCACGTGCATACCCGTGACGGCAATAGTTCAATACACATTTGACAAGATGAATGAATACTTTTTGAAGCACTCAATGGAGACTGATAAGCAGATTGCTAGTGAGAACAAGGATAAGCACAAGTACAATTTCCCACCAAAGGTTGAAGAATGGTTGGAATTTCAATCACGAAAGGCAGACTCCGAAGAAGCTGTACTATATGACGACAACGAGTGGAAGTATGAGGTGAAAGAGCCCGGAGGAACCACAAACGATGGCCGCCAACACGGAGGCCGGGCTTTCAAGGTCTCCCTAACACGGTGTGATTGCAGCTGCATGAGGCCGTCTTTGCTTCATCTCCCATGCTCGCACTTGTTAAATGCATCCCGGGTTAGGAATGTGGACGTCAATCACCCTCTTACCGTGAGGGAGTCTGAGTTCTCAATCATGACGGTAAAGAATACATGGACTCCACGGTTCCAGCCATACTTGGACCAATCACAATGGCCGGAGTATCATGGAGTTCAACTATGGCCGGACCCGGAATTGAAGGTCGCTAGCCAGGGAAGACATAAGACAAAGCGTCTTAGAGGTGACATGGACGGATGGGGCCGTGGTGGCGGTGGAGAATACGGCACCGGTTAATTCCAAGAGCCTCGTGAGGAATCCCGTTGTGGGGGCTGCAGTAATGGGGGACACAACACAAGAACTTGTCCCAAACCAAGAAAGAGATCAAAGAAAAATGGTTCAAGCACTAGCCAAGCAAATGATAGCCAACCAAGTGAACCAAGGGGTAGCCAACCAAGTCAAACAAGTGGTGGAGTGCCAAACCACTCAAATCAAACAAGTCAACGAGGAACTAGGCAACAAAGAGGGAGTCAACTTGGTCTTAGAAGAGGCCGTGGTGGTGGTAGAGGCCGTGGTGATGGTCTTGGCCATGGTGAAGGTCTTGGTCGTGGTGATGGTTTTGGCTGTGGTGGTGGTAGAGGCCATGGTGATGGTCTTGGCCGTGGTGGTAGTAGAGGTCGTGGTGATGGTCTTGGCCGTGGTG
>NC_041387.1:529508796-529531118 GCF_002162155.2 Triticum dicoccoides | reverse complement strand
GTGCTGGTAGAGGCCGTGGTGGTGGTGGTGGTAGAGGCCGTGGTGGTGGTGGTAGAGGCCGCGGTGGTGGTGGTGTAGGCCGTGGTGCTGGTGGAGGCCGTGGTGGTGATCTTGGCCTTGGCGGCGGCCGTAGTGGAGGAATGTTCTCTTGGCTCAATGGACATTGCCGTATGTGACTTACTATGATCTTGTTCTTTTGGCTCAATGCTTGTGTTGTCATTTTTGTATTGTGTGACTAACTATTATATTTCCATTTTCATAGGTATGGAAACAATGAAGGGGGTGGAGGACACGGAGGGGGAAGGTGAGACCCCTTGGTGGTGCGAGGAGGGAGAAGAATAAGAAGAAGAAGAGAGGAAGAAGAAGAAACTACATGGAGACCCTATGTGTGTATGACTATGTGTGTATGACTATGTGAGGGGACTAATATTTCCGTGTATGACTATGTGAGACCCTATGTGTGTATGACTATGTGATTTGGACAAGTATATGTGCTATGTGTGTATGAGTATGTGATTTGGACTAGTATTTCTGTGTTTTGGATGTGATTATGTGGCATCTTTATGAATCACAAAACAAAAAAAACAGTAGGTATTTGAAAACAGCAGTTAGTGCAGCGTCCAAGGTCAAGGCGCTGCACTGTGTAGTGTGGCGCCCAATGGGTAGGCGCTGCACTGTGCAAAACCTACTGGAATGCTCCTGGTGCTCTCTGGACTGGCATGTCCAGGTGTGCAGCGCCCAAGGGAAAGGCGCCACACTACACAGTGCAGCGCCTTGCCCTTAGGCGCTGCACACATGGACATGCCAGTCCAGAGAGCATCAGGAGCATTCCAGTAGGTTTTGCACCCCCAAAAACTGCTAAGTCTGTGTGCAGCGCCTAATGCCAAGGCGCCACACTACACAGTGCAGCGCCTTGGCCCTGGGCGCTGCACAGTAGGGTGCAGCGCCTAGCCTTTGGGCACTGCACAGTAGGGTGCAGCGCCTAGCCTTTGGGCGCTGCACACTGACTTAGCAGTTTTTGGGGTGGAAAAGCTACTGGAACGCTCCTGGTGCTCTCTGGACTGGCATGTCCAGGTGTGCAACGCCTAAGGGCAAGGCGCGGCACTGTGTAGTGTGGCGCCTTTCCCTTGGGCGCTGCACACCTGGACATTTATTAGGCTGCACCAACTCCCTCCCACCCATCCTCACCCCACACACCCCCACCCTCAACACAAACCCGAAGCTCAGTGCCTCCCCTCTGCCCTCCTCTCTCCCCCTCTCAAATCCTTCTCAGATCCGGAGTATTTGACCATGGATTTCGAAGCCAATCCCCTCCCTTAAGGTAATCTCCTCCGATCCCCTTGTTTTCATCCATAGGAATTGTCACATTTGCTCAAATCTTGCTAGTGTGGGGGAAACCCTAGTTTTTGATAGGATTTGGAAATTTGTGTTTCTTTGCTAATTTGGTATGGTTAGGCTTTCATAGTATGCTAGGGTTAGGGTTATGTGTGTTTGATGTTGGTGTTAGGGTTATGTTGGTCTTAGGGTTGTGTTCATTGTTAAGTGGGGGTTAGGGTTGACCAATAATTCTCTGTTTTTTAGGCATGGCTTCATCCGGTTCCATGACGAGGCCACCGTGTGCTAACCAAGAAGACATGCCGAACAAGTGGGAGGACGCATCTTTGGACAAGGTGAAGGAGAAAGATGTCAACATCCTGCAATGTTGGTGTGCAGATGTTTGCAAGGTGAAGGTGTCCACCGACCGAAAGAAAGCATGGACAGAAGGGCGGAGATATTTTGTATGCCCGAACTATGCTTATGATCGTGCACTTCCAACTAGCGCCTATGACCAACCACCGGTAAGCTCGAGAAGTAAAATGTTACTCTCAAATGTGTGTCAACACTAACAACAAATTTTTATGCAGTCACCGCCTCCTCTATGCAAGTACTTCACGTGGATAGATCTTGAAGTGCCAGAAGATGTGAAAAAGAACCAATACGCAGATTGTCTTAGGCGGCAACGGAGGTTCAAAGAATCGTTTCGAAGAGGCTTGGAGGAAGAGCGTCGTCAGAAGGAGAGGATGGAGCGGAAGAAATGAGAGGAGGAGAGGGCACGCCAAGCGAAACTTGCTCGTGAGGAGGAGAGGGCAAGAAAGCTTGCAAAGGCTCGCGAGGCGCAAGAGGAGGACTTGGCACGTGACAAGAAGGGGAAATGGCCTCGCTCTACTCAGTAGGGACTTCGCTTCGGTGCACTCGTCGTCAACTATCTTCTAATGAATGTGTCGTGAAGTTGTGAGGGCATGTGAGATGTTGGTGAACTATCTTCTAGGGCAAGCTGCCATTTGTCATTTGTAATGAATGTGTCGTGAACCATGTCGTACTAATGTTTGAATTATCTTAAGTTATGAACTCGTCGGCATAAAATTTGTGTTTGTTCAAATTGCTGTGATGCTGCAGTCATTGTAAGTATTATGGATGTAGTGGGAGTAGCCATGGGAGTAACTGTTGGCTTTCTGGATAGCCATGGGAGTAGTGCAGCGCCTAAGGGTAGGGCGCTGCACTGTACAGTGCAGCGCCTAACTGTTGGGTGCCACACAGTACAGTGCAGCGCCTAACGGTTGGACGCTGGAGTGTTGCTATAAGCAAAACTGCAGAAACAGATGCCATTTTGGCCTCCTGCAGCAGCACTCACATAACTAGAACATCAATTAAAGTACTATAAACTGGACATGCTAAGCAAAGAGAACTAATAATTTGAACATCACATCATTTAAGACAATTCAAGTTTGCTTCAAGTTTGCAAACACAAATACCATATCATAACCTCACAAGTTAATCAACCTCACAAGTTCACAAGTTCATCATATAACATAACCTCACAAGTTCATCAACCTAACACAAAGCACTAATGCCTTCCACGCGTGTTCCTGGTGCCACGCCTGCAGGTAATCTTCTTCTTCTTAGGAGCACGAGGCTCCTCTTTGTGCACTTCCTCCTCCGCCTGCGGCTCCGCCTCCGCTTCCTCCTCCGCCTCATCATCCAAGCTAGCCATCCGCGAGGTCCCTACAACCACCTTTGGGTTGCCTCTGTTGTCATAGTCGTTGGGCGTGTACCGGCGTCTGGGCTGCCTAGGCTTGAACACATATGCGGACCGAGCTTGAGCGTCCGCCAAAAACATGTCATCATCAAGCTCATGGCCCTATCACACAACGAAACAATATGGTCAAGGCCGGTGTCGTAATCAAGTGAGAATCACATCTGAAGGCTTAGTCATACCTCTTGGGTGAGCGCACCCTCATCATCCATATAAGCATAAGAGGAACTCACATCGTCCCCCTCATGGTGAGATGCGGGGTCTGATGGTGTACCAGACCTAGAGGCAGATGGTTCATCATATTCAGGATCACGACAACCGAGAATGTTCGATAACCGCCTTAACTTCTTGGCCTGACGCTGTAACATGAACAAGTGTGTAACATATCAAACTTCGCAACATAGACTGGCTCTCATAGTGAATGTGATATGTACCTTGAGGAATGCTCGTAGTGAACCATCATCATTGCCAGTTCCAACCGGTGTCTTCTCCAGAATAGACTGGCTCTCATCAGCTGCTTTCTTGATCTCGGTGCGCTAAGGATGAGAAAGAATGAATGTGTTAGCCATTCAAACATGTGTAATACGGTCAACGGGAAAGTAAAGAACGGAACACTTTACCACATAGTTAATCACCGGAACAGCAGGCACTCCTTGCCCTTTCCTGACATCTCTGTTGTACTTCCCCTTTGCTAGATCCTCATAGTTTACTGGTTCTTCAAGAATATCCTCATTATATGCCGGCGACAATATCTCAACTTGAGTAGTTCCAATAAACCATCGTACGTAGTTATCAAAAGCTTGTTGGCTGTGCTCACGAAGCAGGGCGCGTGCAGTGCTACGAGCTTGCTCCACAGAAAGCTGGAAGCGGGTAACATACGAAGCATGATGCTTGTCCTAGTCCTTTATCTTCCGCCGCCTTCTCCTGTCCAACCTGCGTGGTATAAAACCAAGCATTAGCACAATCAAAAGGAGTCCCGATGCTTAGACAATACGCAGACATGCTCTCTTACCTATGAAGTGCTTTGTCCGTGTCCACCCAGTCCAGCGGGTGAGGTTGGAACAGACCAAACTGACGATAAACGCGATGCGGCAAATGAAACTCAACCGCCCAGTTGCATATCAGTGGGCACCGCATAAGCCAGAGATCCTTATCTCGCAAGCACATCGGGTTGAGGCGGAACTCCTCGGTGTACCCCAAGCTCTCACCCGCGCCATATGGCTGCCATTCCACCTATGAAACAAGGCAACAATGCAAATTTGATGACTATGTTTCAAGCAAGCATGAGAAAGGACTGAAGTAATGACCTCCTTACCTGCTCAGCCGTAATCGTGTCCAACTCGGCAATGTACTTTTGGTACATGAGATTGACATCGTTCGTCATCTCGGAAACGATATCCCACTTGTAAGCCCACGTGGGGCACCGTAATTCGTCATGTTCATCTGCATACCAAGGATCAAACCTGACGCTCTTCGGGCGTCCAACAGGCAGACGCTCCCAGCTCCATACAGAAAGTAGAAGCAGATTACCACCAATGCCTGCACTATCTGTGATCCTGCAACACGCATCGTCCAGCTACATATGAAAGAAAAAACAATGTTAACTTGACAGCAAGCTTGCATTGCTAATGAAGAAATGAGTTGATCACAAAACAGACCAACTACCTGTCGGTACAAGTAGGCAAGAGTTGCTGAACCCCAGCTCCATTTGCTATCGAAGACGGTCAACGCCTTCAGCCACATCCATGGAGCGTTCTTGCCAGTGGAGTCAGGAAACAAAGTCCTCGACACAACGTACCACATATACACACGAGCATGTGTCTGGATCACATCATCAGAGGCATCCGGAGGGCACGTCGCAAAGTTATTTTGAATCCATGTGAAAGCAGCTCCGGCTACTTTCCTTTCCCTCTTCTTCTTCTCTTCTCCCTCCTCTACATCAGCCTCAGCCTCGGTAGGAGCCATACCGATAAGAGCAATCATCTGCTCGCGCCACCCATCAGAATCGGTGCTCATACAGAGAGGCCTCCCGTCGATAGCAAGACCGGTGATCAACGAGACATCCTCGAGCATCACGGTCATCTCCCCAGTCCGAAGATGGAAACTGTGCGTCTCCGGCCTCCATCGATCAACAAGAGCGGACACCAGTGGAGCGTTCAGATTCGGCGTAGACCGGCTGACCAACAGAATCCACGGGAGTAGTCCTGCCTGCTTGATGTACGGTGTGTACCGCTCGTCGTAAGGCATGGCAAGACCAGAGACCCTGTGATACCGAATCTTCAGAGGTTCAAGCTTCTGCAAAAAAAAAGTAATGACAAATCTTAGGGCATGTAAATTTCAACTAAAGGCAAATTTGCAAAAGATTTAGAGTACTCATTATTACCTTATCCTTCTTGCGCATCATGTAGGACCGGTGTTGCACGTCATAGACATCGTCCAGAAGCCAAACCATCCTTACAATTTCAAACAATAAACATACATGAGTTCATCTCAAATATCGGAAAACACTCAACATTTCATATGTGTTCATCTAAACATCTCATATGTATTCATCTACAAGAATCTCAACATCTCCTTCTCACACAATGAATAAATGATTGTAATTCTCATATAAATCTCGTATGACATATGTGTTCAAATAAATCAACATCTCATATTTCAAATAAACTCAACATCTAATATATATCTAAAAAAACTCAACATCTCACATATAGCTACAAAACTCAACATCTCATAATTATCTACAAAACTAGGCATCTCATATATATCTAAAAAAATAAACAATCTAGGTTTCACTAACAAGAATCATATACTACCGGATATGACTACACATCCTCCATCACAACACACAATCTTGGACAAACAAAGATCCAAACCAAGCAAAACTAAGTTTCCACCTAATCTTGGGCAAATCCCTAAAATTGCAACGATTTTACGGAGGAAAAGAAAGGGAACGGAGGAGTTTACGTACTAGGAAGGATTGGAGATCGAATCCAGGCCTCAAAACTTCAGATCTGAGAGGGGTGTGGGGGGATCCGAAGGGGGCGCCGCAGCCGCTCTCTGTAGACAAGAGAGCAACTTCTCAGAGGTGGAAGAACTGCCTGGGAGGGGCTGGCCCGATACGGGCTAAGTCAACGTGCAGCGCCTAAGACACGGACGCTGCAATATACACAATGCGGCGCCTAAGCCTTAGGCGCTGCAGTGCTGTCTGTGGGGCCGCAACTGGACCAGGCCTGCCACGCTGGCAGGAGGTGCAACGCCTAAGGCAGAGGCGCTGCATAGTAGTGTGCGGCGCCCAGCTGTCGGGCGCCACACTAAAGGATCAGCAGAGTGAATTTTTTTGAAAGCAGGTCAGTTTGTGATTTGATTTGGGCCTCAGGTCAAATATGTGATTTCTGTACACCCGATTGCCCATGTGATGTGACGCAGCTGGTTTGGATCGGTAGATCTGGACTTTTGGCCTACGTTAATGCAATTTCTATGTCTGGTTCCGCGCAGTCATGTTCAGGCCGATCTCGACTGCAATTATGTGTGTCACGTCGCCGTGCTTGTAGTTGATAGGTAGTGGCTAGAATTTGTTTTTCTCTGAGGTACGATAGCGGCTCGGATATTCTACTATTAGGAACGACAAGAATCCTGCCGTTGTGGTTGTGGATGCTTCCCCCCGTACCTAAACTACGAGTGGAAGTAATATATTAGTAACCAAAACAAGAAGAAGGCTGAAATGCGACTGGATTAGCATGGCCTGTACTTAACATTTGATGAACTGGAATTAGCAATCAAAATAAGAAGGAAAATCAGTCGGCGAGCAGGACTGCTTCACCTGTTGCTAGTAGATATTTCCTCCGTTTCAAAATAGATAACTTAATTTTGTACTAAAATTAATATAAAATTGGGTCATCTATTTAGGAACGAAGGGTTAGGACAGAGGAGAAACGAACGGTGGTAGAAGTGTTCTTCACGGTTCCTGCTCTACCTGCCCTGGTCACCCAGGGGTCCACATCCACAATCGCTGTCAACAATGGGAACGCGGCTACCCGCGACGTGATCACAGGGAATCTATTTACGCCTTCTGGTACGTAACATCTGGTGCTTGTCAGCGTCCCAACTACAAATGCAGCTCGGGGCAACCACAACGCTGACGAGGCAGCAACAGATCAGCCACAGGCCACCAATCAGAAGAGGGAGCGCGTCATCGCCAGGCCACCTAGGATCAAGCACCCAAGCCGCCGCTTCGTGGGCCCAGAGTGGTTGAACGCTATATAAGCTGGCTCAACCAGAGAGAAGACCATCCTGGCTGGGATCACGGCAAACGGCACGGCTGGCATCTTGTTCCCCTTTCTTCTTTCTTTCTTTCCAAGCGAACTGCTCCAGAGAAGTGTATCGGTGTGCTACTCTGTAATCTCTAATCCAGTTAGTGAATAGATTGGGTTCCTAACATCGTGGTATCAGCTAGCCACCCACCACCCTTCATCACCACCGCCGCCGGTCAATTCGCCGTCCTGGAAACCCGCCGACAGAAGCAAGTGCGTGAGCAGCTAGTCGCCACCATGGATCCAGCGCTGAAGTCATATCTCGACAAGATGAGCGAAGAGGCCGCCACTCGCGCCCACAAACAAGCAGAAGACAACAACGCCATCCTGCAGGCGCTGGCGACCCAGACGGCGCGGATCGACTCTCTGGTCAATTGGAAGCCGGAGCTGGAGGCGCGCTTCGCCCAGTTGGAGCAGTCGGTCGCGGCGCTTCAGGCCGCGTCACCTCCGCCGTCCTCATCAACCGGATCGACGCTACTGGCGACCCCTTCGCCGGTCACGCGCGAGATCCACGGGCAACCCTGCCACGGCGCACCACTGCACCCCGGGGGATCTCCGACGGTGACCCCCGAGTCACCGGCGGCTTCCCCGGTCACGGGTACGGCCCTAATCCCGTCGCAAACCTCATCTCCCTTATCGTCTCAAGTACTTGCGTCTATGGGGCAATCACCACCACCGATGGCATTCCCTGTGTTTGCCGGTGAAAATCCCCAACTATGGAAGACACTTGCTGAACAATACTTTTAGATGTTCAGTGTTCGTGACTCTTACTGGGTGCCCATGGCAAGTTTGAACTTCTTTGGCCCTGCTGCAATTTGGTTGCAGTCAATGCAACGCAAAATCGCTGGGCTGAATTGGGAGTCATTTACTGCTCTGTTGTGCACTCGTTTCGGTCGGGACAAGCATCAGCTCTTGATCCGACAGTTCTATGCTATTCGTCAGACTAATTCGGTTGCTGATTTCATTGAGAAATTTGAGACGTTGATGAATCACATGATTTCCTACTCTGAACTAACTCATCCATATTTCTTCCTTACACGATTCATTGAGGGGCTGCGACCGGATATTCGCGCGGTGGTGCTAATTTAGCGACCACCGGACTTGGATACAGCCTGTTCGCTGGCCTTGCTTCAAGAGGAAGTGGCCGACGGCGAAGCATTGTTGTACCAGCACAAGGGCAAATCGACCCCAAGCGTGCAGCGAGCATCGACATCCAGCGCACCGTCCACACCCTCCTTCTTCAGCCGCCCTCCGACACCGACACCTATGGCTGAAGATCGCCGCGGCACGGATGCCGCGCGTGCTAGTGCAGATGCAAGCAAAATCAGTGCACTCCGAGCGTTCCGACGTGCTCGTGCTCTCTGCTACAAATGTGGTGAGAGGTGGGGCAAAGATCATACATGCCCCCCTACTGTCCAGATGCATGTAGTAGAGGAACTGCTGGCTCTATTTACGGCAGAAGAGGAACTCGGAGATCACCAACAGAATCCTACTGAATATGAAGAAGACAACCTCTGTACTATATCCAAGCAAGCTGTCGATGGATCCCCAGGCCCTGACGTCTTGCAGCTGCATGCCTGGATACAGGGCAGAGAAGTATCTCTGCTGGTGGACACCGGTAGCTCGGCCTCGTTCGTGGATCACCGCATCGCTGCCAAGTTATTGGGGGTCTGCAAAATGGCCAAGACCTGCAGGGTTAAGGTTGCGGATGGAGCACTCTTGCACTGTGACAGTTTCATCCCTCATTGCTCATGGACATCGCAGGGCCATCAGTTTGTTACAGACTTCAAATTGATTTCACTGGGAGTGTATGACGCTATTCTGGGAATGGATTGGCTCCGCAAACACAACCCCATGCATATAGACTGGGAGGCATAACACATGACAGTCACCACTCCTCGTGGTTCAGTTGATCTGCAAGCGGTGTCCAACAATCATCAGCAGTGTTCTGTGATTTCTTCCCATGGACTGATGTCAGCGTGTAAGCAGGGCTCGGTAGCTTATGTGGTTCACTTGAATGCGGTGAGCGAAACCGGTGCCCAAGAGGATGCAATACCAGTGGAAATACTCAGAGTATTGGAGCAGTACACAGATGTTTTTCAAGCTCCCAAGGGACTACCTCCGAGGCGTGCTTGCGATCATCGCATTCCACTCATGGAGGGGGCTCAGCCTGTCAACATGCGACCGTATCGTCACAAACCGGAACTCAAGAACGAAATTGAGCGTCAGGTCAAGGAACTGTTGGATGCCGGCGTCATCAGAGAAAGTACAAGCCCCTTCTCCTCACCAGCACTATTGGTTAAGAAGAAAGACGGCACATGGCGATTGTGTGTGGATTATAGATGCTTGAACGCCATGACAATTGTCAGCAAATACCCAGTGCCAATTATTGATGAGCTGCTCGAAGAATTGGTAGGCGCCAAATGGTTTTCTAAGTTGGATTTGCGCGCAGGCTACCATCAAATACGTCTAGCAGAAGGCAAGGAGTACAAAACTGCATTCACCACACACTCTGGGCATTGGGAGTTCCTCGTCTTGTCATTTGGGTTAGCAGCTGGACCTCCCACCTTCCTCGGAGCCATAACCTGCACATTACAACCTCTGTTGAGAGTCTGTGTAATCCTGTTCTTCGACGACATCTTGGTTTTCAGTAAGACTCTGGAGCAGCATGTAAAGGACCTGAAGCAAGTGATGCAGTTGCTCCGTCGAGACCAGTGGCATGTGAAACAGTCCAAGTGTGCCTTTGGTCAGCGCAGGATCGCCTACCTAGGGCATGTGATCGATGAACATGGCGTCTCCACAGACCCGAGCAAGATTGAAACTATCAAGACTTGGCCTACTCCACGCAACAGCAAGGAAGTGCGAAGCTTCCTAGGATTGGCTGGTTACTACCGAAAATTTGTCAAGCATTTCGGCATCATTGCGCGACCCCTTTTCAATCTACTCAAGAAGAGCCACCCATTTGTCTGGACGGCAGAAACTGCCAAGGCATTCACACTCCTGCAGCAAAGCCTAGTATCAGCACCAGTTTTGCAGCTTCCGGACTTCACCAAAACAGTTTGTCATCGACACGGACGCGTGTGATTACGGCGTGGGGGCAGTTTTGCAACAAGGTGGACATCCAATCGCTTACATGAGCAAGCCGCTCGCTCCTAAACACCGGGGTCTGTCGACATATGAAAAAGAATGTTTGGCCATCCTCATGGCAGTGGAACAATGGCGACCGTACTTACAACACGATGAATTCTTGATCCGCACGGATCAGCGCAGTTTGGTCCACCTCGACGACCAACGTCTATCTACAGTATGGCAGCAAAAGGCATTTACCAAATTGCTAGGACTACGGTACAAAATTTCCTACAGGCAGGGCAGCACTAACAATGCGGCGGATGCACTGTCTAGACGCAATCACGCGCAAGAGAGCGCTTTGGCTGTCTCAGTCTGTCAACTAGCTTGGGTAGACGAAGTCAGAGCAAGCTACAGCGATAACAATCACGCCAAGAAGCTACTTGAACAATTCTCCAAACAGAAGGATCCCAAGGGTCATTTCTCTGTCTTAGAAGGACTGTTATACTTCAGAAACAGACTGTGGCTCGGCGGCTCGCCTGCTGTCCAACAGAAAATCCTTCGTGCCTTCCATGACAGTACGGTAGGTGGTCACTCAGGCTTCCCTTTGACCTACAGGCGTTTGAGGCGACTGTTTGCTTGGCCCAAAATGAAGGAGATCATCAGGCAATATGTTCAGAGCTGTGTGATCTGCCAACAGGCTAAACCAGAGAGGGTCAGATACCCAGGTCTGCTCGAGCCCATCCCGCTGCCTGAAGGTGCTTGGCAAGTTGTTACTATGGATTTCATCGATGGCCTTCCACAATCGGGCAAAGCAAACTGCATTTTGGTCGTAGTGGACAAATTCACGAGATATGCTCATTTTCTGCCTCTCCAACATCCATTCACAGCAGCCAAAGTAGCCCGGTCATACCTGGATAACGTTTACAAGCTCCACGGTCTACCGAAAGCCATTATCTCAGATCGGGACCCTGTCTTCACTAGCAAGTTTTGGCGTGAACTTTTCTCCATTATCGGCTCAGAGCTCAACATGAGCACTCCGTACCACCCCCAGACAGACGGTCAATCGGAGAGGGTAAACCAATGTCTTGAGATTTACCTAAGATGTTTCATCCATGCATGCCCAAATCACCGGAGCCAATTCCTCTCTCTCGCAGAATTCTGGTACAACTCTAGTCACCATTCTGCTCTGGACATGTCACCCTTTCACGCGCTGTATGGGCATGAACCCAGGCATTGGGGGATCGAGGCAGCATCAACTTGCACAATCCCTGCCCTGAAGGACTGGTTGGAGGAAAGGAAAACAATGCAGCAGGTTCTTCGGCAACATCTGCACCGGGCTCGCCACATCATGAAGGTGCAAGCAGACAAAAAGCGCACAGACAGAGAATTCACTGTGGGGGATGCGGTCTTCGTCAAGTTACAACCATATGTGCAATCATCAGTTCACCGCCGAGCCAACCACAAGCTTGCCTTCAAGTATTTTGGCCCCTACAAGGTGATCGGCAAGGTTAACCCAGTCGCATATGAGCTGGAGCTGCCACCAGAATCCAAGATCCACCCGGTGTTCCATGTATCTCAGTTGCGGCAAGTTCTCGCACCAGGTACAGACTCCTCTGACAAATTGCCTGTACCTCGATCTGCAGAGTTGGTTCCCGTTGAGATGCTCGACAGACGCTGGCGACAGACTCCCACCGGACGACGCGAGCAGTATCTGGTGCGTTGGTCTGATTCAGAGCTCCTGGATGCTACATGGGAGGACGCACTCGCACTTAAAGCTCGCTATCCTGTCATAGCAGCTTGGGGACAAGCATGCTCTCAAGGGGTAGGGGATGTCAGCGTCCCAACTACAAATGCAGCTCGGGGCAACCACAACGCTGACGAGGCAGCAACAGATCAGCCACAGGCCACCAATCAGAAGAGGGAGCGCGTCATCGCCAGGCCACCTAGGATCAAGCACCCAAGCCGCCGCTTCGTGGGCCCAGAGTGGTTGAACGCTATATAAGCTGGCTCAACCAGAGAGAAGACCATCCTGGCTGGGATCACGGCAAACGGCACGGCTGGCATCTTGTTCCCCTTTCTTCTTTCTTTCTTTCCAAGCGAACTGCTCCAGAGAAGTGTATCGGTGTGCTACTCTGTAATCTCTAATCCAGTTAGTGAATAGATCGGGTTCCTAACAGTGCTGTACCAAACAAACGGGTACGCCTTTTGTCGTTGGAAATACTCCTTGTATAGGATTCGTCTGAATGACAAATTGGATGATGGGAGATGGAATGGAAGCATGGTGCTTCAGCTCTGTCCGACGTTACCCTTTTTTCTCGCTGCAGCAGGAGAAGGCCGGCTTTCTATTTCGGTTGCTTCAACAGAAGAAGGCCATCATGGTGCGCACCGCATGCATCAGCAGCACCCCAGTTTTGAAGTGAATGATGCTACGTTCATGGTTTGCAGTTTTGCGCCTCGGAGGATAAGATTTCGTTGGTCTAGGTTACATCTTTTTAGAGGGCGATTTGCGCTAAGTTCGAGTACTTGACTAGATTATTTTTCATCTCGTTTGAGATCATATTACAGAGAAATGTTTCGTACGTACAAATTTTACAAAAAAAAGTTACATATTACTCCATCCGTATAGTGCCAAAAACACTTTTATATTACGGGACGGAGGGAGTAGTTTATTCCTGGGACGGTTAGTAAAAGTAGAGGGGTAGTTACCATGCTGAATCAACATAGCATGCAATGATTTCGTAGAAGCTGTATGTAAGAGCATCTACGGCCATACGTCTCAAACCGGTTTCAAATGTCCGGACAGCCCGCCCGATTATTGATCGGTCACCTTTTTCTGACCCAGCTGGGGGCTCAAACGGCCCTCGAATGCTCGGGTTGTCCGGCGCCCTGAGGCGTCCGGGTGCGTCCGGGCACGTCCGCCACATCGGCTCGGCCCACCCCGACCTCACTCCGTCTCCACAAAATATCCCCAATCCGAAAACCCTAACTCAATCCACTCTCGATCCATCTCTTCTTCTTTCCTTCGATTTCTCCGACTCGATCCACCCTGACCACTTCGACCACTCAGGTGACTGTTGCGACCATGTCGAGCGTCGGCAGCCGCTCCTCCTCCGGCCCCGATGAGGACCTAGCCCTTCGCATTGCCTTCGAGAGGTCCAAGGTGGACACGGGTGGAAGTTCTGGATCGGCCCCGACTCCACACCCCCCCACCGCGCGCAACGAGGAAGCCTGCGCTGGCTCCTCCCGGCCCGCGCTTGGCGCCACGTGGGTTGCACAGTCCGTGCCTCCCCATGTCGTCCCCTGGGCCCGCCACCTGCTGCTCTTCCCACGCGGGCAGCGGTGGGTGCTTGTGCCCGCCCCGCCGGCCCGAACACGCATGCGGGAGTCAGATGCGCGCGCCACCCGTCGTGCTAGAGGCAGCGGGCAAGGGAAAGGGACGCGTCAGAGAGCTCTGTCCGCCGCCGCCGTGGGTTACCCGCGGAGCCCGACGAGGACGAGCGGCTCCTTGCGTTGGTCTACCGCCGGTCACTTAGGATGGCAGAGATAGATGATCGGCGACTCCACCGAAAGAATGCGAAGGCTCTCCGGCTAGCTATCGAGCAGTTCGAGCACGAGGCCAGGGAGTAGGCGGCGGAGGCGGCTCGACTAGCAAAGCTCAAGCGGTAGCAGGACCGGGCCGCCTGAAAGATCGAGGATGTCGCCTAGAGGGGGGGGTGAATAGGCGCTTTAAAATAATTACGGTTTAGGCTTGAACAAATGCGGAATAAACCTAACGGTTAATTTGTCAAGCACAAAACCTAAAACAACTAGGCTCACCTATGTGCACCAACAACTTATGCTAAGCAAGATAAGCAACTATGTGATAGCAAGATATATGACAAAGAACAATATAGCTATCACAAAGTAAAGTGCATAAGTAAAGGGCTCGGGTAAGAGATAACCGAGGCACGCGGAGACGACGATGTATCCCGAAGTTCACACCCTTGCGGATGCTAATCTCCGTTTGGAGAGGTGTGGAGGCACAATGCTCCCCAAGAAGCCACTAGGGCCACCGTAATCTCCTCATGCCCTCGCACAATGCAAGATGCCGTGATTCCACTAAGGGACCCTTGAGGGCGGTCACCGAACCCGTACAAATGGCAACCCTTGGGGGCGGTCACCGAACCTGTACACTTTGGCAACCCTTGGGGGCGGTCACCGGAACCCGTCAAGATGCTCGGGGCGATCTCCACAACCTAATTGGAGACCCCGACGCTTTCCCGGAGCTTTACATCACAATGATTGAGCTCCGAACACCACCAACCGTCTAGGGCGCCCAAGCACCCAAGAGGAACAAGCTCAAGGGCACCAAGCACCCAAGAGTAATAAGCTTCTCAAACTTCACTTCCACGTATCATCGTGGAGAACTCAAACCGATGCACCAAATGCAATGGCAAGGGCACACGGAGTGCCCAAGTCCTTCTCTCTCAAATCCCACCGAAGCAACTAATGCTAGGGAGGAAAATGAGAGGAAGAACAAGAAGGAGAACACCAAGATCAAGATTCAAGGGGTTCCCCTCACATAGAGGAGAAAGTGATTGGTGGAAATGTGGATCTAGATCTCCTCTCTCTTTTCCCTCAAAAACTAGCAAGAATCCATGGAGGGATTGAGAGTTAGCAAGCTCGAAGAAGGTCAACAATGGGGGAAGAACACGAGCTCAAAAGGATATGGTTCAATGGGGAAGAAAACCCCCTTTTATAGGACCTCCCGAATCCAACCGTTATGTGCTCAGGTCGTGCACAAGCGGTACTACCGCTTGGAGGAGCGGTACTACCGCGTAGCACGCTCAAAACAGCCCAAACGAGAGAGAAAACATGAGTTTTTGGTCCGGGGCGGTACTACCGCTTAGGAGCCACGGTAGTACTGCTCTGGAGCGGTACTACCGCTCAGGAGCCGCGGTAGTACCGCTCTAGAGCGGTAGTAAAAAATTACATCCGCTCTAGTCGCGATAGTACCGCTGCAGCCTTCACCAAAACAACCACAACTTTTGCAAACGGACTCCGAATTCAACGAAACCAAGTTTGTTGGAAAGCTAACAACAAGGGCTAACACAATCTTGATAGAAATACCAATAATAAGCAAATGAGAAAAGGCCCAAAAGAAAATGGTGAGAACCCTTCCTCGGAGAAGACCGGTAAAACCTCCAACACCGAAAACATCATAGAAGACGCATGCAAACTCCGTTTTCGATGAACTCAAGCTTGTCATCAAGATGACCATAAGCTCTAAGACTCACAAAGAGAATCAAAAAAGAACCGAGAAACATGATGCAAGGATGCAATGGTTTGAGCTCTCTACGAATGATACGATCAAGCAACTCATTGAGAGCCCCCCCTTGATAGTACGGCAATCGATCCTATAACCCGGTCTCCCACAACTACCATTAGACCGGTAAAATAGAAAACCTATCAAGGGCAAACCTAAAGGAAATATGCCCTAGAGGCAATAATAAAGTTATTATTTATTTCCTCATATCATGATAAATGTTTATTATTCATGCTAGAATTGTATTAACCGGAAACATGATACATGTGTGAATACATAGACAAACATATAGTCACTAGTATGCCTCTACTTGACTAGCTCATTAATCAAAGATGGTTATGTTTCCTAACCATAGACATGTGTTGTCATTTGATTAATGGGATCACATCATTAGGAGAATGATGTGATTGACATGACCCATCCCGTTAGCTTTGCACATGATCGTTTAGTATTCTGCTATTGCTTTCTTCATGACTTATACATGTTCCTGTAACTATTAGAATTATGCAACTCCCGTTTACCGGAGGAACACTTTGGGTACTACCAAACGTCACAACGTAATTGGGTGATTATAAAGGAGTACTACAGGTGTCTCCGAAGGTACATGTTGAGTTGGCGTATTTCGAGATTAGGTTTTGTCACTCCGATTGTCGGAGAGGTATCTCTGGGCCCTCTCGGTAATACTCATCACTTAAAGCCTTGCAAGCATTATAACTAATGATTTAGTTATGAGATGACGTATTACAGAACGACTAAAGAGACTTGCCAGTAACGAGATTGAACTAGGTATTGGATACCGACGATCAAATCTCGGGCAAGTAACATACCGATGACAAAGGGAACAACGTATGTTGTTATGCGGTTTGAGCGATAAAGATCTTCGTAGAATATGTAGGAACCAATATGGGCATCCAGGTCCCGCTATTGGTTATTGACCGAGAATGGTTTTAGGTCATGTCTACATAATTCTCGAACCCGTAGGGTCCGCACGCTTAACGTTTCGATGACTGTTTTATTATGAGTTTATAAGTTTTGATGTACTGAAGTTTGTTCGGAGTCCCGGATGTGATCACGGACATGATGAGGAGTCTCGGAATGGTCGAGACATAAAGATTGATATATTGGAAGCCTATATTTGGATATCGGAATGGTTCCGGGTGAAATCGGCATTTTATCGGAGTACCGGGAGGTTACCGGAACCCCCCGGGGGTTAATGGGCCTACATGGGCCAAGAGGGAGAAGAGGGAAGGAGCCAGGAGGGGGCCGCGCGCCCCTCCCCCTCCTAGTCCGAATAGGACAAGGGAAGGGGCGGCGTCCCCCCTTTCCTTCCCCTCTTCCTCCTCTTTCCCCCCTTCTCCTACTCCTACTTGGAAAAGGGGAGTCCTAGTCCCGGTGGGAGTAGGACTCCCCCCCTTGGCGCGCCCTCTAGGCCGGCCGCCTCCTCCCCCCTGGCTCCTTTATATACGGGGGCGGGGGGCACCCCAATGACACACAAGTTGATCTACGGATCGTTCCTTAGCCGTGTGTGGTGCCCCCTTCCACCATATTCCACCTCGGTCATATCGTCACGGAGTTTAGGCGAAGCCCTGTGCCGGTAGAACATCATCATCGTCACCACGCCGTCGTGCTGACGGAACTCATCTCTGGAGCTCGGCTGGATCGGAGGCTGGAGATCGTCATCGAGCTGAACGTGTGCTGAACTCGGAGGCTTCCGTACGTTCGGTGCTTGGATCGGTCGGATCGTGAAGACGTACGACTACATCAACCGCGTTGTGCTAACGCTTCCGCTTACGGTCTACAAGGGTACGTGGACGAACACTCTCCCCTCTCGTTGCTATGTCATCACCATGATCTTGCGTGTGCGTAGGAATTTTTATGAAATTACTACGTTCCCCAACAGTGGCATCCGAGCCTAGGTTTTATGCGTTGATGTTATATGCACGAGTAGAACACAAGTGAGTTGTGGGTGATACAAGTCATACTGCTTACCAGCATGTCATACTTTGGTTCGGCGGTATTGTGAGATGAAGCGGCCCGGACCGACATTACGCGTACGCTTACGCGAGACTGGTTTCACCGTTACAAGCACTCGTGCTTAAAGGTGGCTGGCGGGTGTATGTCTCTCTCACTTTAGCTGAATCGAGTGTGGCTACGCCCGGTCCTTGCGAAGGTTAAAACATGACCAACTTGACGAACTATCGTTGTGGTTTTTGATGCGTAGGTAAGAACGGTTCTTGCTAAACCCGTAGCAGCCACATAAAATTTGCAACAACAAAGTAGAGGACGTCTAACTTGTTTTTGCAGGGCATGATGTGATGTGATATGGTCAAGACGTGATGCTATATTTTATTGTATGAGATGATCATGTTTTGTAACCGAAGTTATCGGCAACTGGCAGGAGCCATATGGTTGTCGCTTTATTGTATGAAATGCAAACGCCCTGTAATTGCTTTACTTTATCACTAAGCGGTAGCGATAGTCGTAGAAGCAATAGATGGCGTATACGACAACGATGCTATGATGGAGATCAAGGTGTCGCGCCGGTGACGATGGTGATCACGACGGTGCTTCGGAGATGGAGATCACAAGCACAAGATTATGATGGCCATATCATATCACTTATATTGATTGCATGTGATGTTTATCCTTTATGCATCTTATCTTGCTTTGATTGATGGTAGCATTTTAAGATGATCTCTCACTAAAATTATCAAGAAGTGTTCTCCCTGAGTATGCATTGTTCCCAAAGTTCGTCGTGCCGAGACACCACGTGATGATCGGGTGTGATAAGCTCTACGTCCATCTACAATGGGTGCAAGCCAGTTTTGCACACGCAGAATACTCAGGTTAAACTTGACGAGCCTAGCATATGCAAATATGGCCTCGGAACACGGAGACCGAAAGGTCGAGCGTGATTCATATAGTAGATATGATCAACATAGTGATGTTCACCATTGAAAACTACTCCATCTCACGTGATGATCGGTTATGGTTTAGTTGATTTGGATCACGTGATCACTTAGATGACTAGAGAGATGTCTGTCTAAGTGGGAGTTCTTAAGTAATATGATTAATTGAACTTAAATTTATCATGAACTTAGTCCTGGTAGTATTTTGCAAATTATGTTATAGATCAATAGCTCGCGTTGTTGCTTTCATATGTTTATTTTGATATGTTCCTAGAGAAAACTGTGTTGGAATATGTTAGTAGCAATGATGCGGATTGGATCCGTGATCTGAGGTTTATCCTCATTGCTGCATAGAAGAATTATGTCCTTGATGCACCGCTAGGTGACAAACCTATTGCAGGAGCAGATGCAGACGTTATGAACGTTTGGCTAGCTCAATATGATGACTACTTGATAGTTTAGTGCACCATGCTTAACGGCTTTAGAATCGGGACTTCAAAGATGTTTTGAACATCATGGACCATATGAGATGTTCCAGGAATTGAAGTTAATATTTTCAAGCAAATACCCGAGTTGAGAGATATGAAGTCTCCAACAAGTTCTATAGCTAAAAGATGGAGGAGAATCGCTCAACTAGTGAGCATGTGCTCAGATTGTCTGCATACTTCAATCGCTTGAATCAAGTGGGAATTAATCTTCCAGATAAGATAGTGATTGACAGAATTCTCTAGTCACCATCACTAAGTTACTAGAACTTCGAGATGAACTATAGTATGCAAGGGATGACGAAAACGATTCCCAAGCTCTTCGTGATGTTGAAATCAACGAAGGTAGAAATCAAGAAAGAGCATCAAGTGTTGATGATTGACAAGACCACTAGTTTCAAGAAAAGGGCAAAGGGAAAGAAAGGGAAACTTCAAGTAGAATGGCAAGCAAGTTGTCACTCCCGCGAAGAAGCTCCAAGCTGGACCAAAGCCTGAAACTGAGTGCTTACACTGTAAATGAAATGGTCACTGGAAGCGGAAATGCCCTGAATATTTGGTAGATAAGAAGGACGGCAAAGTGAACAAGGGTATATTTGATATACAGGTTATTAATGTGTGCCTTGCTAGTGTTTATAGTAGCCCCTGAGTATTTGATACTTGTTCGGTTGCTAAGATTAGTAACTCGAAACAGGAGTTACAGAATAAACAGAGATTAGTTGAAGGGGAAGTGACGATGAGTGTTGGAAGTAGTTCCAAGATTGATATGATCATCATCGCACACTCCCTATACTTTTGGGATTAGTGTTAAACCTAAATAAATGTTATTTGGCGTTTGCGTTGAGCATGAATATGATTTCATCATGTTTATTGCAAAACGGTTATTCATTTAAAATCAGAGAATAATTGTTGTTCTGTTTACATGAATAAAACCTTCAATGGTCATACACCCAATGAAAATAGTTTGTTGGATCTCGATCGTGATGATACACATATTCATAATATTGATGCCAAAAGATGCAAAGTTAATAATGATAGTGCAACTTATTTGTGGCACTGCCGTTTGGGTCATATTGGTGTAAAGCGCATGAAGAAACTCCATAAAGATGGATTTTTGGAATCACTTGGTTATGAATCATTTGATGCTTGCGAACCGTGCCTTTTGGGCAAGATGACTAAAACTCCGTTCTCCGGAACAATGGAACGAGCTACTAACTTGTTGGAAATAATACATACCGATGTATACGATCCAATGAGTATTGATGCTCGTGGCAAGTATCGTTGTTTTTCTGACCTTCACAAGATGATTTGAGCGGATATCGGTATATCTACTTGATGAAACATAAGTCTGAAATAGTTGAAAGGGTCAAAGAATTTCAGAGTGAAGTGGAAAAATCATCGTGACAAGAAAATAAAGTTTCTGCGATCTGATCGCAGAGACGAATATTTGAGTTACGAGTTTGGTCTTCAATTAAAACAATGTGGAATAGTTTCACAGCTCACGCCACCTGGAACACCACAACATTATGGTGTGTCCGAACGTCGTAATCGTACTTTATAGATATGGTGCGATCTATGATGTCTCTTATCGGTTTACCACTATCGTTTTGGGGTTATGCATTAGAGACAGCCGCATTCATGTTTAATAGGGCACCATCTAAATCCGTTGAGACGACACCGTATGAACTGTGGTTTAGCAAGAAACCCAAGTTGTCATTTCTTAAAGTTTGGGGCTGCGATGCTTATGTGAAAAAGTTTCATCCTGATAAGCTCAAACCCAAATCGGAGAAGTGCATCTTCATAGAATACCCAAAGGAAATTGTTGGGTACACCTTCTATCACAGATATGAAGGCAAGATATTCGTTGCTAAAAATGGATCCTTTCTAGAGAAGGAGTTTCTCTCGAAAGAAGTGAGTGGGAGGAAAGTAGAGCTTGATAAGGTAATTTGTACCTTCTCCCGAATTGGAAAGTAGTTCATCGCAGAAATCAGTTCCAGTGATTCCTACACCAATTAGTGAAGAAGCTAATGATGATGATCATGAAACTTCAGATCAAGTTACTACAAAACCTCGTAGGTCTTCCAGAGTATGATCCGCACCAGAGTGGTACGGTAATCATATTCTGGAAGTCATGTTACTAGACCATGATGAACCTACAAACTATGAGGAAGTGATGATGAGCCCAGATTCCGCGAAATGGCTTGAGGCCATGAAATCTGAGATGGGATCCATGTATGAGAACAAAGTGTGGACTTTGGTGGAGTTGCCCGATGATCGGCAAGCCATATTGTATAAATGGATCTTCAAGAGGAAGACAGATGCTGATAGTAGTGTTACTATCTACAAAGCTCGACTTGTCACAAAACAGTTTTCGACAAGTTCAAGGTGTTGACTACAATGAGATTTTCTCAACTGTAGCGATGCTTAAGTTTGTCCGAATCATGTTAGCAATTGCCACATTTTATGAAATCTGGCAAATGGATGTCAAAACTGCATTCCTTAATGGTTTTCTTAAACGAAGAGTTGTATATGATGCAACCAGAAGGTTTTGTCAATCCTAAAGGTGCTAACAAAATGTGCAAGCTCCAGCAATCCATCTATGGACTGGTGCTAGCATCTCGGAGTTGGAATATACACTTTGATAAGTTGATCAAAGCATATTGTTTTGCGGTGAAGCCTGTATTTACAAGAAAGTGAGTGGGAGCACTACAGCATTTCTGATAAGTATATGTGAATGACATATTTGTGACGCCCGGATGATTAGCTACAGTTATCCCACGTTAATGATGCCACGTCACCACGGTCACTGTTGTTAACCTCGCGATGATTCGAAACCGTTTCAAAATTCAAATTCAAATTAATGTCGACAATAAAAGTTTTCGAAAGTTAAAACAAAAATGTTCGGGAGGTGCCATAATTTGCATATGTAAATATGGTGCAATAAACACATTTTTATAAAATGCCTAGATATTTTATAGTGGGTGGAAACAACAAAACAATTAAATAAAAAGAAAAGCAGAACCTAACAAAAAACAAAAGCCTGCCCCCTCCCCCCCCCCACTAGGCCTCGGCCCAGCTGGCCATCGGGCCAACCAGGCCGGCCCACCCGTGCCTACTAGCCCCCACCCTGGCCAAACCTTATCCCACCGACACCCCCACTCCCCCACTCGC
>NC_041387.1:529500951-529508668 GCF_002162155.2 Triticum dicoccoides | reverse complement strand
TCTCCCTCTCCCCCCTCTCCTCTCGATCCCATCTGGATCGGGGAGGGGCCCGACCCCGACGCCGCCCGTCGCCCAGCCCCGCCGCCGTCGCACCTGCGCCCCATCGCCATCCCCTGCCGCGCCGGAGCCCCACCACCGCTGCCGCTGCCGCGCCGGGGGATCCCCCGCCTATCGGCATCCTCGCGCCACCGCCGCGCAGAAGCTCCTCCCTCGCCGCCTGAAGGCCTCGCCGTCGCCGGACCTCCCCACCGGACCTCCTCATCTCCTCGTCGACGGTCTACCCCAGGCCTCGCTGTCTCTTCCCTGCAACGTTGGTGAGGCCCCCGGCCTTCGCCTTCCCTACTTCCTCGCCCCTCTTTCCTCTCTATCATCGCGGCCACCGCGCCCTCGATGGGGTCCGGCCACGCCCGCGGTCACTGCGCCCCGCCGTGCCCCCCTGCTCCTAGCTGCTGCAACTGCTTCTGCTGTTGCCCTGTTGGACCTCGTCCCCTCGCCACCGCTCGTCGGAGCCGCTGCGCCGTGCCAACCCGGCTCCCGCGCTGTCCCGTTCACCGTGCCCGACCCTCACACCACAGCCCCGCCTCTGCGTTCGCCGGCGTCGCGCCGCGCGCCCGCCCCTTCTCTCGCTGACCGCAACGCCCGCTCGGGTGCCCATCCGGGCTCGCCCGTTAACCAGTTAGCCCACACCCGCTATGGCCCCTCGCCTATGACATGTGGGGCCGTCCCCTAGAACGTTAAAAAAAGGAATAAAAAAAGAATTAATTAATTAATTAAATAATAATTAAAATGTTAAAATACTAATTAATTAATTAAAGAATTAATTAACTTAATTAATCCTGTTTAGATTAACCTAATCAATAGTTAACTTAATTAAACCCTGATTAGCCTAATCAGTCAATGACATGCGGACCCCACGTCAGTTTGACCCAGTCAACACCTCTGTTGACTGCTGACGTCATGCTGATGCAGTAATGCTGATTTTGAATTAAACTAGTAATAATAATTTAGAAAATGATTTAAAACTTTAAAAATTAATAGAAAATAAACCGTAGGTCAGATGAAAATGTTTTCTACATGAAAGTTGCTCAGAACGATGAGGCGAATCCGGATACGCAGCCCGTTTATCCGCCACACATCCCTAGCATAGCGAACACGCAACTTTCCCCCTCCGGATCACCTGTCCGAAAACGCGAAACACCGGGGATACTTTCCCGGATGTTTCCCTCCTTCACCGGTATCACCTACTACCGCGTAGGGCACACCGAACACCGCGTATTGTCTTGTTACGCTTTGTGATGCTTGGATTGCTCTATTATTTATTGTGTTCCCTCTCCATTACTTCTTTCCGATAGACCCCGAGACTGCCGGCGACCCCCGGTTCAACTACGGTGTTGGTGACTCGTCCTTCTTGCCAGAGCAACCAGGCAAGCCCCCCACTTGATCACCATATATCACCTATTCTCCTCTATACTGCTTGCATTAGAGTAGTGTAGCATGTTACTGCTTTCCGTTGATCCTATTCTGATGCATAGCCTGACATTGTTGCTACATCTGTTGATACCTTACCTGCATTCCTAAATGCTTAGTATAGGATGCTAGTTTATCATCATTGGCCCTACATTCTTGTCAATCTTCCTTGCTATACTATTGGGCCGTGATCACTCGGGAAGTGATCACGGGTATATACTATACATACATACATACTATACAGATGGTGACTAAAGTCGGGTCAGCTCGATGAGTACCCGCAAGTGATTCTGATGAGGGGGCTGAAAGGACAGGTGGCTCCATCCCGGTAGAGGTGGGCCTGGGTTCCCGACGGCCCCCGACTGTTACTTTGTGGCGGAGCGACAGGGCAGGTTGAGACCACCTAGGAGACAGGTGGGCCTGGCCCTGTTCGGCGTTCGCGGATACTTAACACGCTTAACGAGATCTTGGTATTTGATCTGAGTCTGGCCATTTGGTCTATACGAACTAACCATCTACGCGGGAGTAGTTATGGGTATCCCGGCGTCGTGGTATCAGCCGAAGCCTTCGTGACGTCAGCGACTGAGTGGCGCGCGCCGGATTGGACTGGAACGCCACTAGGCTAGGTCTGCATCCGGCCGCGTACGCAACGTGCAGGTGTGCAAAGGGCGATGGGCCCAGACCCCTGCGCCATAGGAGTTAGACTGGCGTGCTGACCTCTCTGTTGTGCCTAGGTGGGGCTGCGACGTGTTGATCTTCCGACGCCGGGCATGACCCAGGAAAGTGTGTCCGACCAAATGGGATCGAGCGTGTTGGGTTATGTGGTGCACCCTTGCAGGGAAGTTAATCTATTCGAATAGCCGTGTCCCTCGGTAAAAGGACGACCCGGAGTTGTACCTTGACCTTATGACAACTAGAACCGGATACTTAATAAAACACACCCTTCCAAGTTCGACAGACAACCCGGTGATCGCTTTTCCACAGGGTGACGAGGGGAGGATCGCCGGGTAGGATTATGCTATGCGATGCTACTGGAGATGCTACTTGGAGATGCTACTTGGAGATGCTACTTGGAGGACTTCAGTCTACTCTCTCCTACATGCTGCAAGACGGAGGCTGCCAGAAGCGTAGTCTTCGACAGGATTAGCTATCCCCCTCTTATTCTGGCATTCTGCAGTTCAGTCCACCAATATGGCCCTTTACACATATACCCATGCATATGTAGTGTAGATCCTTGCTTGCGAGTACTTTGCATGAGTACTCACGGTTGCGTTCTCCCCCCCTTTTCCCCCTTTCCTTTCTTTCTGGTTGTCGCAACCAGATGCTGGAGCCCAGGAGCCAGACGCCACCGTCGATGACGACTACTACACTACACTGGAGGTGCCTACTACTACGTGCAGGCTGCTGACGACGACCAGGAGTAGTTAGGAGGATCCCAGGCAGGAGGCCTACGCCTCTTTCGATCTGTATCCCAGTTTGTGCTAGCCTTCTTAAGGCAAACTTGTTTAACTTATGTCTGTACTCGGATATTGTTGCTTCCGCTGACTCGTCTATGATCGAGCACTTGTATTCGAGCCCTCGAGGCCACTGGCTTGTATTATGATGCTTGTATGACTTATTTATGTTTTTAGAGTTGTGTTGTGATATCTTCCCGTGAGTCCCTGATCTTGATCGTACACGTTTGCGTGCATGATTAGTGTATGATTGAATCGGGGGCGTCACAAGTTGGTATCAGAGCCGACTGCCTATAGGAATCCCCTTTCCAACTCCTTGGTCGAAGTTGAGTCTAGTCGATGAAAATTGTTTTTCTAACATGGCTGTGCGGCCCATGGGCCCACTTTGCCATTGGGTGGTATTAGGATCTTTTATTCCTCGACCTATACTCTAGGACTCTGATCTCTCTTCTATTCGGGTTAAATGATTTTGCTAAAAAAATAAAACTAACTTTAGGTTCTCGAAAATACTTTCTCCCGGAGAGCCCCTCACTCCCGATGATCGTTTGCTACTCCAGAAGATTCCGAAGATACTCCTTGAAGTTCTCTTGAGACCTTGTGCCCGTTGCTTTTGCAACTCCCTACCACCGAAATATCCCTATGGATAAATACTTACACCTGTCGTGCTTACTTTTATTCCCAGTCGACCTTGTTATTACAAGATACCCCAAGAATATTTTGTGCCTACTGTCTTGCAGTTCTTTGCCACCTGAATACCCCTAAGAATAATTTCTCGCACCTTTCGAGTATCCGCTCATCCCAGTTGTTCAGGTGTTTCACAAAAGTATTTGAAATACTATTCAATCCTCTGAAAATCCTTAGCAGCTTTATTGCTCTGCAAATACTTGTCTACTAACATTATGGATGTTTCCCATATATCTGGCAATATTCACTAGTATCCTTTGACACCGTCATTTTGATCCTATTGATTCAATATGTGTGCGAATGCACACAATCATCTATCAACCCTCCTAAATTATCTTTCTGACTCAGACATCATTTTTGGACATGAGCTGGTTCTCGACCAAACTATTTGTCGCCAATTGTGCCTCTGGTCTATCCAACTTATCCATCCTTGATCAGAGCGACTGCTTATGATCCTTTGTTTTGGAAATCGTAATTCCTTTGTTATCTAAGCATCGAATTATTCAGATGTTCTATAATATGATGCCCGTGCATTTTTTTCTTCCTCTGATGGAGTACCAATACTCACATCAGCTCCGTTGTGGATCACCCGATCCATTGTTGGATTGTTATCCGATAGTGTCCTTCATATTCAATCACCTGGTGAGTTCTTCCCCTGATACATAGTGCCTTTGGTAAATTGTATCATCTGCTTGGCCAACCTTGCTCTGCTTTCGAGCTGGTGGTATTTACTATTGAAGCTTGTGGTATATGTTTCCATGATACCCTGACGGGTTGAACCTATGCCTTCCTTTATATGTGTGAACTCAGAAGTTTTCACGAGTCATACTCATCTGGTATTTCACCAGGTAAAACTTTCAACACTAATGCCTTTATCAAAGCGAGAAGTGAATGGAAGGTTATACATTGAAGAAGTGGGAGTCGACCTTGAACTTTGTGTTCATGCCCATGGACACGATGTAGATCCTATCATGGAAGCTTCTTGTAATAATAACTATTTCCTTGTTATAATATCATTTGGAATCTGTGAATTGATCCTTTGCAATCATGGATCCGACCATATTTTCTATTTGATTCCATTTCTCGGACAAGTTAAACCACTTGTCCTCTACAGATCAATACACCCATCCAACCTCTATTTTGATCTACCTACGAGTACTAACCCCCTAGTATCTCGAGGATATCAACCAATTGCACTACATCTTATGAATTTCTGATGAAGTAGTGCCTTTCCCCGTCATAGTCACTCCACGGGTTCTGGGTTGTCGTCAACCGAGAACACCGATTAGCGAATCGAACTGCCCCTATGATTCAGTACTCCTAGTACATTGTGGATGAGAAGTTCAATACTCCATCACGTCATTCCTAGCCTGATCGGCTATATCATTTTGTGCTAAATTTTAACTATGCTACCTGGTCCTTTCTTCCCGGAGCACAATTTTCGATGATGAGCTAAGCTTACGTTGATTTTCCTCGTCATATCATTTCACCTTGAACAACAAGCTTGATTTCAAGTTTGTGTCGTACCCATGGTTCCAATAACCTTTTGCTTCATAATTCCTTTAACTTGATGTCATCGCTGATGGATTACATCTTCGTGGAGCCTCTCGACAAAATTTGTCGTGATCATCATCAACATCTTGACTCCTTCCTGGATATCAGTTGAATTCATGATGAGAAATACCATCCTTGCCTTTGATGATTTGTGTTGTCATCGACCACTTTAATGCCTCCCCTCCAACACAAACTTGTTCGTTTTTTGTGTTGTACCTTGAGATCCTTGCTACCCAACTTATGTTATGTTCTACCTTGGAGTATTGCTATCTTCTATGTCAAGAATGTCATGGGAAATTCACCACCCTTAAGAATTCTTGATACAAGTGATACTTATTAACATCACCATTCTTTTCTTGGTCATCGCATTGTTTCTAACCGGAATACTGACAAATGGTCTATGATGTGTAAATTCTAAACTTCTAGCAACCCTATTGCTTTGAAGTTATTGGTCTATAGTTTCATTCTACGTCTATGGCTTATTGAATCATCATTCGAACATTTATCGTGCAACCCATCCCATATTTCGGGTGCACCTGTGAACCAAGGTTTAATTGTGGAAGTTTTTCTCGAACATACATCATTATATCATTTGATCTGACAATTGATATCTCCTTGTACACATAATTGTGGAAATCCATCTTTTTAAAATCTCGGTGAATTGTCGCTAAGTTCATCATCTACCTCCTCTTCCTCTCCTTGATTTAATGAGGAACTCTTGTTTCGGAACTTGCTTCCATTGTACATTTCCCGAGAATCTTGCCATCTCATCTCGTCAATTTGTTTTGCACCTTTTCTTCTCGGGCATCCTGAGTCTGAGGTATCCTGACACCAATCAGATCTGAACCTCGGTCGGATATGATGGTTGGAGCATATTTTCCAGGAGTTATAATGTTGGTCCTTTGATGACCCGGTAATATGATGTCATGCCTAGCACACCTGGCTGGAGGACCTATTGTTATAGTATCCTCTCTAGCAAGGTTAACCATTCTTCCATGAGGAAATTGTAAGACTTATTCCATGAGTTGTTCCTAATGGATCCTTTGTGTATCCAAAATTTGATCTTTGCTTAAAGACCATTCCAATGCTATATCGAAGCATGTCTGTGGTAATCCGATTTTCAATAAGAGCATTTGAAGCACAATGCTAATTTTTCTTTATCATTTATCCTAACACCGTTGTATGGGTAATATCATGAGGTTCCTCCCCCCTTACCTAAATGGTTTTCTACTTTCTATCCTATCATGGATATCATGCTCCGCTTGTCCTTGGGGAGGATATACCCCTGAAATATGTGTGTATACACATTTTCCTTTCCATTGTTCTGTTTAAACCTGATAACCACTTTTCCTTTCCGTTGGTTTGTTTCAACCTTCTTGTGATCTAAGCAGTAATATTCTCCTGCTTATGTAAACACCCCGGTGTACAATTCTGTCAGCAAGACCCTGTTACTATTGTTGATGACATTTCGATAACCACCGATGGACGAGAACTTTGCTTATTGGTCCGCCTTGTTTCAACGAGCAGGAAAATGGTTCTCTTTGTCCCTCGCCCTTGGTACCAACATTGTTGCCTTCATAACTGGCAGGCTACCATCTGACATGCCTTGCTATCATGACCATACTAGATGTCGCCGCCCCTCTTACTTTAACCCACATGGTGGGCCCATAACCCACAGTTCCACAGGATCAAAACCTGACTCTCTTGTATATCCCTGTCTCCAAAGTTATTTCTCGAGCCTGGCTACGTAAGTAATTGACAGGTCACCTTCCTAGTGATCTATTCTGGTATCAGACACAATACTTATTCTCATTGCCCCGAAACCCTTTCACCTTCTGATTAGGCATCGAATGATTGTCTACCCGATTGAAACTTCTCATGATACCTTCTTCCTTTGCTCTTGATATCTTCTTAAGTTTTAATTCGAGAGATACTTATGCTTTTCCCCTGAGTTAACCGTCTGATGCTCGATCTTGTTAGAATCCATTCTTATGGAGTATTCCCTTCTTAGCCTTTCATAAGTACGATGGAGTTCCCGAGGAAAGGATGCCGACTTTATCAAGATGACCTAAAGCAGAGAAATGAAGACATCAACGTAATGGATCGACCTCTTCGAGAAGAGCAATCAAGACCAAGAAGATCCGTTAGATTTTTCGTAACCCAATCCCTTCCCCTTACTCCCCTCCTAAATCTCGGGACGAGATTTCTTGTAGTGGAGGAGAATTGTGACGCCCGGATGATTAGCTACAGTTATCCCACGTTAATGATGCCACATCACCACGGTCACTGTTGTTAACCTCGCGATGATTCGAAACCGTTGCAAAATTCAAATTCAAATTAATGTCGACAATAAAAGTTTTCAAAAGTTAAAACAAAAATGTTCGGGAGGTGCCATAATTTGCATATGTAAATATGGTGCAATAAACACATTTTTATAAAATGCCTAGATATTTTATAGTGGATGGAAACAACAAAACAATTAAATAAAAAGAAAAGCAGAACCTAACAAAAAAACAAAAGCCTGCCCCCTCCCCCCCCCACTAGGCCTCGGCCCAGCT
>NC_041387.1:529500526-529500753 GCF_002162155.2 Triticum dicoccoides | reverse complement strand
GCCCCCTCCCCCCCACTAGGCCTCGGCCCAGCTGGCCATCGGGCCAACCAGGCCGGCCCACCCGCGCCTACTAGCAACCCCCCTGGCCAAACCCTATCCCACCGATACCCCCACTCCCCCACTCGCTCGCCTCTCCCTCTCCCCCCTCTCCTCTCGATCCCATCTGGATCGGGGAGGGGCCCGACCCCGATGCCGCCCGTCGCCCAGCCCCGCCGCCGTCGCACCTG
>NC_041387.1:529489154-529500399 GCF_002162155.2 Triticum dicoccoides | reverse complement strand
CGCTCGCCTCTCCCTCTCCCCCCTCTCCTCTCGATCCCATCTGGATCGGGGAGGGGCCCGACCCCGATGCCGCCCGTCGCCCAGCCCCGCCGCCATCGCACCTGCGCCCCATCGCCATCCCCTGCTGCGCCGGAGCCCCACCACCGCTGCCGCGCCCGCGCCGGGGGATCCCCCGCCTATCGGCGTCCTCGCGCCACCGCTGCGCAGAAGCTCCTCCCTCGCCGCCTGAAGGCCTAGCCATCGCCGGACCTCCCCACCGGACCTCCTCATCTCTTCGTCGACGGTCTACCCCAGGCCTCGCTGCCTCTTCCCTGCAACGTTGGTGAGGCCCCCGGCCTTCGCCTTCCCTACTTCCTCGCCCCCCTTTCCTCTCTATCATCGCGGCCACCGCGCCCTCGATGGGGTCCGGCCACGCCCGCGGTCACTGCGCCCCGCCGTGCCCCCTGCTCCTAGCTGCTGCAACTGCTTCTGCTGTTGCCCTGTTGGACCTCGTCCCCTCGCCACCGCTCGTCGGAGCCGCTGCGCCGTGCCAACCCGGCTCCCGCGCTGTCCCGTTCACCACGCCCGACCCTCACACCACAGCCCCGCCTCTGCGTTCGCCGGCGTCGCGCCGCGCGCCCGCACCTTCTCTCGCTGACCACAACGCCCGCTCGGGTGCCCATCCGGGCTCGCCCGTTAACCCGTTAGCCCACACCCGCTATGGCCCCTGGCCTATGACATGTGGGGCCGTCCCCTAGAACGTTAAAAAAGGAATAAAAAAGAATTAATTAAATAAATAAATAATAATTAAAATGTTAAAATACTAATTAATTAATTAAAGAATTAATTAACTTAATTAATCCTGTTTAGATTAACCTAATCAATAGTTAACTTAATTAAACCCTGATTACCCTAATCAGTCAATGACATGCGGACCCCACGTCAGTTTGACCCAGTCAACACCTCTGTTGACTGCTGACGTCATGCTGATGCAGTAATGCTGATTTTGAATTAAACTAGTAATAATAATTTAGAAAATGATTTAAAAGTTTAAAAATTAATAGAAAATAAACCGTAGGTCAGATGAAAATGTTTTCTACATGAAAGTTGCTCAGAACGACGAGGCGAATCCGGATAGGCAGCCCGTTTGTCCGCCACACATCCCTAGCATAGCGAACACGCAACTTTCCCCCTCCGGATCACCTGTCCGAAAACGCGAAACACCGGGGATACTTTCTCGGATGTTTCCCCCCTTTACCGGTATCACCTACTACCGTGTTAGGGCACACCGAACACCGCGTATTGTCTTGTTACGCTTTGTGATGCTTGGATTGCTCTATTATTTATTGTGTTCCCTCTCCGTTACTTCTTTCCGATAGACCCCGAGACTGCCGGCGACCCCCAGTTCGACTACGGTGTTGGTGACTCGTCCTTCTTGCCAGAGCAACCAGGCAAGCCCCCCACTTGATCACCAGATATCGCCTATTATCCTCTATACTGCTTGCATTAGAGTAGTGTAGCATGTTACTGCTTTCCGTTGATCCTATTCTGATGCATAGCCTGACATTGTTGCTACATCTGTTGATACCTTACCTGCATTCCTAAATGCTTAGTATAGGATGCTAGTTTATCATCATTGGCCCTACATTCTTGTCAGTCTGCCTTGCTATACTATTGGGCCGTGATCACTCGGGAAGTGATCACGGGTATATACTATACATACATACATACTATACAGATGGTGACTAAAGTCGGGTCAGCTCGATGAGTACCCGCAAGTGATTCTGATGAGGGGGCTGAAAGGACAGGTGGCTCCATCCCGGTAGAGGTGGGCCTGGGTTCCTGACGGCCCCCGACTGTTACTTTGTGGCGGAGCGACAGGGCAGGTTGAGACCACCTAGGAGACAGGTGGGCCTGGCCCTGTTCGGCGTTCGCGCGCGCTTAACATGCTTAACGAGATCTTGGTATTTGATCTGAGTCTGGCCATTTGGTCTATACGCACTAACCATCTACGCGGGAGTAGTTATGGGTATCCCGGCGTCGTGGTATCAGCCGAAGCCTTCGTGGCGTCAGCGACTGAGTGGCGCGCCCCGGATTGGACTGGAACGCCACTAGGCTAGGTCTGCTTCCGGCCGCGTACGCAACGTGCAGGTGTGCAAAGGGCGATGGGCCCAGACCCCTGCGCCAAAGGAGTTAGACCGGCGTGCTGACCTCTCTGTTGTGCCTAGGTGGGGCTGCGACGTGTTGATCTTCCGAGGCTGGGCATGACCCAGGAAAGTGTGTCCGGCCAAATGGGATCGAGCGTGTTGGGTTATGTGGTGCACCCCTGCAGGGAAGTTAATCTATTCGAATAGCCGTGTCCCTCAGTAAAAGGACGACCCGGAGTTGTACCTTGACCTTATGACAACTAGAACCGGATACTTAATAAAACACACCCTTCCAAGTTCCACAGACAACCCGGTGATCGCTTTTCCACAGGGTGACGAGGGGAGGATCGCCGGGTAGGATTATGCTATGCGATGCTACTTGGAGATGCTACTTGGAGATGCTACTTGGAGGACTTCAGTCTACTCTCTCCTACATGCTGCAAGACGGAGGCTGCCAGAAGCGTAGTCTTCGACAGGATTAGCTATCCCCCTCTTATTCTGGCATTCTGCAGTTCAGTCCACCGATATGGCCCTTTACACATATACCCATGCATATGTAGTGTAGATCCTTGCTTGCGAGTACTTTGGATGAGTACTCACGGTTGCTTTCTCCCCCCCTTTTTCCCCCTTTTCTTTCTTTCTGGTTGTCGCAACCAGATGCTGGAGCCCAGGAGCCAGACGCCACCATCGATGACGACTACTACACTACACTGGAGGTGCCTACTACTACGTGCAGGCTGCTGACGACGACCAGGAGTAGTTAGGAGGATCCCAGGCAGGAGGCCTACGCCTCTTTCGATCTGTATCCCAGTTTGTGCTAGCCTTCTTAAGGCAAACTTGTTTAACTTATGTCTGTACTCGGATATTGTTGCTTCCGCTGACTCGTCTATGATCGAGCACTTGTATTCGAGCCCTCGAGGCCACTGGCTTGTATTATGATGCTTGTATGACTTATTTATGTTTTTAGAGTTGTGTTGTGATATCTTCCCGTGAGTCCCTGATCTTGATCGTACACGTTTGCGTGCATGATTAGTGTACGATTGAATCGGGGGCGTCACAATATTGTTAATCAGAAATAATGTAGAATTATTCTGCAAAGCATGAAAGGATACTTGAATAAGAGTTTTTCAAAGAAAGACCTCGGTGAAGCTGCTTACACATTGAGCATCAAGATCTATATAGATAGATCAAGACGCTTGATAAGATTTTTCAATGAATACATACCTTGACAATTTTTTGAAATAGTTCAAAATGGAACAGTCAAAGAAGGAGTTCTTGCCTGTGTTGCAAGGTGTGAAATTGAGTAAGACTCAAGACCCGACCATGGCAGAAAATAGAAAGAGAATGAAAAAATCATTCCCTATGCCTCAGTCATAGGTTCTATAAAGTATGCTATGTTGTGAACCAGACCTATTGTATACTCTCGTAACGCCCCGGATTCGATGCGCCAGGTGTCCGCCAGTTATTCGCCGTCATTGCCATGTCATTTGCTTGCGTGTTGCACTTTGCCATGTCATCTTATGCATTTCATATCATGTCATCTTGTGCATTTCATTTTGCATACGTGTTCGTCTCATGCATCCGAGCCTTTTCCCCGTTGTCCGTTTTGCAATCCGGCGCTCCTATGTCATCCGGCGGTCCCTTTTGAACTCTTCTCTTGTGCGGGTGTTAAACTTTCTCGGAATGGCCCGAGGTTTGCCAAGCGGCCTTGGTATAGCACCGGTAGACCGCCTGTCAAGTTTCGTGCCATTTGGAGTCCGTTTGATACTCCAACGGTTAACCGGGTAACCGTAAAGGACTCTTTTGTCTTGCAGCCCAACACCCCTTCCAAAGTGGCCCAAAGCCCAGCAAACTCCCCTCTATGCTCTCGGTCGTTCGATCACGATCGCGTGGCTGAAAACCGCTCCTCATTTGGACTCTCCTACCTCCCTCTACCAATAAATAGGTCCACCCCCTCCATTTTCGCGGATGTTTTTCCCCGAAACCCTAAAAATCGTCCTCGCGCCGCCGGACGAAATCCCCCGCCGCCCGGACACGTCCGCCCCACTCGCCCCGGACGAATCCCGTGCTGCCACGTGGCCTCTCCGCCGCCCGCCACCGCGCCCCGCCGCCGCGGCCCGCCGGGCCGGCCGCCGCCCGCGCCCCGCGCCTCGCCGCCAGCGCCCACCGCCGCGCCGTGCGCCGGACCCGCCGCCTCCTCTGGCGCCGGCCACCTCCTGCGCCCCGAGCTGCCCCCGTCCCGAGCGCCGCCAGGGACCGCCGCCGCGATCCACCCCGCGGCCGCGTCTCCAAGCGCCGGCCCCGAGCCTCTTCTCCGGCCAGATCCGGCCATGGGTCGGTCGGATCCGCCCTTCCTCGGCGTCCCCGACCTCTCCCTCGACCTCCCCGGCGTCTTGCTCGTCCTCTCAGGCAGCTCCTCCGGCGAACTCCGGTGTGCATCAAAAACCGTGCAGATCTAGAGGTTGCCCCGAAATGCCCAAGTCCCCGAAGCATTTGCATAATCATGCCGTATTCATCATGCTGTATCTCTGCATCCGTAGCTCCGTTTCGTGCGTGTAATATGTCAAATTGTTCGCCTCGACGAGTACTTCATTACGTTACATTGCATCATTTTCATTTGAGCTCATCTTGATGCCCGAAATGCTGTTGGAAGAGTGCATGTTGATGTTAATCTGCTGAAACTGTTATAACTTGCTCATTTGTCATTTTTGCCATGATTGATGTGTGCATCCTATGAGGTTGATGTCTTCATGTAAGTTGATCTATGCAATGTCATCTTTCCAGGGGTGTATGCCATGTATTTTTTTGATCAATGTGGTGACTAGCACAAGCATGCAAACTAGGCTTCGTGATATTGCTGATTTTAGTCCCTGTTCTGCTGTTATTTTGATGCCATGTAAACTTGATGCTACAGAGAGATCCATGCATATTTTGCGATACTTAAGTAAGGGTGTTTTGAACATGTGGTTATTGTCTATCCATTCATGCCCTTGTTTGCAATTATGGAGTAGTCTAGCATGTCATTTTGGTGCTCTACTTTTACTTCAAAATGTTTCCTGGCAGATTGTTTACTTGTTATTCAATTTGGCCAAGGTTGCTATATTTGATCCTTGCATGCTATGGACTTGTTCTTGCCTTGGTTGGTTACATAAACATGTCTTCTTGATGATGCTATGCTTGTCTTGTCATGCAATGACTTGTGGTGAGTGAATCGAGCTCGTTAAGTAGTGTACTTGCTGTTGTTGTTTTCCTGATAGATTCTGTTATATTTTGTTGCTATGTAAACATGTTGCTACTAATCATTATATGCATAATCTGGAGATGTTCTATAAACATGTTTTGATCTACATGTCTTGCTATAACCATTCATGCCACTGGTTGCAATTATAGCCTGCTGGAACATGTTGTTATCTTGCTCTAAAGTTTGCTAAATGATGTTGCTGTCAGCCTGTTAACATTAAGTTCACTTGTTCCCATGTGTTTTCATAGTGTTCCATGCACCCTATGAACTTGCTCTTGCCATGTATAGCTTCATAAACATGTCTTCTTATTGTTGGTTGCCTTGCCATGCCATGTATTGCTCTGTAGTGAGTGGTTCAAGCTCACAAACATGCCTACTTATTGTTGTTCCTGCCATGTATGAATCTGTCATATAACTTGCCATGTTTACATGGGTGCCATCATATTTTCTATGCCTTTTTGGCTTATGGTCAGTAAGAGACTGTTGTTCTATGCATTTAGTAGTATCATGCCATGCCTTTGTTTGCCATTATATGTTCCTGTAACATGTTGTTTGATAGCTCTAAACATTGCAACCTGATGTTATTTCTGCTAAAGTCTGAAACTGTTATAATTTGCATTCTTTCCATGTCATTTTGAGCATGTTCTAGCCTTTTCTGGAGATAGCTCAGTGTTCATGTTTTGTTGTGCTTTACCTGTACTTCATGCCCATGCATTTTGTTATTATGATGGGGTGCTGTAGCATATTGTTTTGATGCTTGCAATATTCCTAGTTGCTGTTATGGACAGATTGTTGCTATGACTTGTATAGTGTGTGTGTGTGTTGCACCGTTGCTCCGTTTTGAGTGTGCTCTATATGAAACTTGCTTGATTTTGCATGTAGTTCCATATTATCATGTTGCATCCTTGTTTTGGTGTGTTTGCTTGATGTTCGGGTGCATTTTGCATCAATGACATGTTTAACTTGTTTTGCTCATATCTTTTAGCCCGTAGCTCCGAATCTAATGAACTTTATATGTAACTTGACTAGAATTTCGTGTAGATCATCTCGGTGCATCTTAACTTGCTGTTTAACAACTTGAACATAAGGTTTATTCAGTTCTGGACCAATTTCGAAATAATGCATATGAGGACTTGCCGGAATTGTTATATGTTGTTCCCGGCCTCATTTAAACTTGCCTTGATGTGTTGTTCTTGTTTGCATCATCTCTTGCCATGAGTAGCTTCATTTAGCTTGGTCATGCATCATGCTTGTTGTGCATCATGCCTTGTTCATGGGTGGTGTGTTTACCTATGTTGTGTGCTTCTTCTTGTTAGGATGCGTTCGTCTACGTGTGGTTCGTCTTCGTGGCTTCATCTTCTTCACGGACTTGTTCTTCTTCCTAGCGGGATTTCAGGCAAGATGACCGTCACCTTGGATCTCATTACTATCATTGCTATGCTAGTTGCTTCGTTCTATCGCTATGCTGCGCTACCTATCATTTGCTCTTCAAGCCTCCCAAATTGCCATGAACCTCTAACCTTTGACACCATTCCTAGCAAACTGTTGTTTGGCTATGTTACCGCTTTTGCTCAGCCCCTCTTATAGCGTTGCTAGCTGCAGGTGAAGTTGAAGATTTCTCCATGGTGGACAGGGTTTATGTTGGGATATCACAATATCTCTTATATTATTAATGCATCTATATACTTGGTAAAGGGTGGAAGGCTCGGCCTTATGCCTGGTGTTTTGTTCCACTCTTGCCGCCCTAGTTTCCGTCATACCGGTGTTATGTTCCCGGATTTTGCGTTCCTTACGCGGTCGGGTGATTTATGGGACCCCCCTGACAGTTCGCTTTGAATAAAACTTGTCCAGCAAGGCCCAACCTTCGTTTTACCATTTGCCTCACCACCACCTACTTTTCCCTTGGGAGTCGCTCTCTCGAGGGTCATCTTTATTATAGCCCCCCGGGCCAATGCTTGTCTAAGTGTTGGTCCAAACTAGAGCACCGTGCGGGACCATCCCTTGGCAACTTGGGTTACGTCGGTACCTGTACGCTTAGCTTATCTGATGTTGCCCTGAGAACGAGATATGTGCAGCTCCTATCGGGATTGTCGGCGCATCGGGCGGTCTTGCTGGTCTTGTTTTACCATTGTCGAAATGTCTTGTAAACCGGGATTCTGAGACTGATCGGGTCTTCCTGGGAGAAGGTCTATTCCTTCGTTGATCGCGAGAGCTTGTCATGGGCTAAGTTGGGACACCCCTGCAGGATATAAACTTTCGAGAGCCGTGCCCGCGGTTATGTGGTAGATGGGAATTTGTTAATGTCCGGTTGTAGATAACTTGACACCAGATCCGAATTAAAACGCATCAATCGCGTGTGTAGCCGTGATGGTCTCTTCTCGGCGGAGTCCGGGAAGTGAACACGGTTTTTGTGTTATGATTGACGTAAGTAGGTGTTCAGGATCACCTCTTGATCATTGCTAGCTTCACGACCGTTCCTTTGTTTCTCTTCTCGCTCTCATTTGCGTATGTTAGCCACCATATCATGCTTAGTCGCTGCTGCAACCTCACCACTTTACCCCTTCCTTTCCCATTAAGCTTTGCTAGTCTTGATACCCATGGTAATGGGATTGCTGAGTCCTCGTGGCTCACAGATTACTACAACAACAGTTGCAGGTACAGGTTATGCGATGATCATGACGCGAGAGCGATGTTTGCTTGCTTGAGTTCATCTTCTGCTTCTTCTTCGATCAGGGGATAGGTTCCAGGTTGGCAGCCTGGGCTAGCAGGGTGGATATTGTTTGAGTTTCTGTTTTATGATTCATCCGTAGTCGGATGTTGTTCTTGTATGTTGTATTGTTGTATTCATGTGGCATTGTATGCCTTATGTATGTATCCCCATCTATTATGTAATTGTTGATGTAATGATATCCACCTTGCAAAAGCGTTCCAATATGCGGGTCTATCCTTGGTGGGACCTTTGAGTTCCTTTTGGATAGGGTCGCATATTGGGCGTGACAAGTTAGTATCAGAGCCTCGACCGATCTTAGGATCCCCCTTGATTGATCGTGTAGTTTGGCCGTTGTTGAGTCTAGAAAAAAACTTTTTCGGAGTCTAATTATATCGGAGAGTAGGAATTCTTTTTACTCCTCAACCCCTTCGTCACTCTGGTGAGGAATCTTGACGTAGGCGTTTTGAATTACTCCTCTTCCCCTTCAAATTTTTTCTTTAGGATCACGCAGTTGGTTTTCCGATCGTTGGTTCTCAGCTCTTTTCATCCGGTGCATCTCTCGTCTAGTCGACTCGAGCCTCTTCATCTTTGAGTTCAATCCTCAGTTGTTTTCTTCCCCACCCGCCCACCCTTTTTCTCCTCGGAACCGGAGTCCATAATCGAGTATCCATTCTACTTGTGCGAAGTCTTTGCTTTCTTTCCTCAATGATTTCAACCGGTGTTTTCCCTTCAAGTTATTCTTCGGTTCTACCTTCCTAGTCGCCTTTGTTTTCCCGCCCTCCCACCCTCTTCTTCCCGGAGTCTGACTTTCTCTCGACCATCTATTTCATTCGTGCGGAGCCTCTTCAGTCTTTTGTCAATTATTTCAACCGGTGAATTCTCGTCTCGTTCGTCATTCTTCATCATTTTCTTCTCCGATGGATTCAATTCTAGTTTTCGGTAGTGATTATATTCTTTTCCTCGGCTCAAATGTTTTCCCCTTGCTCGTTCGCCTCTCGCCAGTTTATCATTCCGGAGTTCGGAAGACATCTCAGGAGATTCGTGTTTGCATTCAACTAATTCGAGGTTATCACCTCATTCAAATATTTCAATTGTTCCGGTGCATCATCTATCTGTCCAACAATCTTTTCCAACGGTATTTTCTTTTAGTGGGCCCTAACCCACAGGTCTTTTCCCAGGATCTTACCTGACTCTTCTAATTCCCCCGGAGTTATTCTCAATTCTTCTCAAGTGTGACGTAAGAATGGATTTCATCAGTCACTTGCCTTCTCCAAGATTGCTCTCAAATTCATTTTCATTGTTGGCTCAACCTCTTCGCTTTTCATTCTCCCGGAGTATCTCAGTAATTTTGGTGGTGTTTTTTTCGTTGTCATTTGAAGACCGAAGAAGAAATTTTCTCTTAAATCTTGTCCGTTCCCCGGAGATTCGCGGTGCTAGCTCGATGTTATCCTATCAAATTGTTTCAAGTCATGCAAATTCTTTTCATCCATCCGGAGCATTTCAGGAGTTGTTTTCTCTCTTGATCATCCGGAGGCCATCTTTTCGGAAGATTTCTTCGTTCTAAGTTTTCAGCTTCGGTCGTCTCTATATTCTTTCGGTGCTTCGTTCAAGTGTTCATGATCTCTTTGTTCTTTTGCATCTAAATCCCCTCAAGCATTTTTGTTCTTCTAATTCTTCCCGGTGTTTCATTCTCTTTCATCAGTCATTTTGAATTCTTACGGTGGTTCTTTCAGATTCTTTTCCTTGTTTATCATTTTAATCCATTCGTTCTTTCCAATCCTACTGGTGGTTCATGAAGACTTTCTCAAGTTTGAGATATGTCACTTCTCAATTCTTTTTCAAGAAGAATAAGTAGTGTGCAAAAATCCATTGCTTGTCATCAATTTAATTTGATGAAGGATAAGCATACAATAAATCTTATTCTTATTTCATCCAAGTGATTAATCCCATCCTTCGGAGTTTGTTCTTGATGAATAAATTCTAGTTCCAAGTGTTTTTCATCTTTTCCGGAGTTCAAAATTTCTTCGGCCATCTCGTCGGAACCTCCATCTAAATCATCGCAAGGTTCATCTTATTCTTTCATCCTTCATTCTATCTCATCATCCTTTTTGTTTACCGGAGTTCTTCATGGTGGTTCTTCATGATTTAATTCATTCTTCAAGAGTTCATCAAGTATCATTCCATCCTCTCTAGTTTGTGTTCTATTCCTCCATGTTTAGCCGGAGTGATGCCTAAATCCTTTCAGTCTTATCCGTTTCTTCTCTCATTCTAACCACTCCGGTTAGAACGAGTCGTTTCATAGTCTATTCGATTCCGTGAGCTTTCGATTCTTGTCATTCTCGTCGTTCCTCTCTTTTTCTCAAGTGCTCTCGATTCTTTGTTTCCTCTCTTGAGTTCTTGTTTCCCTCATCCCTTTTTCTCTTCCGTCTCGGTCCTAAGATCTCGGGACGAGATCTCTTGTTAGTGGAGGAGTGTTGTAACGCCCCGGATTCAATGCGCCAGGTGTCCTCCAGTTATTCGCCGTCATTGCCATGTCATTTGCTTGCGTGTTGCACTTTGCCATGTCATCTTATGCATTTCATATCATGTCATCTTGTGCATTTCATTTTGCATACGTGTTCGTCTCATGCATCCGAGCCTTTTCCCCGTTGTCCGTTTTGCAATCTGGCGCTCCTACGTCATCCGGCGGTCCCTTTTGAACTCTTCTCTTGTGCGGGTGTTAAACTTTCTCGGAATGGCCCGAGGTTTGCCAAGCGGCCTTGGTATAGCACCGGTAGACCGCCTGTCAAGTTTCGTGCCATTTGGAGTCCGTTTGATACTCCTACGGTTAACCGGGTAACCATAAAGGCCTCTTTTGTCTTGCAGCCCAACACCCCTTCCAAAGTGGCCCAAAGCCCAGCAAACTCCCCTCTATGCTCTCGGTCGTTTGATCACGATCGCGTGGCCGAAAACCGCTCCTCATTTGGACTCTCCTAGTTCCCTCTACCAATAAATAGGTCATCCCCCTCCATTTTCGCGGATGTTTTTCCCCGAAACCCTAAAAATCGTCCTCGCGCCGCTGGACGAAATCCCCCGCCGCCCGGACACGTCCGCCCCACTCGCCCCGGACGAATCCCGCGCTGCCACGTGGCCTCTCTGCCGCCCGCCACCGCGCCCCGCCGCCGCGGC
>NC_041387.1:529351683-529488651 GCF_002162155.2 Triticum dicoccoides | reverse complement strand
CCGCGCCGTGCGCCGGACCCGCCGCCTCCTCCGGCGCCGGCCACCTCCTGCGCCCCGAGCCGCCGCCGTCCCGAGCGCCGCCAGGGACCGCCGCCGCGATCCACCCCGCGGCCGCGTCTCCCAGCGTCGGCCCCGAGCCTCTTCTCCGGCCAGATCCGGCCATGGGTCGGCCGGATCCGCCCTTCCCCGGCGTCCCCGACCTCTCCCTCGACCTCCCCGGCGTCTTCCTCGTCCTCTCAGGCAGCTCCTCCGGCATGCATCGGAAACCGTGCAGATCTGGAGGTTGCCCCGAAATGCCCAAGTCCCCGAAGCATTTGCATAACCATGCCGTATTCATCATGCTGTATCTCTGCATCCGTAGCTTCGTTTCGTGCGTGTAATATGTTAAATTGTTCGTCTCGACGAGTACTTCGTTTCGTTACATTGCATCATTTTTATTTGAGCTCATCTTGATGCCCGAAATGCTGTTGGAAGAGTGCATGTTGATGTTAATCTGCTGAAACTGTTATAACTTGCTCATTTGTCATTTTTGCCATGATTGATGTGTGCATCCTATGAGGTTGATGTCTTCATGTAAGTTGATCTATGCAATGTCATCTTTACAGGGGTGTATGTCATGTATTTTTGTGATCAATGTGGTGACTAGCACAAGAATGCAAACTAGGCTTCGTGATATTGCTGATTTTAGTCCCTGTTCTGCTGTTATTTTGATGCCATGTAAACTTGATGCTACAGAGAGATCCATGCATATTTTGAGATACTTCAGTAAGGGTGTTTTGAACATGTGGTTATTGTCTATCCATTCATTCCCTTGTTTGCAATTATGGAGTAGTCTAGCATGTCATTTTGATGCTCTACTTTTACTTCAAAATGTTTCCTGGCAGATTGTTTACTTGTTATTCAATTTGGCCAAGGTTGCTATATTTGATCCTTGCATGCTATGGACTTGTTCTTGCCTTGGTTGGTTACATAAACATGTCTTCTTGATGATTCTATACTTGTCTTGTCATGCAATGACTTGTGGTGAGTGAATCGAGCTCGTTAAGTAGTGTACTTGCTGTTGTTGTTTTCCTGACAGATTTTGTTATATTTTGTTGCTATGTAAACATGTTGCTACTAATCATTATATGCATAATCTGGAGATGTTCTATAAACATGTTTTGATCTACATGTCTTGCTATAACCATTCATGCCACTGGTTGCAATTATAGCCTGCTGGAACATGTTGTTATCTTGCTCTAAAGTTTGCTAAATGATGTTGATGTCAGCCTGTTAACATTAAGTTCACTTGTTCCCATGTGTTTTCATAGTGTTCCATGCACCCTATGAACTTGCTCCTGCCATGTATAGCTTCATAAACATGTCTTCTTACTGTTGGTTGCCTTGCCATGCCATGTATTGCTCTGTAGTGAGTGGTTCAAGCTCACAAACATGCCTACTTATTGTTGTTCCTGCCATGTATGAATCTGTCATATAACTTGCCATGTTTACATGGGTGCCATCATATTTTCTATGCCTTTTTGGCTTATGGTCAGTAAGAGACTGTTGTTCTATGCATTTAGTAGTATCATGCCATGCCTTTGTTTGCCATTATATGTTCCTGTAACATGTTGTTTGATAGCTCTAAACATTGCAACCTGATGTTATTTCTGCTAAAGTCTGAAACTGTTATAATTTGCATTCTTTCCATGTCATTTTGAGCAAGTTCTAGCCTTTTCTGGAGATAGCTCAGTGTTCATGTTTTGTTGTGCTTTACCTGTACTTCATGCCCATGCCTTTTGTTATTATGATGGGGTGCTGTAGCATATTGTTTTGATGCTTGCAATATGCCTAGTTGTTGTTATGGACATATTGTTGTTATGACTTGTATAGTGTGTGTGTGTTGCACCGTTGCTCCGTTTTGAGTGTGCTCTATATGAAACTTGCTTGATTTTGCATGTAGTTCCATATTATCATGTTGCATCCTTGTTTTGGTGTGTTTGCTTGATGTTTGGGTGCATTTTGCATCAATGCCATGTTTAACTTGTTTTGCTCATATCTTTTAGCCCGTAGCTCCGAATCTAATGAACTTTATATGTAACTTGACTAGAATTTCGTGTAGATCATCTCGGTGCATCTTAACTTGCTGTTTAACAACTTGAACATAAGGTTTATTCAGTTCTGGACCAATTTCGAAATAATGCATATGAGGACTTACCGGAATTGTTATATGTTGTTCCCGGCCTCATTTAAACTTGCCTTGATGTGTTGTTCTTGTTTGCATCATCTCTTGCCATGAGTAGCTTCATTTAGCTTGGTCATGCATCATGCTTGTTGTGCATCATGCCTTGTTCATGTGTGGTGTGTTTACCTATGTTGTGTGCTTCTTCTTGTTAGTTCCTGTTTCGTTGCGATCGTGAGGATGTGTTCGTCTACGTGTGGTTTGTCTTCGTGGCTTCATCTTCTTCACGGACTCGTTTTCTTCCTAGAGGGATTTCAGGCAAGATGACCGTCACCTTGGATCTCATTACTATCATTGCTATGCTAGTTGCTTCGTTCTATCGCTATGCTGCGCTACCTATCATTTGCTCTTCAAGCCTCCCAAATTGCCATGAACCTCTAACCTTTGACACCATTCCTAGCAAACCGTTGTTTGGCTATGTTACCGCTTTTGCTCAGCCCCTCTTATAGCGTTGCTAGCTGCAGGTGAAGTTGAAGATTTCTCCATGGTGGACAGGGTTTATGTTGGGATATCACAATATCTCTTATATTATTAATGCATCTATATACTTGGTAAAGGGTGGAAGGCTCAGCCTTATGCCTGGTGTTTTGTTCCACTCTTGCCGCCCTAGTTTCCGTCATACCGGTGTTATGTTCCCGGATTTTGCGTTCCTTACGTGGTCGGGTGATTTATGGGACCCCCCTGACAGTTCGCTTTGAATAAAACTTGTCCAGCAAGGCCCAACCTTGGTTTTACCATTTGCCTCACCACCACCTACTTTTCCCTTGGGAGTCGCTCTCTCGAGGGTCATCTTTATTATAGCCCCCCTGGGGCCAATGCTTGTCTAAGTGTTGGTCCAAACTAGAGCACCGTGCGGGACCATCCCTTGGCAACTTGGGTTACGTCAGTACCTGTACGCTTAGCTTATCCGGTGTTGCCTTGAGAACGAGATATGTGCAGCTCCTATCGGGATTGTCGGCGCATCGGGCGGTCTTGCTGGTCTTGTTTTACCATTGTTGAAATGTCTTGTAAACCGGGATTCCGAGACTGATCGGGTCTTCCTGGGAGAAGGTCTATTCCTTCGTTGATCGCGAGAGCTTGTCATGGGCTAAGTTGGGACACCCCTGCAGGGTATAAAATTTCGAGAGCCGTGCCCGCGGTTATGTGGCAGATGGGAATTTGTTAATGTCCGGTTGTAGATAACTTGACACCAGATCCGAATTAAAACGCATCAACCGCGTGTGTAGCCGTGATGGTCTCTTCTCGGCGGAGTCCGGGAAGTGAACACGGTTTCTGTGTTATGATTGACGTAAGTAGGTGTTCAGGATCACCTCTTGATCATTGCTAGCTTCACGACCGTGCAGAGCATTGAAAGTGGGAGCAATTAGTTAGAGTAGCTCCGTGCAGAGCATTGTAGACATAGAATATTTGCAAAATACATACGGCTCTAAATGTGACAGACCCGTTGACCAAGCTTCTCTCACGAGCAAAACATGATCACACCTTAGTACTCTTTGGGTGTTAATCACATAAGCGATGTGAACTAGATTATTGACTCTAGTAAACCCTTTGGGTGTTGGTCACATGACGATGTGAACTATGAGTGTTGATCATATACAGATATGAATATTGGTGTTAAAACACATGGCGGTGTGAACTTGATTATTGACTCTAGTAAACCCTTTGGGTGTTGATCACATGATGATGTGAACTATGGGTATTAATCACATACAGATGTGAATATTGGTGTTAAATCACATGGCGATGTGAACTACATTATTGACTCTAGTGCAAGTGGGAGACTGAAGGAAATATGCCCTAGAGGCAATAATAAAGTTATTATTTATTTCCTCATATCATGATAAATGTTTATTATTCATGCTAGAATTGTATTAACCGGAAACATGATACATGTGTGAATACATAGACAAACATATAGTCACTAGTATGCCTCTACTTGACTAGCTCATTAATCAAAGATGGTTATGTTTCCTAACCATAGACATGTGTTGTCATTTGATTAATGGGATCACATCATTAGGAGAATAATGTGATTGACATGACCCATCCCGTTAGCTTAGCACATGATCGTTTAGTATTCTGCTATTGCTTTCTTCATGACTTATACATGTTCCTGTAACTATGAGAATTATGCAACTCCCATTTACCGGAGGAACACTTTGGGTACTACCAAATGTCACAACGTAACTGGGTGATTATAAAGGAGTACTACAGGTGTCTCCGAAGGTACATGTTGAGTTGGCGTATTTCGAGATTAGGTTTTGGCACTCCGATTGTCGGAGAGGTATCTCTGGGCCCTCTTGGTAATACTCATCACTTAAAGCCTTGCAAGCATTATAACTAATGAGTTAGTTATCAGATGACGTATTACAAAATGAGTAAAGAGACTTGCCGGTAACGAGATTGAACTAGGTATTGGATACCGACGATCAAATCTCGGGCAAGTAACATACCGATGACAAAGGGAACAACGTATGTTGTTATGCGGTTTGATAGATAAAGATCTTCGTAGAATATGTAGGAACCAATATGGGCATCCAGGTCCCGCTATTGGTTATTGACCGAGAATGGTTTTAGGTCATGTCTACATAGTTCTCGAACCCGTAGGGTCCGCACGCTTAACGTTTCGATGACAGTTTTATTATGAGTTTATAAGTTTTGATGTACCGGAGTTTGTTCGGAGTCCCGGATGTGATCATGGACATGACGAGGAGTCTCGGAATGGTCGAGACATAAAGATTGATATATTGGAAGCCTATATTTGGATATCGGAATGGTTCCGGGTGAAATCGGCATTTTACCGGAGTACCGGGAGGTTACCGGAACCCCCCCCCCCCCGGGGGGGGGGGGTTAATGGGCCTACATGGGCCAAGAGGGAGAAGAGGGAAGGAGCCAGGAGGGGGCCGCGCGCCCCTCCCCCTCCTAGTCCGAATAGGACAAGAGAAGGGGGGCGGCACCCCCCCTTTCCTTCCCCTCTTCCTCCTCTTTCCCCCCTTCTCCTACTCCTACTTGGAAAAGGGGAGTCCTACTCCCGGTGGGAGTAGGACTCCCCCCCTTGGCACGCCCTCTAGGCCGGCCGCCTCCTCCCCCCTGGCTCCTTTATATACGGGGGCGGGGGGCACCCCAAAGACACACAAGTTGATCTACGGATCGTTCCTTAGCCGTGTGCGGTGCCCCCTTCCACCATATTCCACCTCGGTCATATTGTCGTGGAGTTTAGGCGAAGCCCTGCGCCGGTAGAACATCATCATCGTCACCACGCCGTCGTGCTGACGGAACTCATCTCCGGAGCTCGGCTGGATCGGAGGCCGGAGATCGTCGTCGAGCTGAACGTGTGCTGAACTCGGAGGCTCCGTACGTTCGGTGCTTGGATCGGTCGGATCGTGAAGACGTACGACTACATCAACCGCGTTGTGCTAACGCTTCCGCTTACGGTCTACGAGGGTACGTGGACGAACACTCTCCCCCTCGTTGCTATGTCATCACCATGATCTTGCGTGTGCGTAGGAAATTTTTTGAAATTACTACGTTCCCCAACAAAACCTTTGCCTTGCACATGGTCCACTTGAGCTAGATGATGACGATCTTCACTCCCTCAAGTTGGACCACCTTTCTTGATTGTGTTGGCTCGATGAAGACTAGATGATTGCTCCCCCATAGTCCACTATGGGTGAGCCACTCTTCGGCTCATCTTCACAAGTCCATTGACACCACAATGATGGAAAGATTCAAGCACTTGATCTCTTCGTGATGCTCCAGTTGAACTTGCACACGGCAATCTTGATGACGATCACCACTTGATGTCATCCTTTCCATGGGTTGTATGATATCTTCCTCTTGATGCAAGCCCATGGATACGTTCCTAACCCCACATAGAACTCTCACATAGACCATGGGTTAGTACACAAAGTGCAATGGACAATGCTTACCATACCATGGGATCACTTGATCCCTCTTGGTACATCTTCTACGCTTTGTGAGTTAATCAACTTGATTCACTATTGACTTAGTCTTGATAAACCTTGAATCTTTGAAACTCTCTTCATTTGGATGATGTATTGAAGGTAAACATGAATGATCACACAACCTTCTTCTTCAAGACATGCTTGCAATAAGCTCAACACTCGCATGACCAATCTTTGGATAATTCCTTAATAGCACCTTGGTCAACTCATAAACTCCTTGAAACCAACACATGGACTTCAATAAAAGCCTATGGACAAATCCTTCAAATATAACTCAAGACAACCATTAGTCCATAGAGATTGTCATCAATTACCAAAACCAAACATGGGGGCACCGCATGTTCTTTCAATCTCCCCCATTTTGGTAATTGATGACAATCACTTTCAAGAGAGTTTATACAAGGAATTATGCATCACCATGCAATGCAACAACCAATGATGCATGAGAATGAGATGCAAATGCTTAGGAACCAAAACCAAAGCAAGGAGAAAACTTAGAAGACTTCTCCACAAAACTCTCTGAAACTCCTCCCCCATTGGCATCGATTACCAAAATGGGTGAAAAGCTAAGAAGGCCAAAATAAAAGGTGTTCCTCCATAAATTGTGTATTTTTCAACAAGAGAGTGGAATGCAATACACATATCCAACTGCCAATACTTGGAGGAAGACAAACTATATTGAGGCCCAAAGATTGCAACAAAAAGATATGACACAAAGACATAACAAAGAGAGACACAAGCAATCAGAAGATAACAATTGAAGCAAGCAATCAACGGATATAAATTGAACCAACTAGACCAATGATCCTACATGCCACAAGAATAAAGAAATTATGATAAGCGCAAAGGAGTGTTCTAAAGAAACTAGAGAAGCTCCCATGATTTGTGCACACATAAGAATTTTTGTATTTGAATACAAAGTGCACAAAATAGGATCATAGCTCCCCCAAAATTAATAGAAACTCACATCCAGTGCAAGTGAGCATATGGGAAACAAAGCCTAGGACTTGCAACAAGCACATGGTTGAGCAACATGTAACAGAGGCTACTTAAGAATGGGCTCAACCAAAAAGATGTGTGTGAGTCAAGGCAATGCATTAGAGAAGACTAATGTACGGATGAGCATTACGCATCAATATAGTCTTGAAAGGATGAGATACACGGTGCAAGGCATGTCATTCCCACACACAACTAGCAACCGGGTTCACAAGCTCACAATAAGCATAAGAGAACCTATGCTTGTGACAACCCGTGGTGAAGATAGACGAAGAGAGGCTCATCAAGACGAGGGATACAAATAAGATGGCAAAAGCCTCGTAAATATAAGCAAGAGGAAAATAATCTTCACCACACAAGAGTGCAACAAGATGCAACGATAGAGGACACGCACTCAAGGCAAAAGCTTTCACGGAGCCACCAAAGAAATAACATAAGAAAGACAGGGTGGACGTGAAAGAAAGGATATCAACTAGAGATGTAATTTCTCTCAAGTGTATAAGGTTCTATGTAGACGAAATCTTGATGATATATATATCTACAAAGAAGGATGTACACCCGAAATAGTTAAAACACGAAGGAACAAGATATCCACAAGGAAGTCATAAATATACCAATAAGATATTTGCTTGGAAGCATAGCACTTGGCTAGATATGGTCTTATTGTATATAAATGAAGTCCAATCACACAACCATCAAAGACATCACAACTAGCAACAAGAGATCATCGTTGGGATGCTTTGAGAAAGGAAACAAGTATCACAAGATATGAAATGAATATCATGCCAAGATGCAACCTACACAAGGTTGAATGCAAGAAGGGAAAGCATGAATAGATACTTGGTACCGAGATATCATTGGAAGGAAATAGTAGATACCAATTGAAGGTAGATAGTAGTTCATTCATCATCCTAGCTTGACTCCAATATGCACATGGTGACAACACCTTCCTTGAGAGTGAGCCGAGCATCCAATGCATCTCCAAAAGTTCCTAGAAGAACAACACAAACTAAACGGTAACCAAACTCATCGGGACCAAATATTTAGAAACACCAATACATAGGACAAACCCCACATAAATATGTGCATATAGATATGAAAATGAATTTCATGCACATCTCATCCAAATTGAGACTAGGTGGAGTTTCCGCTATATATTGAGTCAAAGAAAGAAAGCATGCCAAATGAAATACATGAAGTAAACATGCATGCTCAAGACTTTCAAAACCCGAAACCAAAAGATAAAGAAATGCCAAGTGAAAAGGATACCAAATGGAAAAATCATCACTTGGAAGATATCATTAAAGATACATCAAGGAATGAGATATCCATTGATACACACTAAACTAAAGATGTCAAACTCCCAAAGAGAGGATGGTTCCAAACAAACCAAGCTCTCGACAAAGTTTCATGATGGCACAAAGTACCAAAAAGAATTGGCTTGCCTTCCACCAAAACACACTTGATAAGGATCACAAGAAGAGTGTTCTAAAGAAAATAGAATAGCTCCCCCACGAGTTGTGCATTATATAGGATTTGTATTTGAATACAAAATGCACAAGGTGGGATCACCGCTTTCACTATATCTAGAAAACACTAGACAAGAACAAGAAATAAACAAGATCCACAAGTGGTATGGAAGACACGGGAGTTGACACAAACCTTGGCAAGAGAAAAGGCAAGTAAAACAAAAGCCAATGTAAAGATGATCAACAAATTCTACCACACATAAGACTACCAATTGTCAAAGACAAGAAGTATTTGGAAATAATTCCCGGTGGTAGATAACAAGGATATCCGACATCATCTTCACACCAAACACAAGCAAATTGCAACTTGTAGAGCTAACATGCCACCTAGGAACAAGATAATCTACAATATCAATTCTAGGTGACAATATCTCAAATGTACACATTTTCTAGGCTTGTAATATGCACTTAGCATATTACTCCCCCATAATGTGATACCAATAAGAACTTAACAAGAGGCAATAAGAGGAACAAACAAGAGATAATTAATGGACTATTTAGATTTGAATTTCTCATGAGAGATATACCACCAAGCGACTAGATAATCTTGTAATGTCAATACTAGATGGTATTCCTCATGTACACACATTTATAGGATTGTGAGGTGCACAAAGCACATCACTCCCCCAAAATGGGATGTTCCATTAATCTCTCACATGAGCCAACTAGGATACAAACAAGAAGCAAAAAGGCTCAACGCACAACACACATGTACATGATGTGCAAACCAACACACACATACTTGATTGCTCAAGATAAGCAAGTTGGAAGCACAACATATACAAACACATGCAAGGAACAAAACCAAACACATGCAAGGGGGGCAAGTAACTTTCAAAGTAAACAATTTAAGTACAAGTTACCGCAAGGAGGCACATTGGATATAAGATAGAAACTTGATAATCCAATTGACTTGGCTTGAGACAATAAGAATGATGAAGTCCCCTTAATTGTTCGTAATGTAGCCAAGTCTCCAATGCCCTCCAACCAACACCTATTGATCAAGTTTGAGCTTGGTGGTCCCCAACCGAGTTGGGTCCTAAGAGGTTAGTCACAATAGGCTTGGCTACCCAAATGGTTCTTTTCTTGACACCACTTTGAGTACCAACAAACTTGGCAAACACATTGCCAACCTTATCCTTCCCAAGAGAATAGACATCATCAATAATAATTGGGTTGGATAAGTTACCACTAGTGCATGAAGAAGCGAGGTGACCTTTCTCACGGCATAGGTAGCAACGTCTACTCTTCACTTTCTTCTCACTTGATTTCTCAACTTGAGAAGCATTAACTTGAGTCTTCTTGGGAAGAGGCCTTTCTTCAACTTGAGGTTGAGCATGTGATTGAACTTGTGCCCTCTTCCCTTGTTTCTTGACACTAATGGCCTTCTTCTTCAATGGGCAAGATCTAACATGATGCCCTTCTACTTTGCACTTGAAGCAAACAATCTTGGCCGAATTCTTGACTTGTTCTTGGCCCTTCTTTTTGTTCATCTTGGACTTCTTCTTCTTATTGGAGTTGAATCCAAGTCCACCTTTGTCATTGGGGGATTTTTGCACACTCAAGATATTGTTGAGTGTGGATTTCCCTTGATGACTCTTTTCCAAGTCTTTCTTCAAAGAAGTGACTTGGGCCTTGAGCTCTTTGATTTCCTTTACATGGTTAGTCTCAGCACAAGTACTAGAGGAAGTATAAGCTTCATCGTTAGAGCAACAAGGCAAGGAAAGCAATTCATCACAAGATATACCAACATTGTGAGTAGATGAATTACAAGGACTAGCACATGGCAATATACTATTTTGACTAGAAGTAGTGCTAGTATCCACATGAGGCTCACTAGATGTTACCTTGGCAATCATGGCCTCATGAGCTATCTTTAGCACACTATGGGATACTAGAAGATCATCATGAGAGCTTGAGAGCTTTTCATGACTTTCTTCCAATTTCCCATAATTGCTAGATAGCACCTCAAGTTGAGCCTGTAGCTCAACATTCTCCTTCAAAATGGATGCTTCACAAGTAATAGAGTTAGTAGCGCAAGCATCATCATTTACAACAATAGGAGAAGACAACTTGGCAAGCTCTTTTAAATAAGAAGCTTCAAGTTGGGCATGAGACTCGGTGAGTTTGATGAGCTCAACCTTGATGACCCTTGAGCCATTTTTGAGGTGCTCAAAATCCTCAAGGAGTCTAGCATGAGAAACTTCAAGCTTAGCATTTTTAGTTTTGAAATCATTGGCCACCTCAAGAGCTCTATCATGAGATTCCCTCACTCTAGATAATTCTAGAGCAAAAGTCTCCTCAAGAGATTCGGAGGTGGTTTGTTCATGTTCAAGAGCTTGAGATAGCTCCGCGATCTCATTTGCGTAATCACGCCCATGAGCTTCCATTTTCTCAATGGTGACCTCATGCTCCTCGAGATGAGATTCCAACTCCTCAATATATTTCTTGCCCTCAATGGCAATGGACATAATTTCCATGAAGTTGGAACGAGCAATTTTATTTTTATGAAGAGCTTTAAAAACCATTTCCCCCTTAATTTTTAAGGAGGCAACATTATCATTCTCTTCATCATAATCAACATCATCATCATTCTTGCCATTATCAATATCATCGCAAGATATATTGGGATTCAAATTGGGAGGTACCTTTGAGGCCTTGGCCATAAGGCAAAATGCAATAGATGATGATGTAGGATCCCTTGAAGCACCATAAAACACCACATCTTGTTCCATGGAGTGTTTGCTTTCCTCTACATTGTTAGCACAACAATTCGAGGAAATAGATGGATTTTTATCATGGCAACAAGACATAGCAAGCATATCATCATGAGATTTAGTCAAGCAATTTCTACATGATATGCAAGGACTATCAACACAAGCATGTGAAACATTTGGAGTGCTAGAAGTGTTAAAGTCCAAAGATGAAGCATTGCAATAAGAAAGTGATGAAGGATTATCAACAATAAGCACACTATCATCATTGCAATGAACACCACTACTCACCATGTCATTACCTTGTGGCGAACCACATGTAGGTGAAGTAGAAGAAGTTGAGAACACAACACGGCTGGAGGTGGGGGGAGAACAATCATCCTTACAAAACTTGGACACGCCATATTTATCTTGAAGCTTTGTCCACAACTCATGAGCATCTCGGAACGGCATAAGTTGAAATATAACTACATTGTTCAAAGCATCGAAAAGCACATTAGAAGATTGAGCATTGAGATAAGAGTTTTTCTCATCCTCTAAAGATAATCTTTGGGGATCCTTTGGAGGAGAAAAACCCATATCTACAATTCGCTCTAAATTTGGGTCCATGACCCTATAGAGATTAAGCATGCGAATTACCCAAACATCAAAATTTGTGCCATCGAAACCTAGAGTGTCAGAGAATCCTAATCCCCTAGTCGACATCTTTACTCTCTAGGCGGTTAAGCCCAACAAAGAGAGACGAGGCTCTGATACCAATTGAAAGATCGAGGATGTCGCCTAGAGGGGGGGTGAATAGGCGCTTTAAAATAATTACGGTTTAGGCTTGAACAAATGCGGAATAAACCTAACGGTTAATTTGTCAAGCACAAAACCTAAAACAACTAGGCTCACCTATGTGCACCAACAACTTATGCTAAGCAAGATAAGCAACTATGTGATAGCAAGATATATGACAAAGAACAATATGGCTATCACAAAGTAAAGTGCATAAGTAAAGGGCTCGGGTAATAGATAACCGAGGCACGTGGAGACGACGATGTATCCCGAAGTTCACACCCTTGCGGATGCTAATCTCCGTTTGGAGCGGTGTGGAGGCACAATGCTCCCCAAGAAGCCACTAGGGCCACCGTAATCTCCTCACGCCCTCGCACAATGCAAGATGCCGTGATTCCACTAAGGGACCCTTGAGGGCAGTCACCGAACCCGTACAAATGGCAACCCTTGGGGGCGGTCACCGAACCCGTACACTTTGGCAACCCTTGGGGGCGGTCACCGGAACCCGTCAAGATGCTCGGGGCGATCTCCATAACCTAATTGGAGACCCCGACGCTTGCCCGGAGCTTTACACCACAATGATTGAGCTCTGAACACCACCAACCGTCTAGGGCGCCCAAGCACCCAAGAGGAACAAGCTCAAGGGCACCAAGCACCCAAGAGTAATAAGCTTCTCAAACTTCACTTCCACGTATCACCGTGGAGAACTCAAACCGATGCACCAAATGCAATGGCAAGGGCACACGGAGTGCCCAAGTCCTTCTCTCTCAAATCCCACCGAAGCAACTAATGCTAGGGAGGAAAATGAGAGGAAGAACAAGAAGGAGAACACCAAGATCAAGATCCAAGGGGTTCCCCTCACATAGAGGAGAAAGTGATTGGTGGAAATGTGGATCTAGATCTCCTCTCTCTTTTCCCTCAAAAACTAGCAAGAATCCATGGAGGGATTGAGAGTTAGCAAGCTCGAAGAAGGTCAACAATGGGGGAAGTGTTGGGGAACGTAGTAATTTCAAAAAAATTCCTACGCACACGCAAGATCATGGTGATGATATAGCAACGAGAGGGGAGAGTGTTCGTCCACGTATCCTCGTAGACCGTAAGCGGAAGCGTTAGCACAACACGGTTGATGTAGTCGTACGTCTTCACGATCCGACCGATCCAAGCACCGAACGTACGGAGCCTCCGAGTTCAGCACACGTTCAGCTCGATGACGATCTCCGGCCCTCCGATCCAGCAAAGGCTCTGGAGATGAGTTCCGTCAGCACGACGGCGTGGTGACGATGATGATGTTCTACCGGCGCAGGGCTTCGTCTAAACTCCGCGACGATATGACCGAGATGGAATATGGTGGAAGGGGGCACCGCACATGGCTAAGGAACGATCCGTAGATCAACTTGTGTGTCATGGGGTGCCCCCCTGCCCCCGTATATAAAGGAGCAAGGGGGAGGAGGCGGCCGGCCAAGGGAGGGCGCGCCAGGGAGGAGTCCTACTCCCACCGGGAGTAGGATTCCCTCCTTTCCTAGTCCAACTAGGAGACCTTCCATGTAGTAGGAGTAGGAGAGAAGGAAAGGGAAGAGAGAAGGGAACGAAGGAGGGGGTGCGCCCCCTCCCCCTAGTCCAATTCGGACTAGGCCTTGGGGGGCGCGTGGCCTGCCCTAGGCAGCCCCTCTCTCTTTCCCGTATGGCCCAATAAGGCCCAATACTTCTCCCGGGCGAATTCCCGTAACTCTTCGGTACTCCGAAAAATACCCGGATCACTCGGAACCTTTTCGAACTCCGAATATAGTCGTCCAATATATCGATCTTTACGTCTCGACCATTTCGAGACTCCTCGTCATGTCCCCGATCTCATCCGGGACTCTGAACTCCTTCGGTACATCAAAAATCATAAACTCATAATAAAACTGTCATCGAAACCTTAAGCGTGCGGACCCTACGGGTTCGAGAACTATGTAGACATGACCTAGAACTATTCTTGGTCAATAACCAATAGCGGAACCTGGATGCCCATATTGGCTCCTACATATTCTATGAAGATCTTTATCGGTCAAACCGCATAACAACATACGTTGTTCCCTTTGTCATCGATATGTTACTTGCCCGAGATTCGATCGTCGGTATCCAATACCTAGTTCAATCTTGTTACCGACAAGTCTCTTTACTCGTTACGTAATGCATCATCCCGCAACTAACTCATTAGTCAAATTGCTTGCAAGGCTTATAGTGATGTGCATTACCGAGAGGGCCCATAGATACCTCTCCGACAATCGGAGTGACAAAACCTAATCTCAAAATATGCCAACTCAACATGTACCTTCGGAGACACCTGTAGTACTCCTTTATAATCACCCAGTTACGTTGTGACGTTTGGTAGCACCCAAAGTGTTCCTCCGGTAAACGGGAGTTGCATAATCTCATAGTTACAGGAACATGTATAAGTCATGAAGAAAGCAATAGCAACATACTAAACGATCAAGTGCTAGGCTAACGGAATGGGTCATGTCAATCACATCATTCTCCTAATGATGTGATCCCGTTAATCAAATGACAACTCATGTCTATGGCTAGGAAACTTAACCATCTTTGATTCAACGAGCTAGTCAAGTAGAGGCATACTAGTGACACTATGTTTGTCTATGTATTCACACATGTATTATGTTTCCGGTTAATACAATTCTAGCATGAATAATAAACATTTATCATGAAATAAAGAAATAAATAATAACTTTATTATTGCCTCTAGGGCATATTTCCTTCAGGAAGAACACGAGCTCAAAAGGATAAGGTTCAATGGGGAAGAAGACCCCCTTTTATAGGACCTCCCGAATCCAACCGTTATGTGCTCAAGTCGTGCACAAGCGGTACTACCGCTTGGAGGAGCGGTACTATCGCTTAGCACGCTCAAAACAGCCCAAACGAGAGAGAAAACATGAGTTTTTGGTCCGGGGCGATACTACCGCTTAGGAGCCGCGGTAGTACCGCTCTAGAGCGGTAGTAAAAAATTACATCCGCTCTAGTCGCGGTAGTACCGCTGCAGCCTTCACCAAAACAACCACAACTTTTGCAAACGGACTCCGAATTCAACGAAACCAAGTTTGTTGGAAAGCTAACAACAAGGACTAACACAATCTTGATAGAAATACCAATAATAAGCAAATGAGAAAAGGCCCAAAAGAAAATGGTGAGAACCCTTCCTCGGAGAAGACCGGTAAAACCTCCAACACCGAAAACATCATAGAAGACGCATGCAAACTCCGTTTTCGATGAACTCAAGCTTGTCATCAAGATGACCATAAGCTCTAAGACTCACAAAGAGAATCAAACAAGAACCGAGAAACATGATGCAAGGATGCAATGGTTTGAGCTCTCTACGAATGATACGATCAAGCAACTCATCGAGAGCCCCCCCTTGATAGTACGGCAATCGATCCTATAACCCGGTCTCCCACAACTACCATGAGACCGGCAAAATAGAAAACATATCAAGGGCAAACCTTTGCCTTGCACATGGTCCACTTGAACTAGATGATGACGATCTTCACTCCCTCAAGTTGGACCACCTTTCTTGATTGTGTTGGCTCGATGAAGACTAGATGATTGCTCCCCCATAGTCCACTATGGGTGAGCCACTCTTCGGCTCATCTTCACAAGTCCATTGACACCACAATGGATGGAAAGATTCAAGCACTTGATCTCTTCGTGATGCTCCACTTGAACTTGCACACGGCAATCTTGATGACAATCACCACTTGATGTCATCCTTTCCATGGGTTGTATGATATCTTCCTCTTGATGCAAGCCCATGGATACATTCCTAACCCCACATAGAACTCTCACATAGACCATGGGTTAGTACACAAAGTGCAATGGACAATGCTTACCATACCATGGGATCACTTGATCCCTCTCGGTACATCTTCTACGCTTTGTGAGTTAATCAACTTGATTCACTATTGACTTAGTCTTGATCAACCTTGAATCTTTGAAACTCTCTTCATTTGGATGATGTATTGAAGGTAAACATAAATGATCACACAACCTTCTTCTTCAAGACATGCTTGCAATAAGCTCAACACTCGCATGAACAATCTTTGGATAATTCCTTAATAGCACCTTGGTCAACTCATAAACTCCTTGAAACCAACACATGGACTTCAAGAAAAGCCTATGGACAAATTCTTCAAATATAACTCAAGACAACCATTAGTCCATAGAGATTGTCATCAATTACCAAAACCAAACATGGGGGCACCGCATGTTCTTTCACCGCCCGATGCCTCAAGGGCCTCATCATCGTCTCTTCCTCCTCCTCCTCCTCCTCCGACAACGTCGGCTCCTCGTCCGACAACTCGGACGATCCTCCACCAGTCGCCGACGGCTACAGCTGCGCCAGCGACCGGAAGGGGATGGGGCCAACCCGGAAGTGGTGAAGATCCGCTTTTCTCTACTTAATTTCAAGTTTTAGATGTAGTTTCAAGTTGTGTGTCGTTCATGTGAACTTTGGTGGTCGTTTGAACATCCGAACTTGTAGTGAAAGTAATTTGCTTGCCTATGTCCGTTTGTTGATCTACGTAGTTCGATCGATGTTGCATGGTTTAGTATGGATATAAAGGATCGGATGCGAGATACACGGATGTGGAGGACACTATTTGAGGAGTGTCCGGTCCGTGCCCGCTTACGCGTCCGCGGGCATTTGAGTGGTCATCCTTTGCGGCTGTAGACGCTCCAAGAATATGATTTTTTCTGTTAGATCTGAGACTTTTTTTAGACACACCGACAACGGATCAGGAATTTCCTATTTTTGGTGTTATAGCGAAAAATAGGATCAAGAGTACAAATAGCACAACAGAGCATGTGGTGAGCTGGCTGAATATCAGCGGTTTTCTACATGTGTTTTCTTCTGGTCTTTTTCTCCTTTTATTTTTCTTTCTGATTTTCATCACTTTCTAATTTGTGGACATCTTTTCAATAAATGAACAATTTATAAAAAATGAACTTTTTTTAATTTTCATAGGATCATCATTTTCAGTTCATGAACATTAAAAAAATGCTTAGACTTTTAATTATTTTATAAATATCTTTTTTTTCTTAGAGAACGACGCATGCACAGATAAACTATTGGGCCCAGCCCACCTACACGATTTACTGATGCACTAAATCTTTTTGGAGGACAATTTGCGCGAAGTTCGAGTACTGTATAGGACCCCTTTCATTTCATTCTTTTGAAAGCATGTTCTATTTGAGTAATTTTATCAGGCACACAAGGCATGGCTCGTAGTTTCTTCTTCTTCTTGAGAATCATAACATAACTTTTATTCAAATTCGACAACCATTAATTCATTACACATACAATGTTTGTATCGAGGACCATTTTTTTAGAAATAACTCCCATGGCTGAGAATATCTCCTACCTAAAGAGAATGTAAGGTTTGATCGTGCGCTCCTCCTTCGTCCAACATTACCTTCGCCCCCGCCCCATCTCTCCTTGTTTTGATTTTCTTTCCTCCCATATCTGTTTTTCTAGATCACCCTGAAGCCACCTCAACTACCCCATGTCATGCTTACCTATGATACTTTCCTTGGTACTTCCCCTCTGCCCTTTTTTACTCCGTATATAAGATTTATCCACAGTCAAACTTTGTAAAGTTTACCTACTTTATAGAAAAAATATCAACATTCACAATACAAAGTCAATATCATTAGACGCGTCATGAATTTAATTTTCATATTGTATAACTTAAGTATTATATATGTTGATATTTGTCCTCATAAATATCGTCAACCTGTATGAAGTTTAACTTCAGACAAGTATGCGAAGTAAAAAGAACTGGAGGGAGTAAGTCAATAAGTGCTTACAATTTTTTTTCTTGTAGAGGACGCAAACGTCGGTGGAGAACGAACTTTCTCCTAGCTCTCGCGACTAGGGTTTTTCTCCTCTGACGCGACTCGCCCCCTTAGAGTCCTATATCCGATCCCGGCGATCCTCGCAGGGGTGTTCCCCTGCACTACGGCGTCTCGTTCGGGATGGAATCCTCCTCAGATGCAAACTCGGCGACCAATGACGGCGGCGGCGGGGGTGGTTATGCCGGCGGCGGCGGTGTAACCGCAGCTCCCGATCTTGAATTTTTTTTCGACCAACTGGATATCAATGAGGAAGAATTCGATGATGTGGAGATCGATGATGAGGACCCGGAGATCAAAGAGAGCGTTCGTTGGTTAGCCCTTGCTAGGGTTCATACCAAAAAAAGTTTTTCGCCGTCGTCCTTCTACAAGGAGATGCAGGCGGCGTGGAACCCTGCACAAGGCATTAGATTCCGGCGGGTTGGGCCGAACAGATTCGTCGTACAGGCCTCGTGCCTGGGGGACTGGGAGAGGATCATGAAGCAAGGGCCATGGCTGTTCCGCAACATGGAGGTGCTATTGTGCACGTATGATGGATTCAGTCGAGCTGAAGAGGTGGTGTTTGATCACATGCCGATATGGCTCCAGATTCACAAGCTCCCGGATCCCTATTGCAAGGATCACATAGTCGAGAAACTGTTGAAGGGCGCTGGGGAGATATTGGAGATGCGACTGAGTGGTAATACGAGGGGGGATTACGTGAGGATAAGGGTTAATCACAACATCAAAAAAAACCTCACCAAGTTTGTCAGTATTGTGCGAGCAAAGGAGAGACAGGTGTACCTTGTTCGCTATGAGAAACTAGCTCATTTTCGCAACGTGTGTGGACTGATAGGCCATGATCATAAGGAGTGTGGGCTAGGTATACACAACAAGAAACAAATGAAGTATGGAAATTGGTTATATGCGGACGGGCCGTCTAGGCCAGGAAAGAGTGCGGCTGCAGGCAGGCAACCTGGCCCCCGGCCGGCGGGCAAAGGGAGAAGCCAAACTACTCCGTCAGCGCCAAGGGAGGAGGCGACCGACCCTGAAACCCTAGACACGGCGACAATCCCTGTGAAGCAGGTTGTGGCTAGGATGGAGGTGGACAAGGATGCAAGGAAACGTCTGAATATGGATGAAGCCGAGACGGGTCTCCAAAGCTTTCCAGGTGCTCCTAAAGCTCTGTTAGCACTAATCGATGGAACTGGGGTGGATGCTACAGATAATAACTTGCCAACGAGTAGTGACTCAGTTCGAGAGGTGTTGGCCCTCACTAAAGCCAACGTCCCCAACCTAGTCTTCTTAAGTGAGACTAGGCAAGATGTGGTGAGAATGGAGAAGCTGAAGTGGAGATTGGGGTTAAAAGGATTCCATGGTGTGAGTTTGGATGGAAGAAGTGGTGGTTTGGCCCTCTTTTGGGATGAAGCCCTGACGGTGACTGCCTTGGATTCGTGCAGTCGCTATATTGATGTTCATGTTGATGATGTGGGTGGTGGGACCTCATGGAGAGGGACCTTTGTGTATGGAGAGCCTAGAACGGAAAACAAACACCTGATGTGGGAACATCTAGTTCGGCTCAGGGCAAGCTCACAGGATCCGTGGTTGGTTTGTCGAGATTTCAACGAAGCTATGTGGCAACATGAGCATCTTTCCAGGAATCTGAGATCAGAAACGCAAGTGCTAGCCTTCAGAGACTGCTTGCTGCTATGTGAGCTCGAGGATCTGGGATTCTCAGGCATACCTTATCATACAATAATGGACAAGAGGGGAATCGTAATGTTCAAGTTAGACTTGATCGAGCGTGTGCGGATGAGGCGTGGCGTGATGATACGTCCATTTTGCATCATGCTTTGATATTGATATTTATTGCATTATAGGTTGTTATTACTCATTATGTCACAATACTTATGCCTTTTCTCTCCCTTATTTTACAAGGTTTACACGAAGAGGGAGAATGCTTGCAGCTGGAATTCTGGGCTAGAAAAGGAGCAAATATTAGAGACCTATTCTGCACAACTCCAAAAGTCCTGAAACTCCACGGAAGTTATTTTTGGAATTAATAAAAATACCGAGCAAAGAAAATACCAGAGGGGGCCACCCACCGTCCACGAGGGTGGGGGCGTGCCCTACCCCCTAGGCATACCCCCCTGCCTCGTGGGCCACCTAGCAGGCCTCCGGTGCCCATCTTTGGCTATATGAAGTCTTTCACCCTGAAAAAATCAGGAGGAAGGTTTCGGGACGAAACACCGCCGGCACAAGACGGAACCTTGGCAGAACCAATCTAGGGCTTCGGCGGAGCTGTTCTACCGAGGAAACATCCCTCCGGGAGAGGGAAATCGTCACCATCGTCATCACCATCGATCCTCTCAATGGGAGGGGGTCAATCTCCATCAACATCTTCACCAGCACCATCTCCTCTCAAACCCTAGTTCATCTCTTGTGTCCGACCTTTGTCTCAAAGCCTTAGATTGGTACTTGTCGGTTGCTAGTAGTGTTGATTACTCCTTGTAGTTGATGCTAGTTGGTTTATTCGGTGGAATATCATATGTTTGGATCCTATATGCATATTAATACCCCTCTAATCATGAACATGAATATGATTTGTGAGTAGTTACGTTTGTTCCTGAGGACATGAGAGAAGTCTTGCTATAAGTAGTCATGTGAATTTGGTATTCGTTTGATATTTTGATAAGATGTATGTTGTCTTTCCTCTAGTGGTGTCATGTGAACGTCGACTACATGACACTTCACCATTATTTGGGCCTAGGGGAAGGCATTGGGAAGTAATAAGTAGATGATGTGTTGCTAGAGTGATAGAAGCTTAAACCCTAGTTTATGTGTTGCTTCGTAAGGGGCTGATTTGGATCCATATGTTTCATGCTATGGTTAAGTTCACCTTAATTCTTCTTTCGTAGTTGCGGATGCTTGCGAGAGTAGTTAAACATAGGTGGGATGCTTGTCCAAGGAAGGGCAGCACCCAAGCACCGGTCCACCCATATATCAAATTATCAAAGTAACGGACGCAAATCATATGAGCATGACAAAAACTAGCTTGACGATAATTCTCATGTGTCCTCGGGAGCGTTTTCCTTCATATAAGAATTTGTCCAGGCTTGTCCTTTGCTACAAAAAGGATTGGGCCACCTTGCTGCACCTTATTTACTTTTGTTACTTGTTACCCGTTACGAATTACCTTATCACAAAACTATGTGTTACCGATAATTTCAGTACTTGCAGAGAATACCTTACTGAAAACCGCTTGTCATTTCCTTCTGCTCCTCGTTGGGTTCGACACTCTTACTTATCGAAAGGACTACGATAGATCCCCTACACTTGTGGGTCATCACGTGACCTCTTCCCAGCTACACAGGTGGTACATTTGGCATCACCGTGGTCTGATCATAGCCCAGTCCTAATACAAATGGGCGGGGTTCAGATGGCCCGGCAGCGTGGACAGCCCCCCTGTTATGAAATTATGTGGGAAAGACACCCCCTGGTGTCGAGATGATGGGCTAGAAACCCTCAACTAGGCGATCTGGGTTTGGTTGCCGCGGCACTAAAAAACTCATGAGGGATTTAAAGGCATGGAGTAAAGCAAACTTTGGCAATGTAATAAAAGAGATTGAGGCCCCACGAGGTCAGTTAGCTGAGCTACAGATGGCAGGGGCTGATCGGTCTCAAATTCGAAGCAAGATGAACCAACTTGACGAACTCCTGTACCATGAGGAGATGATGTGGCTCCAAAGGTCACGTATCACGTGGCTTAAGGAGGGAGAGTGCAATACTAACTATCTCCACCGCCGGGCGGTGTGGAGGGCGCGAAGGAATTATATCCAACGTCTACGGAAATCAGATGGGACCTGGTGTAATGCTCCAACTGATATGGAGAGAATGGCGTCCTCATACTTTAAAGAAGTTTACACAAAGGATCCAACCCTTGATTATTCTGCGGTTCTGGACTGCATTCTTCCAAAAGTCAGCCCAGAAATGAACATTGCTCTTGATGCACCATATTTAGAAGAGGAAATCTCACATGCTTTATTCCAAATAGGTCCTATCAAAGCACTAGGCATTGATGGTTTTTCGTCCCGTTTTTATCAGAGAAACTGGGAGGAGTTGAAAACGGATATCATTGGTGTAGTACAGAAGTTTTTTGTCAGTGGTACCATGCCCGAGGGGGCAAATGAAACGGCGATAGTGTTGATTCCGAAAATACAACATCCACAAGAATTAAGAGACTTTCGCCCAGTTAGTCTTTGCAATGTCGTTTATAAAATTGTTTCAATGTGCATGGTTAATAGGTTGAGGCCCCTGCTTGGGGAGCTGATCTCTGAAAATCTGAGTGCTTTTGTTCCAGAGAGGCTTATCACAGATAATTCGATAATTGCTTTCGAATGCATACATCATATTCAATCACTGAAGGAAAATGATCCTGCTCTTTGTGCCTACAAGCTTGACTTGTCTAAAGCGTATGATCGAGTTGATTGGGTGTTTCTGGAGAGGGCCTTACACGAATGGGGGTTCTCACAAGCATGGATCTCTCGTGTTATGGCTTGTGTATCCTCGGTGAAATATTCTGTGAAGTTCAATGGCAAGATCTTAGAGTCTTTCACGTCGACGAGAGGGCTACGTCAAGGTGACCCTTTATCCCCCTTTCTATTCCTCTTTATTGCCGATGCACTGTCTACACTGTTAAATAAAGCAATGACCGAGGATGGTCTTAAAGGGGTGAAAATTTGTAGAAGGGCCCCAGAGATTTCACATCTACTATCTGCAGATGATTCACTCTTGTTTTTTGAAGCCTCAGAACAGCAGGCACACCTAGTGAAGGGTTTGTTGAACACCTATGTGTTGGCCACGGGCCAGTTAATTAATCCAGCAAAGTGGTCCATCCTATTCTCAGACTCCTACTTGCCTGCGGTGGTGGATGAGGTGAAGAGAATTTTGGAGATTGAACAGGAGGTTTTCGAGCCTAAGTACCTTGGTCTGCCGGTGCCCGAAGGTAGAATGAATAAAGGAAATTTTGAAACGGTTCAAGATAGATTAAGGAAGAGGATGATTGACTGGAGCGAACAATATATGTCATCTGGTAATAAGGAGATCCTAATAAAATCTGTTGCCCAGGCCATTCCAGCTTATGTCATGAGCGTATTTAAACTACCAACTTCGGTGTGTGATGAATTGACCAGGCTAATGCGTCAGTACTGGTGGGGTGTTGAGAAAGGAAAGAACAAGATGGCGTGGCTCAGTTGGGATAAAATGAGATTACCTAAGGCAATGGGTGGCTTGGGGTTCAGGGATATGAGAGCGTTTAATCAAGCGCTTCTCGCTAAGCAGGCCTAGCGTCCCATTGGCACTCCGGATAACCTTTCTGCCAGATTGTTGAAGGCTAAGTACTACCCCTCAGGCAACCTGCTGGATACGGTATTCCCCAACCATGGATCGGCGGTCTGGAAAGGTATCCTCCACGGCCTCGAGTTGTTAAAAGCATGAATTATATGGCGAGTTGGGAATGGTTCAAATATAAGAACCTGGAGGGATCCATGGATCCCGAGGGCATCGTCTTTCCGGCCTATAACACCAAAGCGCACGTCCCGCCTAAACCGAGTCTTTGATTTCCTAGATGGGAATGGTACATGGCGGCTGGATAGGCTGACGCAACACTTTTGGCAGATGGACATTGATCACATTCTGAAAATAAGAACGTCCCCAAGGCAGCGTTGCGATTTTATCTCCTGGTTCCCGGAGAAGAATGGGCGGTTTTCAGTAAAAAAGTGCCTATAAATTGGCTACAAGTGCTCATGATGCAGCCTTTGCAGGAGGATCATCTTCAGAAGCACCAAATGGCAGGAGATCAATTTGGAACTGCGTATGGAAAGCATCGGCGCCACAGAAGATGAAGATAGCGGTTTGGAAGGTGGTGACCGGGGCCTTGCCGACTGCGACGTGCAAAAAATACAGACACGTCTCTAAGCGATCTACTTGCCCACTATGTGGTGTTGAGGAGGAGAATGAATTCCATGCCTTAATCACATGTGATCATGCGCGTACTCTGTGGATAAACATGCGCGCAAGATGGCCTCTCCCGTCGGATAGACTGCTGATCAATACCGGCAAGGCTGCTCACTCAATGCTCAGATCAGGTTCGAGATATGGTGATCATGCTGCTATGGTGTAGGCAGTTGCGGAATGATTTCTCACATGTCAAGGATGTACCATCGGTGGGGGCAACAATGGACTATCTGGACAGTTATTACAAGTCTATTTGGCTCGCCAGTCGCTTTACCATGGAAGAAATACTAAAAGCAAAAAATGCCGGTCTCGGAACAGATGATCGACACATAGTACAAACAGCCAGCACCACCATGGCCGGCTCCTGGGCCGGGGACTGTCGCACTATCCATTGATGGATCCTTCCGGGAAGCAGATGGTTCGGCAGCGACCGAAATCGTGTTGAGGGATGGGTCAGTTACGGTACTGTTGGCGGCTTATCGCTCTATGTTTAACTGTAATGACGCTTTGGAGGCGGAGATCCATGCTATCATGCAGGGTATGGCTTTGGCCATCCAACACACAATACTTCCGGTGGTTGTGCAGTCCGACTCGGCGATTGGCCTCTGAGTGTTGGCTACTGATGGCCTCACCAAATCAGCATATGGGCATCTGATCCCGGAGATTAAAGAGTTGATGAAGGAAAGGGAGTTTTTACCTCAGAAATTACATTGTAGTCAGAATAGTGTAGTAGATTGGTTGGCAATATAGCCGCACCGAGCGAACCACGGCTGTGTGGGTTCACTCGGTTCCACCTTGTATTGAGGATCTTTGGCCTCTCGATTGTAACACTGTGACAATGCAATAAAACTCCCTTCTACCCCGCAAAATAAATAAATAAGTGCTTACAAAACAAGTGTTCACTAAATACATAATCCTATTTATTTACACGTATAAATTAATATGATCAGGTAAATCACGGGTTACCTATTAGAATATTTTACTCCTCGGCAATGAAATCACGTGAAAACATGAAAGTAGTTCATGTTGCAAAGATTTTCCAATGCAGATGTCTCGCAGCTTTTCGTAAAGACATTTTTTTTATAGACAATCTTAAAGACAAAGATGGTGTGCCGTGTGCGGCCATGCGTAGTGTCGGCCTTTTTTGTTACGGAATGTTTGCAAGAGACTGGACGTCGTTGTGGTATTGGGTCGTAGTGGTCGTAGCCCAATGGCCCAAGTGAGGAGCCACGAAGTGAATACTCAGATTCCACTCTAGCCCATCACACTGTTCGAGCCGGCCCGCTCCTGCTGCGACCGCACGGCACGCACCATCCCTCTTTGCATTCCCCTTCCAAGCTGCAGGCTGCAGCCTCCATGCCGCTCGCCCCGCGCCGACGCCGCCAAAACCCTCCCCAAAACCTCCGACAAACGCCGCCCACCTCCCAGAGATGCCGCCCAAGCCGGCGAGGCGGGTGTTCCAGTACATCTCCTCGCCCTGGAGGCCGCCGCCGTCCCCGCTGCCCGCGGCCCCCGCCGCCGGCGAGGCCACGGCCTCCGAGGCCGACGCCGACTCGGTCTACCAAATCGTCACGGCCGCGCCCACGCCGTCGGCCATGGAGTCCGCGCTCTCCGCCTCCGCCGTCCCGCTCTCGGCGCCGCTCCTCGACCTCGTCCTCCGCCGCTTCCGCTTCGCCCACGGCGATCCACTCCGCGCGCTCTCGCTCCTCTCGCTCGCCGCCGACCGCTGCGGCGTCGCGCCCTCCCCCTACGCGCTCGACACGGCCCTCTACGTGCTCGGCCGCGCCCGCCGCTTCTCCCACATGTGGGACCTCGTCCAGTCCATCCACCGGCTCTGCCCCGACTCCATCACCGCGCACACCGCCATGGTCGTCCTCGGCCGCGTCGCCAAGATCTGCTCCGTTCGCGAGACCGTTGCCTCCTTCCGCCGCCTCTTGCGGCTCTTCCGCGGCCGCGAGGGCACCGAGTCGGCCGACCTCTTCAACGCGCTGCTCCGCACGCTCTGCCAGGAGAAGAGCATGTCCGACGCGCGCAACGTCTACCACGCGCACAAGCACGAGTTCCAGGTGAACCGCCATACCTTCAACATCCTGCTCTCTGGGTGGAAGTCTTCGGAGGATGCCGATGCGTTCTTCGCAGAGATGCGAGAGCACGGCATTGATCCTGACTTGGTCACCTACAACTCTTTGATTGATTGCCACTGCAAGAACCGAGGCGTGGAGAAGGCCTATAAGCTGCTCGATGAAATGCGGGGGAATGAAATTGCCCCCGATGTCATCACCTATACGAGTTTGATTGGCGGATTGGGACTTGTTGGCCAGCCTGACAAGGCTAGAGACCTGCTGAAGGAGATGCGTGAGCTCGGATGTCACCCGGATGTGGCGGCGTACAATGCCACAATACGGAACTTTGTTATAGCGAAGAGGCTTGGTGATGCGTTTGCGTTGACGGACGAAATGGCATCGAGGGGACTGATGCCGAATGCAACGACATATAACCTTTTCTTCCGGTTCTATTACTGGGCGTATGACATTGGTAGCGCGTGGCTGTTGTATGAGCGGATGCGGTCTGAAAGATGCTTCCCCAACACACAGTCTTGCATGTTTATCATCAGGTTATGTCATCGGCATGGTAAGGTGGCAGAAGCACTAGAGCTGTGGGGTGATATGGTCGAGAACGGGTTTGGGTCATTCACCTTGGTGTCAGATGTTTTGTTTGACCTGTTATGTGACGAGGGGAAGCTGGAGGAGGCTGAGAGGTGCTTCCATCAAATTACTGATTTGGGGCAGAAACCCAGCAGCGTTTCATTTAGAAGAATCAAGATACTTATGCAGCTTGCCAACCGGGAAGAATCTATTGCCGGGTTAACTGAGAAAATGGCTCGGTTTGGACGGCTGCCGCCTGAGGATTGCCAAAGAGTTCATCACCCTGCTGAAAGCACACCCGATGGAGATGATACTGATGTAATAATAGCAACTTAGCATGTTATTCATATGACGGCGAACATTATTTGATGAGCACAAATTTGGTTGACCAGGGAAATAGTTGAATGCTTCTGAAGAGTTCATTGTACTATTATCCTGTGGAGGTAAACCTTCTAGATTTCTGATTTCATATGAAGATATTGGTTAGTCGTTTTGCTTTCATCATTTCTGATGACAATATTGCCTCTCCAAACAGGTATGAACAATTCAGGATGTTATTGAGAGACAATCAATGTATATTGTCAGATTATTGTCATTATTATATATAACTTTCCTGAAAAAATTCATACAGTGGGGGACGTCTAGCCTGCCTGTTGGACCACATGATATTACACCACTGTCCAATCTCTCATATGAAATTGAAACTGCATATGGTGTACCAACGTTATGACGAGCGTAGAATTGGAAGTTTGGAACTACTCCCTCAATTCCGATTATTTGATGTGTTACCAAATTTTGCAAAGACCAAGGAAATCCTGCGATTAGGAGATTTGGAGGATGTCAGCCAAATTTGTCATCCCGCTCTGCTGGGAGTCTCATTGTATAAAATGTTTTTTATAATTAATTCAAGCTCTATCTTTGTCTGAAATAAAAGTGTGAAATTAGAGGGAAGGAAAGCAAACACTTTGTTGTCTCTCGATTTATCACTTTGGAGGTGCTCATGAACCTGTTCTGCAACAGAAGATGTGACCTTTTTATTTTTTTGTGAGTGACCTGAAAATGGAAGTATTAACTTGCTAATGTGAATAGCCAGTAGCGCACTTAGGGACTGAATGAATGTGCATCGCTCTACATGGTTAGCTTGGCTATTGGGGCAAACGTCAGCCATGGGTGGTTTTCCCAATATTTTCGATGGATTTTCCCAATAGTAACATGCAGATCACCGGAGTGGCAGCTGCGCTCTTTGGAAAACTAGAAACAAGGCGTGTTTTGATAAGAAATGGATTTGTTCCTCTGCTGGTTTGTTGTGTTCCTTAATGCAGGGCAGATCTGCATCCTCCGGTGGATAAGCAAGCACTGCTTTAAGGCGCTGAGGTTTTTCAGGCGCTTGCGCTCGGGAGGCATACGAAGTGCAGGAAATAGGTCAGCCTCTTGTGCCTGTTCTTTACTACAGCAGCTCACTGTTGTGATCCATAGAGATTGAGCGAGGTGGGGATGAAACTAATACATCGTCTCGTACGGTACGGGCCCCTTTCTTGAGACAGAAATTGTGTTGGGCCATGTTTACCTCCGATCTTGTGCGCAAGAGAATGAGATATAATAAACACTGAGACCTCATTCCGTTTGGAGGATTTTCATAAAGAAAATATAGGAACAAGGATTTTAGAGGAAATTTCCTAAAGATGCATTCAGTTTGTAGAAAATATGTACTAAAATTTCGTAGGAATACTAATAATTTCCTATAGATGCAAATCCGGCCCCCTAAATGTTCGCGGAAGCGCCTGGTCTGGCCAGTGTCCAGTTGTGTTCGTTTTGAGTCTCTATTTATTCGTCCATGCAGCCATATTTTTCATTTTCTCCTTTATATATCCGGTCACTTGCATGTGATTGATGGAGATGAAAAGGGAGAAAAAGAAATAATAAAGAAAAAGAAAAAGGTTGTCCGTGGTGAGCCGCGTCCTATGTGTAGAACTGACCGGGCGCATCCTCGAGCCCTCGCGTTCTCTTTACATTTGATCTGAATATGAGGGTTAGCGGATAATCCAGACGTACAAAGACGATATAAAGGGTTTGATTGGGTCATTTTTTTCCTTCTCTTTTCATTCGGTCACTGACCGGGTGTCCGAGGACGAGGATTTGAGGAGGCAGGGTGTAGATGGTCAATTCTGGCTCCGAGTTTATTGCTAGTACGGTTTTTTTTTAGAAAATTGTTGGTACTACCTCTCTCTCAGTTTACAGGGCGTGCGTGTACCCCTAGATCGTCAATTTGACCAACCTAATACAAGTCATATGTTACAAAAAATATACCAACATAAACTTCGGAGTTTCTACTTTCAAAAGGTATAATTTTTGTGTTATATAGTTTATACTAGGATGATAAAATTGCAACCTAGGTATACGCGTAGGACTTGTAAACTGAAACGGAGGTAGTAGTACGTGTGTCTGCTCGTATTCCATCCCGCCTCCTAGAATTCCAGGAACAGAGTTATTACCCACCCAGTCCACCGATGATCTCTTACAGTACTAGTAAGTATGCGCATGCAATGCACGTCTTGAGTAAAATATGTTCTATTATGAAAATAATAATTTTATCATAATGTAAATCTACTTCGTGAGAATCTGAAATCTCATGCAAAGAGCATATAATTCCTAATTCCTAAGTCATTTAAATGATTGGAAATATTTTGCTTTATGAATCAACATGCCCACGTCCATTGTGCAACAACTGCCAAAGATAATTAATTGATTGATACAAAATCGGTCCATCAAGAGAATTAAATTATGGACCCAGCTAGTGCATCTCGGAAGCGGACGCCATCACAACATCTCGCCGGCAACCATGGTACCATATAGATGGTCATCATGTAGACAAAACGTTTGTCATGTATCACAATCATGACCTCTGAAACTGCATAACTTAATTCACATGTTATTCAGTCATCATTGAATCTAAAATGAACTAAATTTGAGGTATAATATTTCCAATCAAGAGAAACATACCTTCAATCTTATTTTCTTCTAGTTGGTACCTACGAATGGGCCACTGGGGAAAAAGATATGCAAGTGTGTGTATAGAGACAATGAAAATTAGTAGGTTCCACATGAGCTGATCAAATGACATAATTTTATCAGAGTTCTGAGATATCAGTTTGTACATTTAAGAAACAAAAGATTGCTAGTTCATACAGAAACAAACCATCAAGATGCATCAATATGACATCCTCGCCCCTACGGCTGTACCAAGAAATGTCAGGTACACGTGAAACCAGTCACAGAACTCGGTAACAGACAAATCAGATGCACAAACCACTAATGGTGGAACCACGCTTACTCATAAGCTGAAGGTCCTTGGCAATGTAGTTCATTTGTGGGCTTTCAGTGTTAATCCTCCGATGGCAAGGTATTTGCAACCTGTTATTTCAAATAGCATGCTTCTCTTGTGAACTTTCACAATAAAGCACATACCCAATTTTTAATCGTCTGGAAATTAACAACATAACATTGGGATTATAAGTCGAATTCCTCTTAGTGAGAAACAACAAAATCCAATAGTAGCTAACATGACCATGATGCTCCTTAATGTGTATGAAACTAAAAAAACAATGAAAATCTCCAAACCATTATGAACTCCTAAGTTCAATATCATTATCATCTTGAGCTTAAATAGGCTATAATTACTGGTTTATTACTACATGGAAGGATAATAAATCTTATAATTTCATGAAAATATAAGTTGATAGTACTACGATAAAGGATCAAATTATTAATTTATGGAAGTTCATTGCTGCACAAATAGACTGCTCTTAAGATTTATATGACCAACAAAAATGGACAAGAGATGCAGTAAAAAGGAATCCATAAGTTGATGACACGCACCTTCAAAAGTTTTTGCATATGTACAACACTACAGAAGCCCAATTTTTTGCTGAATGGACCAAACTATATAGCCGTATAGCAATCTCAAAGCTCTCTCACCTATCTATAAAGATCGAGATCCTCCAACGTTGCTCCGCCTACTGGCTACTGCAGAGGGACATGATGTGCGTATACCCCATTAGTAAGCCATCCGATGGCAGAAGCATTCACTCGCAATGAAAAGAAGCGACGCTTCGGCCCATCAGTAGCCCACAATAAACACAGAAAAGAACAAAACGGATATCTCCTTGTTCCCCTGGAATTCCCCTTCTCCGCCGTGGTTGAACGAGCTCTCGGCGCATCCTCGCCATCGCCATTCGTTCGCAAAAGGAGCGGTGGACAAAGAGCAACACATGCAGCGGGAGCCCCCGTGGTCGGCGGCGGCCGGGATACAGAGCAACACGCAGAGGGAGCACCCTAGTTGGAGGCGGCCAAGATACATGGCAGCACGTGCAGTGGGAGCCCCCGTGGTTGGCAGTGTCCAGGATACAGGCCACGCGCGCTACATGGGCTCCGTCCTTCATGCGGGTCTAAGGGCGTCCAGTTCGTCGGCCTCCTCGAGTCACCACCCGTGGTGGATAGCTCGGTGTACGCACGCAGCAACCCCACGTCGAGCACCTGCACACCCATCTCCATGGTGGTGGTTGGCTGAACCACGCCGTCGTTTTCGCACCGCTGCAGGCCGATTAGCTGATAACTGAATCTAGTTTTCAAACTTGTCAACTGAATTAGGCCATGTCTCTGTAGCATTCCACTTGCTACTTGTACATTTCAGACTTGATAAGGATAACTGAATTTTGTTTGGCAAAAGAGATTAAGCATTGCATTTCCTTGCACAAATAAATTGGCATGAAGTAACCTTGCCATCGGCGGATCTCTTGTTCGTGCACCTTTTCCTGACCCCAAAATGCCCAAGCTTCATCTGAATTTTTAAATTCCATGCCAACATGAGGTACCAAACCGGAAAAATATACCTCTGCAGTGGAAAAGTAATCATGAGCAAAAAACTTGTGCAAGTGCCATATTTCAGGATAAGAGAAAAGTAAACGTGATTCTTACTAAAAATTGCACAGACCTAATGAAAATAAGCAAGAAGTAGGAGTTCTGTTGGGACAGCTAAATCCATCTAGTGTACAGAATGAAATTGAAAAGTGGTGCTACTTTCGTATTGGAAACATGGTACTATGTGTTAGCCTCTTCTTCCATCTCAATGGAAAAAATACAACCGGCTGATTATTGGGAAATAGGTCGATCAAGTTGAAAGCACTATTCAAAATTCTGTCAGTTCTAATGACCTATTCATGGGAGGATGGTACGCACCAGATAGAGAAGAGAGCAGGTCGTCCTCACTCGGCTGCTTCTTCCATGAATAAAGGGCAGAGGTTGATCAACTTGAAAGCAATATGATGTTCCCGATTCCATCAATTCCAGTGAGCGATTCATGGGGAAGATTGCAGGAGAAAAGCAAACTTCAGAATTACGTACAAGATTGCAGAAATCAAACTTCAGAATTGGGTACAAGATTGAAGAATAGAGCACTTCGTTCTCCGGCGATCGATTCCTTTACCAGGACGCGATTGAAGAACGGAGCAGGTTGTTCTTCAGCGATCCACTCCTCACAAGAACGCGCTCACCCGCCTACGCCACTACTCGGACCAGGCTGCTATGTTACCGGCGCGCGCGCCGCTTGCCGCCGATAGGATCTCCTGCGCCGACCTAAAGCCGGCCAACACCATGCCGATCTTCGAGGCGTCGGCGTAGTGACAGCGAAGGGGCCTCCACCTCCGTCTCTGCTGATCGCGTCCTTCGTGCTAACGCGCGACAAGATCGAGGAGATCAAGGGCACGGCCGCGGCGCATGGCGCGCTATACTTGTCGGCGTTTGTGGCATCATCGGCCGAGCTCCTGGGCACTGAGCAGGCGGGGGAGGCATGGGGCGTTTGCGCGATGGGAGGCTGGTCGACGTCGAAGTCACCGCTGAGGTCAGGCGTGGGGTTGGAGAGCACGTAGGAATAGGATATGGTGGGTCGTGAGGCGACGATTGCGGGGGATTTTTTTTAGTCGATTGCGGGGGACTTTTCGTCTGCGGCAGAGTTTTCGTCCGCGGATTGAAATTGCTAAGCGCACTTCTCGGGAGGGTTATGATTATCTCGACGGTTAGATCTAAATGAGTGAGTCTGATTGGGTGACTCTAATTGCTTTAGGTTATTGTGTGTACATTAGATGGGGTGCCCACAGCGATGAATATGTTTGCTTGTTTAATAGTAGTAGAGATATAAGCACTCCCAATTGTCTCGGCTTCTCATCCCATTCCTAGCTGGAAACGCACGCATAATGCCGAAGCAGATCCTCCACGACGCCCACAAGGAGCACCCCTGGTGCTCCGCCCCGTCGCTGGCGCTGGCTTCCGCTGCAATGGCTGCGGCTGCAACGAAGCAGGTTTCCGCTACCGCTGCGACGCCTGCGACTTCAACCTGCACGAGTTTTGCGGAGACGTGCCCGCCGACCGCGCTCCTTCCTTTCCACGGGCAGCACCCGCTGACGTTCGAGCCGGCCGTGGCCTCCGACGATGGTCGCGTCTGCGACCTGTGCGAGACCCTCATCCACGGCATGCACTACGGCTGCCGCCCGTGCGGCTTCGACGTGCACCCTGTTTGCTCCAAGTTGCCAGCCGCGGCTGTCTCGCCCCTCCACCCGGAGCATCTCGTCATGCTCACAATGACCCATCTAACCAAGTGCACGCACCGTAGTGCCGTCTGCTCCTGGCGCTACCGGTGCAGTCCCTGCGGAGTCAACTTGCACCCCAGGTGCCTGCTGGGGTCTGGCAAGACGCCGCTTGGCATTCCCAAAGCAAAAATGCTAGACATACAAAGACTTACACGCTTTTACACGCTTCTTCCATCTAACAAATCACAAACCTTCCCCCCCTGATTTTCAGGGGGGTGGGCCGCCCCGCTCACCTATTGACCAATCAAGGTTAATCATCCTGTAAAAGCCTGTAAATCGTTTGTACGTGTAGCATTGCCGTTCCCAAAGACAGCCTGTTACGCGGATTCTTCTTGTGATGAAGCCTCCGACTTGGATTGAACGAGCTGACGAGTGATGAGTGTTGAACATCTGAATCAAATGGCGTGCCCCCGCAAAAAAAAAGAAAAGAAAAAAAGAATCAAATGGCGTGGTCTCCAATCTACAGCATGCCCTGGTGTCAGTGAGTTAGGTCATGTGGTCATGCGTCGTGTCTGTTTGGTCAGCTACATGCATGTTCGGCACCTCTGTATTTGTACTGCAGCTGCTTGCGCCGATTCAGCTCGATTTGGAGTTACTTTGCTAGAATAAATCCTAAGAATCCGGAATTAGTTTCCTTGAAATTCAGAGGAAATCATTCCGAGATTTGCTTCATAAGTACTTCCATTATCGAATAGAATTGCTTCCAAAATACTGTTCTGCACATGGAAACTACTACTCCCTCTGTAAAGAAATATAATAGTCTTTACGGAGGGAGTATTAGACTACTTTGCCCTTGGTTGATCGGGCGCTCAAATGCGGAACTGTATAATTATTATTGTTCGAAAAAAAAATCAAATTAATAGAAAATTCGCTATTAGTGCAAATCTTCCATGAGTCCATCCCACGATCAAATGATCACAATCCTATCGGCCACGGCAATGCAGCTGTACGATGGGACTCCGGTAGAGTCATCTCGCCTATATTGCGTTTGATATTCTTGCTTCCATCCCGCTTCCTAGAATTTCGGGAACGGAGATGTCGGCATACCGGCCGGTGATCTCTGTATATAAGACTCCCGTCTGGGTACCTCACCTCCAGCTCGCACGCATAATGCCGAAGCAGATCGTCCATGACGCCCACAAGGAGCACCCCCTGGTGTTCCACGACGATGGCTTCAGGTTCCGCTGCGACGGCTGCAACTGCTACGGCGTAGGCGCCCGCTATCGCTGCGCCGCCTGCGACTTCGACCTGCACGAGCTCTGCGCGACCTGCCAGCCGACGGCGCCCTTCTCCTTCCATGGCCACGGCCAGCACCCGCTCACGTTCGAGCGGACCGTGTTCCCGGAGGACCCGCGCAGATGCGACCTGTGCGTCGCGCTCATCAAGGGCATGCACTACCGCTGCCGTCCTTGCGACTTCGACGTGCACCCGATCTGCTCCCAGCTGCCGAGCGCGGCACTGTCGCCCCTGCACCCGGCGCACCTCCTCGTGCTCACCATGGCCGCGCCGGCGAAGTGCACGCGCTGTAGCACCGACTGCCTGTGGCGCTACCGGTGCGTTCCCTGCGAGGTCAACTTGCACCCCAGGTGCTTGCTTGGGACCGAGCAGACGCCGCTAAATATTCCCAAAGGCAAATAGGCTGTCAACTGCATTGTGGACGTGTTATGCATGCGTGATGCATCAGGTTAATTTGATTGTCGAAGCAGTGATGTCTGTTGAAAACTTCCGATCTCATGTCGTGTGGCTTCTGTCTGGTCGGTCAGCTACATGATTGTTGCTTCCGTATCACTTCCTAGATGTATTTGAGATCAACATCTACTTTGGTTGATCACCCCCTCCGTTATTTCTTTGTGAGACTTGTTATCTCGCGGACGTGAGCTGGAAGGGATGGCAAGCAAATATTCTTTTACGGCAAGTTTAGTTGGTAGGAGATGGCAAATCCCGTCGTTTTTAGCGCAAAAGTTCTTTCTCCCACAAAATGCCATGCGTTTGTGAAGAAGTTGCCATCCCATGCAACAAAACTTGTCATCTAAAACTTTCGGAAATGTCGACCCCTCTCAGCGAACGTTTGCCAACTACTCCCTCCGTCCGGGTTTATTAGGCCTCTCAGCATCACAAGCATGTCCCCTTTTATAAGGTCCCGCGTTGGAAAGGTGCATGCATGCAACCATTTCATTGGTTGTATTGAAAGCTATTGTTGTTGGTGTCATGGCTGAAAAGTTAATACACTTCATGTGTGCTTTTTCATTGGCTGCATGCATGTGAGAGAGTGCATTGGGGAATGGAATAATTAATGTGAGCAAATTACTATGTGTCTTGGTCTAAGAGAAGTTGTCTTTAGGCCTAATAAACCCGGACGGAGGTAAACTCTAGTTAGTTGCCTCCGGTGACGGCAAGTGGCACACTATACATCACTAGGGAGTTTAGAAAAAATGCTAGACATACGTGTGGACTACTTAATTGAAAATTTAATTCGGTTCCTGCACTCATCTACACCCCGTGAACGGTAAAATAAAAAAGTCTGTGCTTCTGCAAAATTGGAATTTCAAATCCGAATATATTTTGAATCATTCGTCCAAGTTACTGATGGTTTTCACTGTTGTGTTCACACATTTATTTGTTTGAATTAGATGCCATGTTAATATGTCTTATAGTTCCATACGTAGTTTACTTCTAGTCTTCGAGATGCAACTGTAGTATATTATACTTAATCTTATAGTATACTCTCGGGAGCTGGATCCTCTAACTTAGAGAAGGTAAGTCACGGTGCTACAGTGCTCGTTTAGTGTAAAATGAAGAAGGAATGTTACAGACTATTAGCAGGTTATTTACTTTTGGTAATTACTGTAGATACAAGTAAGCTTGCACGTGCAATGCACGTCTCCATTATAAACACAAAAATCGTGAGATTTTTTCTTCAAATTTAAATTAGTATATCGTATGGTAATAGTCTCTATATGCATTATGTGTACAACTAATCGACATGGAAAAACATCAGAAAAGAACATCTTTTGAGGATGGTCAGGTTGGAATAGAAACCACTATCGACAAGCTAAAAGAAAGTCATGTTCTCAACTCATATTTAGTGCAGACATTGCTAACAAAACTACTGGAATTAGTACCTGGTAAAACTTCAGAAAATCTTTCAAAACTACTGCAATTAGTACCTGGTAAAACTTCAGAAAATCTTGAGTTAATTGCATGGAACTACCACTTTGGCACGTCGTAACGAATCAGTACCATTAGTCATTTTTTTGCCATGCAGTACCAGCTCAGAGCCTAAGTGTTGCAAAACGGTCTAAGCCATGCATAAACGCGTATTTACAGTGTATTTGACCATTGGGACCCGTGTGTCAGGAGCAAACTTGGCATATTTTTTTGCAGAAAACACCCTTGTTGTAAATTTAATCACTCAAAGCCCCGTCGCCTCCCCTGTCCACCGCCACCTCGACCTTGCTGGCCTCCCCTCGCCGGAGACCAGTCGCTGGCTCGCCAAAGCACCGGTGCCCCTCTCCCTTCTCCTTTATTTCCTCTCCTCTTTGCTAGCTCGCCAGGGCAGTGGTGGTCGGCGACGCTGGTGGGACGCACGGGTTGGAGATGGTGGCGGCGTGGGCGTCGCCCAGATCTGGTGTTAGGCGATGAGGGTTGAGAGCCGCGCAGCGGCGTGGTCGCCGGTGCCCGAACGGGAAACCGGCGCTGGATTCGAACCCCGTCGCTGTGTGTCTCGTCCCCGATTCCCAGATCCCCTCGAGGTAGACGAGCCAGCGTAGCATGGGCTGCAGGACGGCCCAATCACGGCCCAGTGAGGCCAGCATATTTTTTTTCTGAGGCCAGCACATTCTTTATCAATTTTTTTGAATTATATGTTAGTACTATTTAGTGAAAAGCACCAGACCCACGCACGGCAAGTTTTTATGTGGGTTAGTACTATTTAGTGCCAAGCATGAACTTTTTTCTAAAATTTATGTGGATTAAAACACAAATGTAAGAAAATTCTATGTGTCTTCACTCAGGATCACACGAATGCACAATTATTATGCATCATCAATATATTTTTGAAATACACAATTAAACAAAATATATGCCCAACTCACAGTTACTGTATATATTTGTTGTATTTTTTTTAATGCACAGTTATTCAAAAAAAATGATACATGTACTAAAAATTATTGTGTAATCGTAATAAATTTTATAATGCATGACCAACATTTTATAAAATACATTTACAATTTTTAAATACGCGTTCAACATTTCCCAAAAATGTTCTGAACATTTTTTTCTTCAAATGCACAAACACTTTATTTACCTTTCAGAGTAATTTTAAATTTTTTTAACATCAACCAAAAATAAGGTAGAGACCAGCAGGTTTATTCTTCAGACATTATATATTATAAAATGTTCAATATATATACGATGAACTTTTTAATATATTATGCAATGAACATATTTTCAATTATACGGCGCGACAAACTTTTTTTAATGTCATATACTCCCTCCGTTCAGAATTACTTGTCGCAGAAATGGATGTATCTAGACGTATTTTAGTTTCAGATATATTCATTTCGAGACAAGTAATTCTGAACGGAGGGAGTAATATTTTTGTTAGTATCGTATAAAAACTGGAACGGCACGGAGTTTAAAGACGTATACGCGTACGTTGATGCATAGGATGCGCAAGCAAACGAGCGCGGGATCGAGATTTCCGGCGGACGGGCGCGCGATTTTTTACTTTCTAGAAAAAACCGAATGGCGCAATGTACAGAAAATATTACGCGTGCTTGTTACCGCAAAAGGAGTAGTGGCGCAGCGGCAGCGAGCTTCCACCTCTGACGTCATGTCGCGAGTTCAAACACAGGCGGCACGAGCGCGGGCTGTTATTTCCTGAAAAATGTGTGTTTTGTGGCAAGGCCTTTTTTTTAACACACAGAGGATATATACGTGATTAAATAAAAAGTAAGGGTTTTTTTTTGTAAAAGAGCATGCCACGTCAGCCCCTGACACACGGGTCCCAGCGATCAGATACACCGTCAGTACACGTTTGTACGTGGCTTAGACCGTTATGCAATACTTAGGCTCTGAGCTGGTACTGCACGGCAAAAAAAAATAACTAATGGTACTGATTCGTTACGACGTGCCGAAGTGTGGTAGTTCCCTGCAATTAACTCGAAAATCTTTCAATTGTAAGTGTGCACGTATAGTGCACGCCATGTGCCACGTAAAGTGCTTCCTTTTTTCTCGAGCAAGTGAAGTATACACAACCAAATATGGCCTGATGTATTTATGGTTTCATAGAGATATGCCCATACAGTTGTTTTCATCATTAAACACATCACAACTACACAAGGTAGCAATGGAAATTACAGCAAGTAATTGATGCATTTCTTAATTTGAAAAATATGTGTTTTGTGGCAAGGCCTTTTTTTAACACACAGAGGATACATACATGATTAAATAAAAAGTAAGGGTTCTTTTTGTAAAAGAGCATGCCACGTCAGCCCCTGACACACGGGTCCCAGCGATCAGATACACCGTCAGTACACGTTTATACGTGGCTTAGACCGTTTTGCAATACTTAGGCTCTGAGCTGGTACTGCACGGCAAAAAAATGACTAATGGTACTGATTCGTTACGACGTGTCGAAGTGTGGTAGTTCCCTGCAATTAACTCGAAAATCTTTCAATTGTAAGTGTGCACGTATAGTGCACGCCATGTGCCACGTAAAGTGCTTCCTTTTTTCTCGAGCAAGTGAAGTATACACAACCAAATATGGCCTGATGTATTTATGGTTTCATAGAGATATGCCCATACAGTTGTTTTCATCATTAAACACATCATAAGTACATAAGGTAGCAATGGAAATTACAACAAGCAATTGATGCATTTCTTAATTTGATGTTTAGCAAAAAAATCAAACATTCTTAAGCCAACAGCTATGAACAAAAAATTGTTCCGAGACAATTTAACAAAATTTTGTCTCTCCACAGAAAACAGAAGTGTAAACTATGGCACGGAAAATAAGATGGTGCAACCAACAAACTGGTACTTACATGTGACCGCTATATACAAAGGAATGGATCACAGCTCACATCTCCATAATAGCATTTTGACACATCGTTGACTTTTTATTTACTACCAAGTCTAATGTACAATAGTTGCCTTCTCAAATTTGAACTTCCATTCCTTGTATTTCTTTGATTCCTCGTAATCCCTCTTGCACTTCCACACGAGCGCCTCACGATAATCAAGGTAGTGGATATCGTCGACCATGTGAAGCCCCCTCGTGAGCTGGATGTTCTCCTTCACCCTAGTAGCAACATTCATGGTGTGAGGGACAACCAAAAGATCAAAGGAGATACTATTAGTATTTATCCTCTAGGCACAATGAAAATTGAGATGTAAGTAAGAAGTTCTTCTACATTCAGCTTTGGGCACAGGTTACCCGTGTGGATCTAAACCCGGACGTCATGGACGTGATTAGTTGGGCCTGGGAGCTGGATGGGAGGTACTCATGTCGGTCTGCGTACATGGCCAGGTTTTGGGGCAGGGAAGTGTCGCCGACGGCCGTCTTCACGTGGTCATCCACGGCTTTGATTCGTCGTCGGTTCTTCACATGGCTAGCTGTTCAGAGTAGATGTTGGATGGCGGACCGGTTGGCCCGCCATGGCCTTGATCACCATGATGTTTGCCCCTTTTGCGCTCAGGAAGAGACCATTGGACATATTCTCTTGAACTGCGTCATGGCAAGGGAGGTGAGGAGTATTGTTTGTATGGCTTTGAACAAGCCGGGATGGGGTGCCAACAAGTGCAACAAACTTGGTGGAATGGCGCGGGAGAAGAACGGTGCAAGCAGGAGCATGAAGGAGCTACCGACGATGCTTGATGGTGCAATGATCTTAAGCGATGAACTGATGAACTGATATTGAATCACTTTAAACAATGATTCATAGAGCAACCTTTAGTTTTGTTGAGTTGGCATACATTCATATCATGCTTCTGCATTGTATCTTCCACATAAATTGTAGCCAATCAAAGGTTATGGAGTAAATTGCATAAAACCACCACTTTGAGGGCTAGGTCTGTGAGAAACACTAGGATACATTTTCGCTGCAGAAAACACCACATCTCTCGTAATGGTCTTGCAAAAACCACTGATCGGTGTATCTGGCTCTGTTATGTGAGATTATGACAGATGAGCCCCTTTTTTGCCTACGTGGCGTAACATTTCGTGCTATATCAATTTTAGTCTAAATTTACAAACTAGTCCATATATTTTGCACAGACACCCCTAAATCAAATAGAAAAAAGCAATCAGCTCCCTCCCCTTCTTCCCGTCTCCTTCCTCCCTCTGCTCTCTTTCCCCCGCCGGCGAGGGCCTGCAGCCGCCCACCGGAGCAAGCAGCAGCGGCGGAGCTCCAGCACCCCCCTCGTATTCCCGCCACGGCCGCCGTCCTCCCGAGCTCGAGATCCATCTAGGGAGATGGGGAAGCAGTGCGGGACGACAGTGGCTTGTAGAGCGGCGAGCGCGGGCGGAGCAGGGCGGGGGTGGCGCGGCTAGCATGGCAGCGGGCGCGGGCTAGCAGAGGCGGGCGCGCGGCCGGGCAGAGGCGGGCGTGGTCGGGCAGGGAGGTGAGCGTAGCCAGCCTGGAGCGCGGGCGACCGGACAGGAGGTGAGCGCGGCGGCGCAGGGGCACGCGCGGCAGGCCGGGAGGGGCGCGCACGGCCGGGAGGGGAGTGCGGTGGCGGCTGACTGTGGTCGCCGGACAAGGAAGGCCCTGGGCAGCACAGGAGAAAATTGTTGAGGGGGTTTTCGCTTTTTTACGCATCTAGCATTTCTTTGGGTAAAACGTTATGCCACATCAGCGAAAAGTGGGACCCATCTGTCATAAACGCACTTAAACGAGCCAGATCCGCCGATCAGTGGTTTTTGCAAGACCATTACGCGAGATGTGGTGTTTTCTGCAGCGAAAATGTATCTTAGTGTTTTTTAAAAACCTAGCCCTCGAAGTGGTGGTTTTATGCAATTTACTCAAGGTTATGCCAGAATCTGTATCACATTTATAATGATTCTAGAAAACAAACCCTTCTCATTATCTACAACATGTAACTGAAGTAGAGAGTCCATTTCCCGCATCACTCACCATAAATATACAGTCTTTATTTTTTATGTAACTGAAAAACTCTTAACTTACCTTTACTATGTTTACCACGATTTGGGCATTTGCAAAAACCAGTTTCCTACCTGAACCATTTGACCAAATGCTCCTCTTAGTTCTTCATCCATATTACCCTTCAGTGAAGCAAATCACATTGGACGGTTTAGATGTATCAGAAAATAAGAATGCCATAGCAATTAGTAATTAACAGTCATGCTACTGAAAACTACACTTTGTCACGCACGCAACTGAACACAACAAAAAAGTCCATAGAACAAATAATCAGCGCCTCTACCTCAAGCACAACAGAACTGAAATGTTAAAAACTGCACACAACCAAAATGATAAAAGTTAAACCAATGTGATCGGAATCCAGTATGGGCTTTCAAAGTTGGCAACAAAGTTTCATACTGTACTTGGGTTTAACGAACCAAACTAACCAATGCCAAGCTACAACACAACGTAAGAGAAATTGCCACTTCAGATGTGAGAGCAAATTAATCTTCCAGACAAGTACTACAATTTTTTTTTTCATGTTACATCGTCAGCTAAAATAATAAAAATGTGATAAGTACTGCCACTTTTAATCTGACGATCAGTGAGCAACGTTTCGGAATTAAGATCAGTGACGACGGAGAATATCCATATGCTCCCAAATTATACCTCGTGTGTTCCTACAGACCTAATGTACAAGCCATGCTACTATCTTCCTCTAGACAAGCATAATTTCTGAACCTTTAGTGACATGAAAAGTTTGACAGAAAGCTCGATTAAGGGAATTTCATTGTACCTATTTTTTATAACTTTCCAAACCACAACGGATAGGGATCGTAGAACTACAAACAATTATACCGAACATACATCTGTATAACCATGTATTTAATTGACTAAAAATCTGCAAGACATTCAGCAAAACGTGCATTCTTTTGCATCGTACTTAGTCTGGCAAAGATATGTAGAGGTAATTGCTTAAAATATTTATAGGACCTTATTCGACGGATACCGACAGCTTGAGCCAGTTAAATCACTAATGACAATACAAAATATGATGAAATCGATCTTTATAAGTGATTTCAGGATCGATTTCAGGTAACCAATGAGAACATATGCCATTGAAATAAAGTCGATGAGCTGTTACTTCAATTGGATAAAGGACCATCTTTTATGATGATTAGAGCAGGTTTTTTGTAGCTGGGGCTACGCGGTACCCTCTATCTCAGCCTTCCATTCACACCCATGTTTTATTGAGATTTGTGCACACAACAGTTGGCTCTGAACAATTAATCCTTAATCTTCTGGCTGAAAGTCTACGAAAGCCTAACTCTGGGCGGGCCATGATAGACCACTGTTCACGACATGAATTGACATGCGCCTACAGCTGTCTTGGCCCACTCACCGCTTTATTGCCCCGATCGACGCCTCTGCTCTCGTGCTTCCCAATCGAATATCTCTCCTCTTCCCCTCCGCCATGAACGAGGACACACCCTCCTCCTCCATCCTCGTCTTCCCCTCCGCCATGAAGGAGGTCGCACCCTCCTCCTCCACGCTCCACTTCCCCTCCGGCATGAACGAGGACGAACCCTCCTCCTCCACCCTCCTCTTCCCCTCCGCCATGAACGAGGTCAGACCCGGCATGGTTTTGGATCTCGACGAGCCGCGTCCTATGTGGCGGATTGACCGGGCGCATCCGCGAGCTCTCATATCCTGTTTACATCTGATCTCAATACTCCCTTCCTCTAGGTGAGTAAGTCATCTTACGTTGTGCACCGTGACCAAGGTGGAGGGGAAAACGAGAGACCTTAATGTTTATTTGCTAATTAATAGCACTACATGCAATGAACTAACCACTGCATATCGTGTTTGGTAGTCTCAAGTCATTAAAAGCATGCCCACCCCTCATCTCTTATTGGTTGATATGTCAAGAAACAAGAAACGAGGTAGAAGTTAGTGCACCGCGCATAAGTGTTCTGGGATTATTTGATTTTCGTAAGATGACTCGCACACCTAGACAGAGGGAGTACGAGGGTTTGCGGATAATCCACATATATAGAAAGGATATAAAGGGTTTGATCGGGTCATTTTTTTTCCTTCTCTTTTTATTCGGTCACTGACGGGGTGTCCGAGGAGGATTTGAGGAGGCAGGATGTAGATGGTCGGTGCAGCTAGCCGAAAGGACACACGAGTCTGCTCCACCGGACCTCCTTCCACCTCCTAGAATTCTGGCTCCTAGTTTATTGCTGGTGCGTTTTCTTTTTGGAAAATTATTGCTAGTATACGTGTGTCTGCTCGTATTCCATCCCGCCTCCTAGAATTCCTGGAACAGAGTTATTTACCCACCAGTCCACCGATGATCTCTACAGTATATAAACACTCGCAATTGCCTCGGCATCTCGTCCCATTCCCAGCTGGAAATGCACTCATAATGCCGAAGCAGATCCTCCACGACGCCCACAAGGAGCACCCCCTGGTGCTCCGCGGCGTCGCCGGCGCCGACTTCCGCTGCAATGGCTGCGGCTGCAACGGAGCAGGTTTCCGCTACCGCTGCGACGCCTGCGACTTCAACCTGCACGAGTTCTGCGCGACGTGCCCGCCGACCGCGCTCCTTCCTTTCCACGGGCAGCACCCGCTGACGTTCGAGCCGGCCGTGGCCTCCGACTATGGCCGCGTCTGCGACCTGTGCGAGACGCGCATCCACGGCATGCACTACCGCTGCCGCGCGACCGACTTCGACGTGCACCCTGTCTGCTCCCAGCTGCCAGCCGTGGCCGTCTCGCCGTTGCACCCGGAGCATCTCGTCGTCCTCACCCTCACCATGGCAGAGGCAACGAAGTGCACGTACTGTAGCACTGACTGCTCCTGGAGCTACAGGTGCAGTCCCTGTGGGGTCAACTTGCACCCCAGGTGCCTGCTGGGGTCTGACGAGACACCGCTTGGCATTCCCAAAGCCGCCTCTCCCGCGGATTCTTCTTCTGATGAAGCCTCCGACTAGCATTGAGCGAGCTGGTTCCTGATGAGTGATGACATCTAAGTCAAATGTCGTGGAGTCTGATCTACAGTATTCCCCGGTGTCACTGTGCTAGTGAGTTGGGTCATGGTGGCACGGGTCAGGCGCCGTGTCTGTTTGGTCAGTTACATGCTGTCACCTCCGTATTCGTACTGCAGCTGTTTGTGCCACCGATTCAGCTGAATTTGGAGTTACTTTGCTACCTCTGTTTTTAAATATATAATAAGACGTTTTGGTAGTTTATAGAAAGCAGTAACGGAGGGAGTAGAATAATTCCTAAGAATATGGAATTAGTTTCACTAAAATTCAGCACATGTACCACTGCATTTCCATTATTTGAATGGATCTGGGATTTGGTTCATATGTATTACGATTATGTTGAAATTTGTTAGTAGGCCTTCGATTCAAAGCCCAATCAAAATTCTGAAATTCTCTTGGCCCGAGAGTGGTGTGAGTAGGACTAAAGTTTAGTCTCTTCTATTTGTAGGAGCATGAGAAGAAGAGGAGCATGAGAAGAAGAGACCTACACGCACTTCTCCTCGCCGTGCCTAGGCATTCGGTATAAACTGAAAGTTCAGTTAGTATATTTCGGTATTTTTAAAATTTCGGTTACACAAAATACTAACCGAAAATGGCCCAAACTTTGAGAAAACCGAAACTTCGGTTAACCAATATTTCGGTTCGGTATTCAGTTTATACCGTACATACCGAAGACTTGTTCGTCAACGTGTTCGCCTCGGACCTCTGGCAGCTTACCCTATTATATAGCTGAGCTATCTGCGCCACTTCACATAGCTAGTCGATGTGGGACTAATCCCACGACCACATCACGGCTAGCTGGTTTGCTCACGTACAGGCAAACTGTATGGGCCACACAGTACAACACAAAAGGCCCAAAAAAGGTACGTCACTTGCATGGGATGGGCTTATGGGAGTGATATCCCCCCTGCCGCGCGCAGGTCGCTGTCTGGCGCGTCTTTTTGGCGACGTGCACACGGGAGAAGCTTCTCTTACTCTGTAGTGCTTATACATTCGGTTTTTTGTTCGGTTACCCATGGTAAACCGAACCGAACAAAATCAGTTCGGTTAACAAAAGTAAAAACCGAATTTTTCATTGCATGTATTAAAAACCGAAAATTCGGTTTTTTTGGTTTCGGCTTCGGTTCAGTGTTTGGTTCGTCGGTTTTTATGCCCACCCCTAGCCGTGCCGCGGGTTGCGGGAATGAGCCGGCCGAGGACAGAGCTATGCACGTTGTCTATATTTTTGCTGCTCAGGAAAAATTAATGACTTGTTAATAATTAACGGACGCGTTAATTACTGAACCGTTTTTGATTCTTTTGGATCACGACTCGGACGTGAGGTTTACTCCCACTACCTACCTGGCCCGCATTATATTGATGTCTACCCGCCGCCACATCGTATGGTTTCGCAACACCGTTCCAGATCATTGCGCCGCCACGCAAGTCTTCTTCATCCCTCCTTTCGGCGTGCATCGCGAGAAGGGACAACAGGCCCAGATCCTGTATGGGAGAGGGACGATCAGGTTTTTGGGAAGCGTACTCGCGTGACTGCTGGCAACGACAACTTCGTCGATGACGACTTCTTCCCCAACCTCGGTAACCTCTTCCTCAACGACATGGGCGACAACCTCAACGCCAACGGTGCTGCTCCCATTGCACTGTATGTGATTCTGTCCTTCCTGTTCGAGATCGTGGTAGAATTCATGTTTCTAGTCTGTGCCCTAGATTCAATCTGTTCATGTACTAGTCCACATGTTTAGTTTAATCTATGTTATCGTTGTCATGATTTATTTCGTGTTTATTCGGATTAAACCTCGTAGTAATTTGCTCATATATTCAACAAACCAAAAACCTGATTATGGGCAATTTACTCCAAATGGTTTGCTGCGCATCAGCCCGCCTACCTTTAAGGGGGTGCAATATAAGAGGTGGTGCACGAGAGCAGTTTACTGGTTCAGACCATGTACTGGTATGACGCCACCAAGGGCAAGCCCGAGGGCAATCTTAATCCTGCACAGCAGGAAGCTTTTCAGAAGATCGATACCCTCTTATGCACCCTTCTGAGTGTTCTTGACAATTTCATTGTGGATTCATATATGTCGTTTGACAACGGCAAGGACATGTGGGCTGCGCTCGAGGCCAAGTTTGGGGCCTCAGACGCCAGCAGCGAGTTGTACGTCGAGCAATTCTATGACTACAAGATGACTGATGAGCGCTCTGTTGTCCAACAAGCTCATGAGATACAACCGCTCGCAAAGGAACTAGAGTACTTCAAGTGTGTGTTGCCGGACAAATTTGTTGCCGGAGGCATCATTGCCAAGCTTCCACCTTCGTGGAACAATTTTGCTACTTCCCTGAATCACGAGAGATAGGATTTTCCGTTTTGGATCTCATTGGTACTCTTGATGTTGAAGAGAAGGCGGGAGCAAAAGACACACGTGCTCGAATTGCTGAGGGAGCTTCTAGTGCCCACATGGTACAAAAGAAGAACTTTCAGCCCAACAAGTTCAAAAACAACAAGAACAAAACTCAGCGCAAAGGCAATTTTGATGCAAAGAACAAGCCGTCACACCAACTTCAAGAAGAATTCTCATAAGGGGAAGAGACTTTGCCATGTCTACGGTGATCCTAATCACTGGGCTCCGAGATGTCCTAACCACTTTGAGGAGTGCGAACATCAGAAGAGCGACAAGTCCGCTAATGTTGTCATCGGTGATACTGATATGAAGGAATCTGGGTACGATATTTTTTCTACCATCCTCTCAGTATTTCAATCTCCTGATTGGTTAATTGACACCGGTGCCAATGTACATGTTTGTGCTGACAACTCCATGTTTTCTTCTTAGCAGGTCACAGGGACTTCTCCCGTGTTGATGGGGAATGGGTCACATGCCATTGTTCGAGGTATCGGTACGGTCGATCTAAAGTTTACTTTGGGAAAGAACGTGCGACTGAAGAACGTTCATCATGTGTCGTCCATCAATAAGAATCTCGTCAGCGGTTCCCATTTATGTTGAGATGATTTTAAGTTGTTTTTTGAGTCCAATAAAGTTGTAATTTTTAAGTGTGGACAATTTGTTGGAAAAGGTTATAAGTGCAGAGGCTTTTTCTGTCTGTCTTTATCAGATATTTGCACTATAGTTACTAATAATGTTTGCCACGATGATGAGTCTAATATCCGGCATTCACGACTTTGTCATATTAACTTTGGTTGCATGACGCGACTAGCCAATATGAGTTTAGTTCCGAAACTCCCTACTGTCAAAGGCTCCAAGTGCCAAGTTAATGGAAATATGCCCTAGAGGCAACAATGGAATGGTTATTATTATATTTCCTTATTCATGATCAAGGTCTATTATTCATGCTAGAATTGTATTGATCGGAAACTTAAATACATATGTGAATACATAAACAAATACCGTGTCCCTAGTAAGCCTCTACTAGACTAGCTCGTTGATCAAAGATGGTTAAGGTTTCCTAACCATAGACATGTGTTGTCATTTGATAACGGGATCACATCATTAGGAGAATGATGTGATGGACAAGACCCATCCATTAGCTTAGCATAATGATCGTTCAATTTATTGGTATTGCTTTCTTCATGTCAAATACATATTCCTTCGACTATGAGATTATGCAACTCCCGAATACCGGAGGAATACCTTGTGTGCTACCAAACGTCACAACATAACTGGGTGATCATAAGGATGCTCTACAGGTATCTCCGAAGGTGTTTGTTGAGTTGGCATAGATCAAGATTAGGATTTGTCACTCCAAGTATCGGAGAGGTATCTCTGGGCCCTCTTGGTAATACACATCATAAGAAGCCTTGCAAGCAAAGGAACAATGAGTTAGTTACGAGATGTTGTATTACAGAACGAGTAAAGAGACTTGCCAGTAACGAGATTGAACTAGGTATAGAGATACCGACGATCGAATCTCGGGCAAGTAACATACCGATGGACAAAGGGAATTATGTATGTTGTCATAACGGTTCGACCGATAAAGATCTTCATAGAATATGTAGGAGCCAATATGGGCATTCAGGTTCCGTTGGTTATTGACTGGAGAGGTGTCTCGGTCATGTCTACATAGTTCTTGAACCCGTAGGGTCCGCACGCTTAACGTTCGTTGACGATATAGTGTTATATGAGTTATATGATTTGGGGACCGAATGTTCTTCGGAGTCCCGGATGATACCACGGACATGACGAGGAGTCTTGAAATGGTCGAGAGGTAAAGATTGATATATAGGACGATGGTATTCGGACACCGGAAGAGTTTCGGGATGCACCGGGTAGTCATCGGGTCACCGGAAGGGGTTTCGGACACCCCCGGTAGGTGTATGGGCTTAATGGGCCAAGGAGGGGATAGACCAGCCCACAGGGGGCTGGTGCCCCCCTCTCCCTGGCCGGCCAGCCCTAGGGAAGGAAAGCGGGGAGGGCTATCCCCTCCTACCTTTCCCTTCTCATGCGAGAAAGGAAAGGGGGGCCTCCCTCCCTTGCCTTTCCCCCACACCTATACATGGTAGGGGGGCGCCACTTGGGAGGAGACCCCAAGTAGGATTCGGCCTACTTGGGGTGCCCTCCTGGTTGCTCCCTCCTGCCCCCACCTATACATATGTGGGAGGGGGGCGCCTAGCACACCAGAACATTATCTTAGCCGTGTGTGGCGCCCCCCTCCATCGTTTACACCCCCGGTCATATTTTTCCTAGTGCTTAGGCGAAGCCCTGTAGAGATAGCTTCACCATCACCGTCACCATGCCGTTGTGCTGCTGGAACTCATCTACTACCTTGCCATCTTGCTGGATCAAGAAGGCAGAGGACGTCACCGAGCTGAACGTGTGCTGAACGCGGAGGTGTCGTACGTTCGGTACTTGATCGGTTGGAGCGCGAAGAAGTTCGACTACATCAACCGCGTTGTTAAACGCTTCCGCTTACGGTCTGCGAGGGTACATAGACACACTCTCCCCTCTCGTTGCTATGCATCTCCATGGATAGATCTTGCGTGTGCGTAGATTTTTTTTGTTTTCGATGCAACGTTTCCCAATGGTGGCATCCGAGCCAGGTCTATATGTAGATGATATGCATGAGTAGAACACAAAGAGTTGTGGGCGGTGATAGTCATACTGCTGACCAACAACACCTTATTTTGATTCAGCGATATTGTGGGATGAAGCGGCACGGACCAACCTTACATGTCCACGCACATGAGACCGGTTCCACCGACTGATATGCAACTAGTTTTGCATAAAGGTGGCTGGCGGGTGTTTGTTTCTCCTACTTTAGTTGAATCAAATTTGACTATGGCCGGTCCTTGAAGAAGGTTAAAACTGCAGACTTGATGAATCACCATTGTGGTTTTTGCGTAGGTAAGAACGGTTCTTGCTAGAAGCCCGTAGTAGCCATGTAAAACTTGCAACAACAAAGTAGAGGACGCCCAATTTATTTTTGCAGGGCATGTTATGATGAGATATGGTCAAGACATGATGTGATATATGTTGATGTATGAGATGATCATGTTTTGTAAATTTATCGGCAACCAGCGGGAGCCTTATGGTTGTCTCTTTATTGTATGAAATGCAAATGCCATTTAATTGCTTTACTTTATCACTATGCGTTAGCGATAGTTGTAGAAGCAATAATTGGCGAGACAACCACGACGCAACGATGGAGATCAAGGTGTCGAACCGGTGACGATGGAGATCATGACGATGCTTTGAAGATGGAGATCAATAGCACAAGATGATGATGGCTATATCATGCCACATATTTTGATTGCATGTGATGTTTATCCTTTATGCATCTTATTTTTCTTAGAATGGCGGTAGCATTATAAGATGATTCCTTCACTAAATTTCAAGATAAAAGTGTTCTCCCCAAGTATGCACCGTTGCTAAAGTTCGTCGTTTTGAAGCACCTCATGATTCGGCTGTGATAGACTCTACGTTCACATACAACGGGTGTAAGCCAGATTTAAACACACGGAATACTGGGTTAAACTTGATGAGCCTAGCATGTACACACATGGTCACGGAACACTGGAGACCGAAAGGTCGAACTTGAGTCATATAGTAGATATGATCAACATAGAGATGTTCACTGTCGGTGTCAAAACCGGCGGATCTCGGGTAGGGGGTCCTGAGCTGTGCGTCTAAGGTTGATGGTAACAGGAGACGGGGGACACAATGTTTACCCAGGTTTGGGCCCTCTCTATGGAGGTAATACCCTACTTCCTGCTTGATTGATCTTGATGAATATGAGTATTACAAGAGTTGATCTACCACAAGATCGTAACGGCTAAACCCTAGAAGTCTAGCCTATGGGATTATGATTGTGTCCTATGGACTAAACCCTCCGGTTTATATAGACATTGGAGGGGGCTAGGGTTGTACAAAGTCAGTTACAAAGAAAGGAATCTACATATCCGAATCGCCAAGCTTGCCTTCCACGCAAAGGAGAGTCCCATCCGGACACGAGAAGAAGTCTTCTGTCTTGTATCTTCATAGCCCAACAGTCCGGCCCATGTATATAGTCCGGTTGTCCGAGGACCCCTTAATCCAGGACTCCCTTAGTAGCCCCTGAACCAGGCTTCAATGACGATGAGTCCGGCACGCAGATTGTCTTCGGCATTGCAAGGCGGGTTCCTCCTCCGATTACTCCACAATAGTCTTCGGACACTGAAAACATATCCGACTCTGCAAAACAAATACCACACACAACCGTAGAGAGCACAATATTCCACGAGTCCAATCCGCTGACAACTTTTTGTAGCGTGACATAACGCCATTGCCCGGTCATTATTCGAACCGTTTTTAGCCTGCCGCTCCGTATTTCGAGGTGCGGTTTTATAGGCACGTCTTGTCAAAGCAGAGATCGTGTCCCCTTAGCACGGGATTCTCATCAATTCGGGCATGGGTAACCCAACCTTGTCATTTGCATGGCCCTTGGGGAATAGGCGAGTTTTAAGGCGATTGGGGAGGCGCATGACTTTTACTGCCTTTATAAAGGGATAAGGATTCACCCCTTTTTCACCCACGCCTTCTCCTTCCTCTGCCCATCCATTCCTGAGCTCCAGCGCCCAAGCTCTCACCTTTTCCGTCCAAAAAAAGCACTCCAACCATGTCCGGATCCGGAGCAGGAGGCAAGTGGATGGCCTCCTCTATCAAGGAGAAGGACATCACGAAGCTCCGGGAGGCCGGGTACCTGGCCAAGGAAATCGCCCGTCGGCTTCCGGCCAAGGGACAGATCGTCCCCACCTCGGAGCCCCAGGAGAGGGTGGTGTCCATCTCACACTTCGTCTGCGAGCTGGGATTCCCTCTCCACCCGTTCGTACGCAGACTGATGTGCTACTACAGGCTGGACTTCCACGATCTGGCCCCCAACTCCATCCTCAACATCTCGGCATTTATTGTCGTGAGAGAGGCCTTCCTCCGCATCCCACCTCACTTTGGATTGTGGCTGAAGACCTTTAATGTGAAGCCAAAGGTGGTGAGCGGTAAGCAAGCAGAGTGCGGAGGCGCCATGGTGGGCAAGATGCACAATGTCACCTGGCCCGAAGGCTCCTTTGTGGAGACTGTCAAAGGGTGGCAGTCGGGGTGGTTCTACATCACAGAGCCGCGCGACACCAACTGGGCAGCGGCTCCCGCATTCCGGTCCGGAGTCCCGATGCGGCTTACCTCTTGGCAAGAGAAAGGCCTGACCTGGTCTTCCCCGGACGAGCTGACGGGGCTCTAGACGCGCGTCCAGAACATGATAAACAAGATAATCAAGATCGTCAATGTGATCTAGGTGATGCTTGTTCGCCGGATCCTTCTGTGCCAACGCCAGACTTGCCATCTATGGGAGTTCAATCCGTCCAAGCATCAGACCTTACTGGAGCTCTTTGGCACCACGCACGAAGATATCTTGAAGGTGCTCTTCAAGGCCAACGAGGCGCCGCCACCCACGACCAAGGATCACGGGCATGACTTGACGCACCCTGCTAACCCGGTAAGTTATTTCATGCTTTCAAGGTACACCCTTTACTTGCATACTCGAGGAAGGTGTCTAAGCCTCCCTATTGATCCTTTCAGACCTGGACAGAGATGGCGGAGCGGATTAACTGTCCGGCTCTGCTGCATGAAAACCCAGAAATCCCGCTTCTTACGAGGATGCTGGTTCCGGCACCTTATTAGGTGCCGGATAAGAAGGCCAGGAAGAAGGCCAAGGGGACTAGAGGTGGTCTCCGCCGCAAGGGCACTTTGGACGAGACGTCCAAAGACATCAAGACAGACTCCTCCATCGCCGAGGATGACGAGGAGGAGGAGGAAGAAGAAAGCCGGCCCCCTGCAGGGGGGGGAGAAAGAAGAGGCCGACCTCCACATATCTAGAGGCCAAGGCGTCCAAGAAGGGGAAAGCTTCCCTTCCAGACTGCTCCACCGCGGCCACCGACAGCAGCTCGAAGTGGCGCCCCAGGGCTAAGCCCCTGGCCAAATCGGAAGTATTCGGACATATTTATATATCCGGCCCCTCTACTTCATTGTTTTGATGTATTGAATCATGTATTTGCAGTCCGGCTCAGTCCAACCTCGAGCGGTCCTTATCTTCAGAGGATTCGCTGGACCCGGCGGCGATGGACAGCGGGACCCTTCCAGCGGCCTCCTCCCCCAGGGACCTGGATGGCACCAAGGCATCGTCCTGAAGGATCCTAGGCCCGGGGGAGACTCAGGAGGCCGTCAGGGAGGCCCGGAGGGTGAGGCCTCGGCTGTCGGACACATGGGGGAGAAAACCCCATGGATGCTGACAATGGGGGCCGTATCCAGTTCGGCCCACAACTGAATAAAATTTCGGAGATATATACGGCTCTGGAATCGAGCCAGCCACATCTTTCAAAAGAAGGCGGTCCGCCTATTCCACCGATGGCCTCTGTCCATCCAGAGGCACCGGTTAGTTTGCCAGAAGCACTGCAAGGCACTTCCATTGTTGAAGAACACCGTACCCTTATGGGTACGGTGATTGAGAGGATTCATTCCACGAAGAGCGGACTGACTGAAGCCTACACAAGCCTTCTAACAGGCTTTGAGGTAAGAGAATGTCACAGTATAGACAGTAGCCCCTGGGACTCTGTCTGACATTCGGAAAGAAAAGCCGAACAGAGGATCAAATAATTTTCGCAGGAGACTAACTTAAAATTTTTCTGTGAATAAGCAGGTGTCGCTGCTGGCTGCGACCTCTCGCACTGCTGAGGTCTCCAGATTGAAGCAGAGTCTGGAGCGGTCCGAGGAGGAGTTCGGCCGCGTTAAAAAGTAGCTAGAGGATAGCCGAGGTATGCAATAAATGTGTATACGGTCAGGAAGGATGAATAAACTGTAGTGGCTGAACTGCCATTCTATTTGTTAGGAGCAGCGACTGAGGTGGAAACCCTCAAGAAGGCGCTAGCCGAGGCCGAGGAGAAAGCGGCTAAGGAGAAGGCTGCCTGTGAGAAGCACGAGGCTAGGGTCAGCGAGGTCCAGCAGGAGCTCCAGGACACTGTCAATAAGTGTGAGTCCTTGGAGCGTGACCTTGCAGATCAAAAGTCTGAACTGGACAAGGCCCTCCAGAGTGCACAGGATGCCCGGGTTGAAGCCCAAGGCGCCCTCCAAGAAATCTAGGAGGCCAGAAAATCGCGGCGGGTAAGGCCTTTATTATGCAAAGCAAATATTTGAAGAAAAGGTTCCTGTTACTGACCCGGATTTGGAGTTCTCCAGGGGCGTTTGCGGATCTGCCGCGCAGCATTTCGGACGCTGCTGAACTCTTCCAAGCCGAAGAGGGGAGCAACACGGAGAAGCTATTTTGGTTGCAATACCTTGCGCCAGAAGATCCGGTACCATTGAGCGATCAGCTGAAACAGCTGGTCAAATTGCACAAGGCAGCCGAACTAGCCATGAAGGATTTAATAATCGGCTATGGCCTGCCGAAGCTATCCCTAGCAGCTACTTCGGTCTCGTGAAGCGGCTAGTTAATGCCTGCCCTCGGCTGGATGCTATCAAGCGGTCGGTCTGCATTGAAGGCGAGCGCATGGCCTTCGCCAGAGTCAAGATGCAATGGGGGAAGATGGACGCCGTGAAGGTTGCGACCGAGGGGCCGCCCGTGGGCAAGGAGCACCGCATGCCCGAACTGTACTTTGATAATGTCATGGAGGGGTCCCGCATTGTAGCGGAGCGGTGTACAAAGGATGTTATATTTCTTTGAATGCTTTCATGCTATCATGTCCTGTATTATGAAACAAGATCGTTATGTAATATAATGCTTGTTATTTTAAAATTTTACCTCCTGTGCGGCCGTATTGTGAAATCTGAGAGTTGGCCAGTCGTTGGCTTCTGCCCCCACATAGATAGTACGAGGGTGTTCGGGATAAATCTAAACACTCTTTACTCCAAAGTTTGGTCCTTAAAGGAGGTGTTTAGCACAACGAACAAGGCAATCAGACTATGTGGCTTTATCACTCTCACTTAGCCAGAGGAGTTTGGCAATAGAAGTTTAGGCGCAGCCCCTAGTGTTCGTAAGTCCGAACTTTGGGATGTTGTTAAACACGTGATCGGATAAAAAACTAATTCCTTGCATAATGCTGAAAAAACCTCTAAGGATTTGATACCTCTCGAACAGCTGGCCGGCTCTCGCCGCATCATGACAGTCAGTTTTCGGCTTTCTCTACTAAGGTGCTCATTCGGAAAAACCGGGACACAATCGCAGTAGTTCTCCCTTTACTACCCTAGCCGATATAGCGGAACGTAAGGTAGTAAGCACAGGAGCCGGGCAACCCAACTATTGACCAAAGACATGATTCGGAGCCGACGCATATAATGCTATAAGTTCGGGGTGCCAAACTATACTGTAAAAGTGTTCGGACTTTATTGCCATATTGTGGGGTATAATGAAGCCCCTGGTGAATTAAGGCATACTAGAGTGTACGGGCGTAATTGATAAGAATATAAAGAAAAGGAAAAAAATCAAGCAATAAGCTGACGCCGCAAACATTGAGCTGCAAATTATTTTCCATTGTAATTTGATTAATACGTCAAGGCATATTTGTACAAGTAATGCGATAAGCAAATAAGGCTATTTGATATGCCACGACCAAGGGCGAGCTGCGTGCCGGTTTTTAAAATAGGTATAACGATTGTTAGCAGAGACCACCTGGGGGTTCCCTTGTACGTCAAAGCTTCTTGCCTTCTTGGTGTATCCGTCCCTTGATAGGTCCAATGATCAGGTTATCAGGAAAAGTCCTAGGGGGAAGAAGAAACCTTAAAAGAAAAAAGAAATAGTAAAAGTATGCGGGTCCAGGAGTGGTTGAGCCGTATTGTGGACCATGGTCTAGCTGTGCCTCCATCTATGCCCATGGTATTTTGAGTGCAAAGTTATGTACGCGTGGTACCAATGTTGTTGTTTGGTTGGGACTCGGACGGAGGCCGAATTGCTAGTCAAGCTCTTGATGAACTGGACCGTCCTGCTACGGAGTAGTTCGGACTCGTTTGACAGTGTCCAGGAGCTTGGCCACGAAATTGAGGTTCTGCTGAAAAGGCTGCTCTGTACTTTTGCTGCAAGGGCGGCGGTGTGCTCCTCAGTGCGGAGGGAGCGCTTCGTGTTTCCATTAACTGTTATAACACCGCGTGGTCCGGGCATCTTGAGCTTGAGATAGGCGTAGTGCGGCACCGCATTGAATCAAGCGAATGCGGTTCGTCCAAGCAGTGCGTGATAGCCACTGCGAAATGGGACTATATCGAAGATTAATTCTTCGCTTCGGAAATTATCTGGAGATCCGAAGACCACTTCCAGTGTGATTGAGCCCATATAGCAGGCCTCTACACCTGGTATGACACCTTTAAAGGTGGTTTTGGTGGGTTTGATCCTTGAAGGATCGATACCCATTTTGCGCACTGTGTCCTGATAAAGCAGGTTCAGGCTGCAGCCACCGTCCATGAGGACTTGCGTTAGATGGAACCTATCAATAATTGGGTCAAGGACCCGTGCGGCTGAACCACCATGATGGATACTGGTCGGATGATCCCTGCGATCAAAAGTGATCGGGCAGGATGACCATGGATTGAACTTTGGGGCGACTGGCTCTATCGCGTAGCCGTCCCTGAGTGCGTGCTTGCGCTCCCTCTTGGGGATATGGGTAGCATATATCATGTTCACCGTTTTGACTGGGGGGGACTTCTTCTGTCCCCCTGTGTTCGGTGGGCGGGGCTCCTCATCATCGTCCTCGCTTTGGGAACCCTTCTCCTTGTTCTCGACATTTAACTTGCCGGCCTGTTTGAAGACCCAACACTCTCTGCTGGTATGATTGGCTGGTTTATCAGGAGTGCCGTGGATTTGGCATGGACGATCAAGTATGCGGTCCAAACTGGACGGACCTGCATTGTTTCTTTTATACGGCTTCTTCCGCTGACCGGATTTAGAGTCGCTGAATCCGGCATTGACCGCCGCGTCTTCGGCGTTGTCGCCATTGTTTCGACGCTTGTGTCTGTTGCGTCGGGGCTTGCCGTTGCTGTTTCTGGCTTTGGAAGTGCCAAGTTCGCTTGTGTTGTTATTGCTACGGGCTAGCCAGCTATCTTCGCCCGCACAAAAGCGGGTCATGAGTGCCGTGAGGGCTGCCATGGATTTCGGCTTTTCTTGGCTGAGGTGTCGGGCGAGCCATTCGTCATGGATGCTATGTTTAAAGGCCGCTAGGGCTTCAACATCCGGATAGTCGACGATCTGGTTCTTTTTAGTTAAGAACCTAGTCCAGAATTTCCTGGCTGACTCTCCTGGCTGTTGAACTACGTGACTTAAGTCGTCAACATCTGGAGGTCGGACATATGTGCCTTGGAATTTGTCGAGGAAGGCATCCTCCAAGTCCTCCCAGCTGCCAATGGAGTTTTTGGGCAGCCTGTTCAACCAGTACCTGGCTGGTCCCTTGAGTTTGAGCGGAAGGTATTTGATGGCGTGAAGGTCATCACCGCGGGCCATATGAATATGGAGAAGAAAATCCTCAATCCATACCGCGGGGTCTGTTGTGCCATCATATGATTCGATGTTCACAGGTTTAAACCCTTCTGGGAATTCATGTTCCATTACTTCATCAGTGAAGCAAAGGGGGTGTGTGGCACCTCTATATCGGGTCAAGTCGTGACGTAGCTCGGATGGAGTTCGTCTGTGGTTTTCGGCCCGGGCGTGGTTATGTTTGTCACTTCCGGCCGGAAGGCCATCGTCGCGCATCGAGGCACGCCCCCGCGATCCATAGATTGATCTGGTCTGACCTGCTCTGTTTTCCAGGTCATGCCGCAGGTCATATGTGCATCCCCAAGCTGTTGTATTTGTGTTTTTACAGCGAGGTAGTGCAGGCTGGTTTTCGGATCGAGGTGTCGCTTTGTCCTTGCCGCTTGGTGGTCGGTTAGCCGCGTTATGTGCTGGTAGGACGGGCTCCAACGCCTCGTCATCGAACTGTGGTAACAGTTTGTGCTTCGGGTAACTTTTTGTAGGGCGCTCAAGGCCGTATTCCTCGGCTGCCAGGACATCAGTCCATCTGTCGTTGAGCAGATCTTGATCATCCTGAAGCTGCTGCTGCTTCTGCTTCAGGCTCCTTGCAGTGGCAATTAGCCGGCGCTTAAAGCGCTCCTACTCGATGGGCTCCTCAGGCATGATAAAGTCTTCGTCGCCGAGGCTCACCTCGTCCTCAGAGAGCGGAAGGTAGTTACTGTCCTCCGCGTCTTCATTCGTGGCCTGTTCATCAGGGCTAGCTTGCCCATCTTCCCGTTCGTCTTGTTCGGACGTTGGCTCCACGGGATCTTCATTGTCTTCGGCATCGTCCAGAGTGTTATTTTCTCCTGTGACGGTATTGCTGTTTTTAGCACGACGTGTCTTAGAGCGGCACCGCTGACGCCGACGTTTTGGCTGTATCTCAAGAGGCTTATCCTCGACCTGATTTTCATTGTCGTTGTTGTTCTCTTTGGGTGTATCCACCATGTATACGTCATACGAGGAGGTGGCTGTCCAGCGCCCTATGAGCGGTGGTTTTTGTGCCTGCTCCTCTCCGGCATCGTCGTCCATACCGTCGATGTCTTCGGAGTCGTAGTCGAGCATGTCGGTTAAGTCCTCGACAGTGGCTATGTAGTGGGTGGTGGGTGGGAAGCGAAATTCTCTGCCCTCACCTTCCAATTCAAACCGGATATAGTTCGGCTGAGATTCCCCTGATAAGGAGAGGGCTCTTAATGAGTTCAGCACATCACCAAAAGGCGAGTGCCAGAAGATGTCCGCGAAGCTGAACTCAATGATCGGCACCCGATCAGGTTTGATGGGCACGGATGCACGCGGTTCGGAACCTATGGCCGGAGACGAATCTGAGGTTCCGATGACACAGGGCCCACTCGAGGTTGGATCTGTGTGTGGCTCTATCACCGCTGAGTCTGCGGCCTCCGTGGCGGGGTTGAACACCCCGTCCTTGGAGGACGCGATCTGCTTCGGATCTAAGGCCGGAGTGGTTATATGTGCTATCTCCTGAGCACGGTCCGAAGACAGATTTAGGTCATGTTCATCGTGGTGACAGGGAGCAGCCATCATGGGCTCGAATCCGTCGAAGATCAAGTCTCCGCGGATATCGGCCACGTAATTCAAGCTTCCAAACTTGACCTGATGGCCAGGGGCATAGCTGTCGATCTGCTCCAGATGGCCAAGCGAGTTGGCCCGCAGTGTGAAGCCGCCAAATACGAAGATCTGTCCGAGGAGGAAAATCTCCCCCTGGACTGCGTTGTTGATGATTGATGGAGACATCAAACCTTTGGTGGCGGCACAGTGGAACTCTCAATGAAAGCACCAATGTCGGTGTCAAAACCCGCGGATCTCGGGTAGGGGGTCCCGAACTGTGCGTCTAAGGTCGATGGTAATAGGAGACGAGGGACACAATGTTTACCCAGGTTCGGGCCCTCTCTATGGAGGTAATACCGTACTTCCTGCTTGATTGATCTTGATGAATATGAGTATTACAAGATTTGATCTACCACGAGATCGTAATGGCTAAACCCTAGAAGTCTAGCCTATGGGATTATGATTGTGTCCTATGGACTAAACCCTCCGGTTTATATAGACACCGGAGGGGGCTAGGGTTGTACAAAGTCGGTTACAGAGAAGGGAATATACATATCCGAATCGCCAAGCTTGCCTTCGACGCAAAGGAGAGTCCCATCCGGACACGGGAAGAAGTGTTATGTCTTGTATCTTCATAGCCCAACAGTCCGGCCCATGTATACAGTCCGGCTATCCGAGGACCCCTTAATCCAGGACTCCCTCATTCACCATTAGTGACTACCCCATCTCACGTGATGATCGGACATGGGTTAGTTGATTTGGATCATGTATCACTTAGACAACTTGAGGGATGTTGCTTTAAGTGGGAGTTCATTATTAATTTGATTAATTGGACTAAGATTTATCATGAACATAGTCAAAATGTCTTTGCATATTATGTTGTAGTTCAATAGCTCGCGATGTAGCTTCCCCATTTTTTGATACGTTCCTAAAGAAAACTAAGTTCAAAGATGATGGTAGCAATAATGCAGACTGGGTCCGTGATCTGAGAATTATCCTCATTGCTGCACAGAAGAATTATGTCCTGGATGCACCACTAGGTGATAGACCTGTTGCAGGAGCTGATGCAGACGTTTTGAATGTTTGGCAAAGCTCGATCTGATGACTACTTGATAGTTTAGTGCGCCATGCTTTACGACTTAGAATCGGTGCTCCAAAGATGTTTTGAATGCGATGGAACATTTGAGATGTTCCAAGAGCTGAAATTGGAATTTCAGGCTCATGCCCATGTTGAGAGGTATGAGACCTCTGACAAGTACTTTGCCTATAAGATGGAAGAGACACCACTGCAAGATGCTGCTAACGCGACACTATGATCAGAGACCCTTCGACGAAACTGTGTGCGATGCAATAATTGCAAATGGTGGTGTAAGAAAACCATCAAAAAGGTGTAAAACGTTTGCGATGGCGGAGACATCAAACACATTCAGATTTTACTTGCGTGTGCAATGCTGGGCATACGGTTGATCCAGCAGAACTGTTTCCGATGAGGAAGAACAATAGAAACGAGCAACCATATCAATGCGTGTGCGATATACGACATACAGTTCGCTCCGATGAACTGTGTGCTATTAAGGAATGCAACAGAAATGGTCAGCCAAATCAAGGTGTGTGTGATATACAACATATGGTTCACTCGGGAAAACTGTTTTAGATTAGGCAAGAGAACGGAAACGGTTCATCTTAACAAGATGTGTGTGATATGCGACATTTGCAATCAGCCAAAAGAACACAAATGATTTGTGTAAACCAGATGTGTGTGATACCCAGCAAATAGCCCACTCGATTGAACTGTTTGCGATGAGAAAATATAACACAACGGTTGCTATAGTAAGTTTGTGTGCGATTCTGTTCATACAAAAAACTTTGAAAATTGCTTTATATTATGTGCCATACTTTGCCCTCAAATTTAACCAACAAAATGTTAATGCATGTTATAAAAATTATATAATTGGAAACTATGTTCAAATACGAATCCAACTATATAATGTTTGGCGACATGCATTCGTATTTTATTAGTTAAATCCTACTTATAAACCAGGACGGTTGTATAGTAGGTAATTCAATCGCAAACTTTTTTTATTAACCGTACGTATATGTGGCCTTTTGTCCTCCTCTCGCACGTCTTGTCACCCCGCTACTGCAGACGGCTTACAGCGCAAGCTTGCGCAGTGTGCGGGAGCGTTCTTTTGGCCAAACAGTGGTGCCAATGAATAATCGATGAGCCCGTTCCCGCGCAACCTCGCAGGTTCCTGCACAAGCTTCCCGCCCGACTGGGTGAAATCCCCCAGAATCCCAATGCTTACCGGCCTGCTATAAAAACCCTCACGGCCGGCGAGTCCTGCATCGCATTTTCCCCTCCCTCCCTGTAGCTTATCTCGTTTGCTTCTGCCATAATCGCCGATGGCACCGGCCCGTCGTGGTCGCTCAGCCAATCCACCGTCATCAGATGACAGCTCAGCTGGGAGGCTACACCACGACGGCGGCACAGTCCTCGGTGTAGTGTAGTGCGCGTGCGTCCCTATTGCGTTTGCGCGGAACACCCACCACACGCTCCGCCGCCGGTGCCCGTTAGCAGCTGTTGCCGGCCGCCATTGCTGCCACACCACCGTCGAAAGCCAGGGCCATCGCCCGCTCCATCGCCGCGGCCCGAAGGCGGGAGGTGGCTGTCGTGGCCGCCACCCCACTGCCGGCCACCGTGGCCATCACTCGCTCAACCACCGCCGCCCGAAGGTGGGAGGTGGTGGTCGTGGCCATCACCCCATCGTCGTCTCCCGTGGCCGCCAGCCCACCGTCGACCGCCAGGGTCACCTGCTCCGCCACCGCCGCTTGATACGTCTCCGTCGTATCTACTTTTCCAAACACTTTTGCCCTTGTTTTGGACTCTAACTTGCATGATTTGAATGGAACTAACTCGGACTGACGCTGTTTTCAGCAGAACTGCCATGGTGTTATTTTTGTGCAGAAATAAAAGTTCTCGGAATGACTTGAAAATCCACGGAGCAACTTTTCAGAATTAATAAAAAGACTGATGAAAGAATCAGCACCAGGGGTTCCACACCCTGTCCACGAGGGTGGGGGCGCCCCCCTAGGGCGCGCCCCCTGCCTCGTGGGCCCCCTGGACCTCCACCGACCTCAACTCCAACTCCATATATTTGCTTTCGCGGAGAAAAAACCAGAGAGAAAGATTCATAGCGTTTTATGATGCGGAGCCGCCGCCAAGCCCTAATCTCTCTCGGGAGGGCTGGTCTGGAGTCCGTTCGGGGCTCCGGAGAGGGGGATTCGTCGTTGTCATCGTCATCAACCATCCTCCATCACCAATTTCATGATGCTCACCGCCGTGCGTGAGTAATTCCATCGTAGGCTTGCTGGACGGTGATGGGTTGGATGAGATTTACCATGTAATCAAGTTAGTTTTGTTAGGGTTTGATCCCTAGTATCCACTATGTTCCGAGATTGCTATGACTTTGCTATGCTTAATGCTTGTCACTAGGGCTCGAGTGCCATGATTTCAGATCTGAACCTATTATGTTTTCATGAATATATGTGAGTTCTTGATCCTATCTTGCAAGTCTATAGTCACCTATTATGTGTTATGATCCGACAACCCCGAAGTGACAATAATCGGAATACTTCTTGGTGATGACCGTAGTTTGAGGAGTTCATGTATTCACTACGTGTTAATGCTTTGGTCCGGTACTCTATTAAAAGGAGGCCTTAATATCCCTTAGTTTCCAATAGGACCCCGCTGCCACGGGAGGGTAGGACAAAACATGTCATGCAAGTTCTTTTCCATAAGCACGTATGACTATATTCGGAATACATGCCTACATTACATTGATGAACTGGAGCTAGTTCTGTGTCACCCTATGTTATAACTATTACATGAGGAATCACATCCGACATAATTATCCATCACCGATCCAATGCCTACGAGCTTTTCACATATTGTGCTTTGCTTATTTACCTTACCCTTGCTGCTGTTACAATTACTACAAAACTGCTACTGTTACTTTTGCCACTGTTACTTCCATACTACTTTGCTACTAAATACTTTGCTGCAGATACTAAGTTATCCAAGTCTGGTTGAATTGACAACTCAACTGCTAATACTTGAGAATATTCTTTGGCTCCCCTTGTGTGGAATCAATAAATTTGGGTTGAATACTCTACCCTCGAAAACTGTTGCGATCCCCTATACTTGTGGGTTATCACCGCCCGAAGGCGGGAGGCGGAGATGGATGTCAGCACGTGCGTCAGCGACCTTGCGCGCTACACCGAGTTCCTGCGGGAGGAGGAGGAGGGCCTCGTCTAGCATGCAAAGAGCCTTAACACCGCTGTGGCCGCGGCACACGCCGCCTCAGAGGCAAGGTATCAGGAGATCTACGAGGAGAACCACCGCTTCGAGAGGGGTCGTCCAAAGCGGCAGAGGGCGTTCGAGGTGAGCGTCGCTGAAGTTGCAGCAGTGGCATGCATCGTATTGCAGTTGTCTAGCTCGTCGGTAGGCTCCTCCTCCTCTGCCTCTTACTGAGCGCACTCGGCAGAGGAGAGGTTGTCGGAAGTAGTACAAAGCCCCTCCGTAGTAGTATTTAGGGGCTATTTTGTTCAGTTCATCTGACTATAGATGTGGTGGAACTGTACAACGTACTTAAAATTAGCTAGTATATAAAGTAGAACTAGCTGTCGAGTTGAATTGTTTGTATAAATTAAGCAAACTGCTTAATCTATGAATGAAAGCTATGCTTAATTACTGAATTTTAGTTGCAAAAATTAGATACTGCTAGTGATTTTTAGCTGCATATTTTGACAAATTGCAGCGTTACAAGGTTGACAAATGGCAATGTTACTAGATCAACAAATGTCAATCTTTCAAGCTTGACAAATGGCAAAATACCCAATATGACAGATGCAAATCTTACCAAATTGTTTGCAAGTGTTTGCACATGGGTCATCTAAAACAACCGTTTGCGCTGAAGAGATGCACAAATCCTGCTCTCGCTTTGCATACGGGTGTTCTATCTAAAACGTTTGCGATCAAGAGCTGCACAAATCCTGCTCATCATATTTTCCCTTGGCTTCCTGGGGAAGCTGTCGGTTTGCATACGGGTGTTCTAACTAAAACGTTTGAGATCGAGATACAATATTATACCCAAGAAAAAAAGTCTATTTTCGGCGGCGGCGGAGGCGGCGTGCCGCGCCGTCCTTATCGTTGTCGTCCTCCGGGACGCCATTGTTGAAGTCTTCAAGGCAGCACAGAATGTTCTTCACTCGTAAATCAAACATCATGTAGTCGCGCGATCGACGGGCGGGGCGCGGTAGGATGGCAGCTGGCGTCAGTAAGAGGTAGCGGTCGACGGCAGCGTGCCATGCCTTTCATGAAAATAAGGATTTCAATAATTGTGATCAATTGCTAGAGGAAGAATGCAATAAAATGTTCGGTACTAAATCTTTGAATGATGAGCATGATTGCAATGTTGTTAGTATGGATTCTTTGATTATCCATGATGCTAGTGATATGCAAAGCTACAAGCTTGGGGATGCTATGTTTGATGAATATGATATTTTTTGTCCCCCAAGTTGTGATGAGAAAATATATTATGATGATAGCATGCCTCCTCTATATGATGATTATATTGATGAAAGTGGGTTTGGAAGAGTGTCAACTTTAGGAAGTAATGATACCACTATTTTGGAGGGTGTTGAATCTTACTATGGTAATTATGAAAGTGGATTTGGAGAGGCCATGACTTTATTTAGTGATGAATCCACTATTTCGGAAGAGGTTCCAATTGACTATGATAAAAAGGTTGCTATCTATGATGATTATTTAGATGACATGTATGCTATAAAGAATAATGATAACCATGAAACTTGTCATTATGATCTTAATTTTCAATTTGATTATGCCTCACATGATAGTTATTTTATTGATGAGAATAAATTTGCTTATGTGGAGAGTAATAAAAATTCTATGCTTATGTATCATGAAAAGAATGATTTATGTGATAGTTATATTGTTGAATCCATTCATGATGCTACTGAAAATTACTACGAGGGAGGAACATATGCTTGTAGGAATTGCAATAATATCAAGTTTCCTCTCTATGTGTTGAGAATCTTGAAGTTATGCTTGTTTTGCTTTCCTATGCTAGTTGATTCTTGTTACCGTAAGTTTTTTGCTCACAAAATCCCTATGCATAGGAAGTGGGTTAGACCTAAATGTGTTAGTCATATGCTTCATGATGCTCTCTTTGTAGTTCAGTTCTTATCTTTAATGTGAGCATCGTTGAAATCATCATGCCTAGCTAGAAAGGCATTAAAGAAAATCGCTTGTTGGGAGACAACCCAATATGTACCCATACTATTTTTGTGTGTTCACATTATTATGCTACTATATTAATCATGTTTTATAGCTTTTGTTTCAATAAAGTGCCAAGTAAATCCTTTGGGATAGTGTGGATGATAGTTGACTTGATTCTGTGCAAAAACAGAAACTTTTGCGCTCAGTCCAGGAAATTTGAAAATTCACTAGAACGAGATTTTGATATGAATTTTTTACACAAGATTTATATACAAATTTCATAGATTTTCCTATTTTTTATAATTTTTTGGAGTTACAGAAGTATGGAAAGTTTCCAGATTACTACAGACTGTTCTGTTTTTGACAGATTCTATTTTCTATGTGTTGTTTGCTTATTTTAATGAATTTATGAGTAGTGGCGGAGGGTATGAACCATGGAGAACTTGGAATACAGTAGACATAACACCAATATGAATTTTGAATGAGTTCACAACAGTACCTAAGTGGTGATTTATTTGCTTATTATACTAACGGAGCTCATAAGATTTTCTGTTGAGTTTTGTGTAAAGATTCGATGGACTATGGAATAAGGAGTGGCAAGCGCCTAAGCTTGGGGATGTACAAGGCACCCCAAGGTAATATTCAAGCAATACCCAAGCAACTAAGCCTGGGGATGCCCCGGATGGCATCCCCTCTCTCGTCTTCGTTCATCGGTAACTTTACTTGGAGCTATATTTTTGTTCACCACATGGTATGTGTTTTGCTTGGAGCATTATTTTATTTTGTTTCTATTTGCTTGATGTTATTCAGAGACATGTTTTATATCTTTTAGTTAAATAAAAAAGGGCAAGTATAGCCTTTACCATGCATATTTTACAAGTATATACATTGCTGTTTCAAAAACAGAAAGTTTGTTGTTATGTTTTGAATACTGGTGAATAGTCAGGACATGATAAAATGTTGAAATTTTGACACAATGAGTAAAAACAATTTTTTTACAGTGTGGTAATTTTTCAGAAATTTTTGGAGTTAGGGAAGTATGATTCCTCTTGCATTCTTTACAGACTGTCCTGTTTAAACACATTGCCGTTATGTTTGCATTGTTTGCATATGTTTGCTTGTTTAATGATTCTATTTGAGGATAGGAGTGTTAATTATGCAGAGGCATTTAGTAGGCAATATCAAATAATAATTTTAGTGATTTTCTACAGTAGAGAATGATAAGGTTTTGCATGGATTTATACTAACCTATCTCACGAGTTCTTGTCGAGTTTTGTGTGGATGAAGTTTTTAAGATTTAGGGAACCGTGATATGAGAGGAATTAAGTAGACACAAAAGCTCAAGCTTGGGGATACCCAAGGCATACCTAATTAATATTTTAAGAAGTCTCAAGCATCTAAGCTTGGGGATGCCCCGGTTGGCATCCCACCTTTCTTCTTCAACAACTATCGGTCAGTTTTGGTTGAACCTAAGTATTTGCTTCTTCACATGATATGTGCTATTCTTGCAATGTCCTTTTATTTTGTTTTGCTTGATCTTTGAATAATATCCCAAGATCTGAAATTCTTAAATGTTAGAGAGTCATCACATAGTTAGACAGTTATTCGACTACTCATTGATGTTCACTTATATCTTTTGGAGTAGTTTGTCATTTGCTCTGGTGCTTCACTTATATCTTTTTAGAGCACGGCGGTGAGTTTATTTTGAAGAAATTGATGAACTATCATGCTTCACTTGTTATTTTGAGAGTCTTAAACAACGTGGTAATTCGCTTTGGTTATGAATTTAGTCCTAATATGATAAGCATCCAAGAGGGATATAATAAAAACTTTCATATAAAGTGCATTGAATACTATGAGAAGTTTGTATCCTTATAATTGTTTTGAGATATGAGGATGGTGATATTAGAGTCATGCTAGTGGAGTAATTGTGAATTTGAGAAATACTTGTGTTGAGGTTTGTGACTCCCGTAGCATGCATGTATGGTGAACCATTATGTAACGAAGTTGGAGCATGAAGTATTTATTGATTGTCTTCCTTATGAGTGGCGGTCGGAGACGAGCGATGGTCTTTTCCTAACAATCTATCCTCCTAGGAGCATTCACATAGTACTTTGTTTCGATGACTAATAGATTTTTTCAATAAGTATGTGCGTTCTTTATGACTAATGTTGACTCCACAGATTATATGCACTCTCAGCCTTCCACCAATGCTAGCCTCTCTAGTACCGCGCAACTTTTACCGATACCATACACCCACCATATACCTTCCTCAAAAAAACTACCATACCTACCTATTATGGCATTTCCATAGCAATTCCGAGATAGCCATGCAACTTTCCACCGTTCCATTTATTATGACATGTTCCAACATTGCCATATTTCTTTGCATGATCATGTAGTTGACATAGTATTTGTGGCAAAGCCACCGTTCATAATTTTTATACATGCCACTCTTGATTCATTGTACATTCTGGTTCACCACCGGAGGCATTCACAGAGTCATATTTTGTTCTAAGCATTGAGTTGTAATTTTCCGAGTTGTAAGTAAATATAAGTGTGATGATCATTAGTATTAGAGCATTGTCCCATGTGAGGAAATAAAAAAAGAAAAAGGAGAGGCCAAAGAAGCCAAGAAGAAAAAAAAGAAGAAAAAACAAAAAAAAGAGAGAAAAGAGAGAAGGGGCAATGCTACTATCCTTTTTCCACACATGTGCTTCAAAGTAGCACCATGATCTTCATGATAAAGAGTCTCCTATGTTGTCACTTTCATATACTAGTTGGAATTTTTCATTATAGAACTTGGCTTGTATATTCCAACAATGGGCTTCCTAAAATACCCTAGGTCTTCATGAGCAAGCAAGTTGGATGCACACCCACTTAATTTCCTTTTGAGCTTTCATACACTTATAACTCTAGTGCATCCGTTGCATGCCAATCCCTACTCACTCACATTGATATCTATTGATGGGCATCTCCATAGCCCATTGATACGCCTAGTTGATGTGAGACTATCTCCATCTTTTTGTCTTCTCCACAACAACCACATTCTCTTCCACCATAGTGCTATGTCCATGTCTCACACTCATGTATTGCGTGAAAGTTGAAAAGTTTTGAGAACATCAAACGTATGAAACAGTTGCTTGGCTTGTCATCAAAAGTTTTTTGTGATGAAGATGGAGCATAGCCAGACTATATGATTTTGTAGGGATAAGCTTTCTTTGGCCATGTTATTTTGAGAAGACATAACTGCCTTGTTAGTATGCTTGAACTATTATTGTTTTTATGTCAATATTAAACTTTTGTTTTGAATCTTATGGATCTGAATATTCTTGCCACAATAAATAATATTACATTGATAAATATGTTAGGTAGCATTCCACATCAAAAATTCTGTTTTTATCATTTACCTACTCGAGGACGAGTAGGAATTAAGCTTGGGGATGCTTGATACGTCTCCAACGTATCTATAATTTTTTATTGTTCCATGCTATTATATTATCTATCTTGGATGTTTTATATGCATTTATATGCTATTTTATATGATTTTTGGGACTAACCTATTAACCTAGATCCCGGTGCCAGTTTCTGTTTTTCCTTGTTTTTGAGTTTCGCAAAAAAGGAATATCAAACGAAGTCCAATTGACCTGAAAATTTTACGGAGATTATTTTTGGACCAGAAGAAGTCCACGGAGCATCGGAGATGGACCTGAAGAGTCCCGAGTCAACCACGAGGGTGGAGGGCGCACCCTACCCCCTGGGCGCGCCCCCCTACCTCATGGCTGACTCGGGGACCCCTCCTGACTTGTTCCCGACGCCAACACCTCTTATATATCCCCAGACTTCCAGAACAGAACCAAGATTGGGAGTTCTGCCGCTGCAAGCCTCTGTAGCCATCAAAAACCAATCAGGACCCTATTCTGGCACCCTGCCGGAGGGGGGATCCATCACCGGTGGCTATTTTCATCATCTTGACGCTCTCCATGATGAGGAGGGAGTAGTTCACCGTTGGGGTCGAGGGTATGTACCAGTAGCTATGTGTTTGATCTCTCTCTCTCTCTCTCTCTCTCTCTCGTGTTCTTGATTTGGCATGATCTTGATGTACTGCGAGCTTTGCTACTATAGTTGGATCTTATGACGTTTCTCCCCCTCTACCTTCCCGTAATGGATTGAGTTTTCCCTTTGAAGTTATCTTATCGGATTGAGTCTTTAAGATTTGAGAACACTTGATAAATGTCTTGCACGTGCTTATCTGTGGTGACAATGGGATATTCACGTGATCCACTTAATGTATGTTTTGATGATCAACTTGCGGGTTCAGTGACCTTGTGAACTTATGCATAGGGGTTGGCACACGTTTTTGTCTTGACTCTCTGGTAGAAACTTTGGGGCACTCTTTGAAGTTCTTTGTGTTGGTTGAATAGATGAATCTGAGATTGTGTGATGCATATCGTATAATCATACCCGCGGATACTTGTTGTGGCATTGGAGTATCTAGGTGACATTAGGGTTTTGGTTGATGTGTGTCTTAAGGTGTTATTTTACTATGAACTCTAGGGCTGTTTGCGACACTTGTAGGAATAGCCCAATGGATTGATCGGAAAGAATAACTTTGAGGTGGTTTCGTACCCTACAATAATCTCTTCGTTTGTTCTCTGCTATTAGTGACTTTGGAGTGACTCTTTGTTGCATGTTGAGGGATTGTTGTATGATCTAATTATGTTATCATTGTTGAGAGAACTTGCACTAGTGAAAGTATGAACCCTAGGCCTTGTTTCCAAGCATTGCAATACCATTTTCGCTCACTTTTGGTACTTGCTACCTTGCTGTTTTTATATTTTTAGAGTATAAAAACCTATATCTACCATCCATATTACGATTTTATCACCATCTCTTCGCCGAACTAGTGCACCTATACAATTTACCATTGTATTGGGTGTGTTGGGGACACAAAAGACTCTTTGTTATTTCGTTGCATGGTTGTTTGAGAGAGACCATTTTCATCCTATGCCTCCCACGGATTGACCAGCCTTAGGACATCCACTTGAGGGAAATTTGCTACTGTCCTACAAACCTCTACACTTGGAGGCCCAACGACATCTACAAGAAGAAGGTTGTGTAGTAGACATCACCAGCCATTGCGCCCAACGGAGCCGCTGGCCCTCAAGCCCCTCCACCGCGTCACCATGCCATCCAAGCGCCTGGTTCGCAACAGCAAGGGCATGGTGAGGTCGCCACCAACAACATCAGGAGCCGACCGACACTGCGGTCTATGTCATCATCACCTATGCCAAGCATTGCCTCAATGGCTAGCCGCCGTGGGCTCGGCCCTCCGCCTCAAGGGCGCTCCCTGCGAAACACCATTGGTATATGGTGGTCAAACACATGCACGAATGGGTCATTTTCAAAGTATTGGGACTTCGGTCTCAGTTACCTGCGAAGCGGGAAGTATTTCGGGGTAATCGGCCGTAATGGCGACCAAGGCATTATCGATGCTCAGTTGGTGAAATACCCCGTCGATCAACTCCACTGATATGTCCGGATCCTCCTGGGAGGCCGGATCAAGGAACCGTTTCGGATCCTCGGGTTGTGGAGGCGGGCTGTTTATATCCTTTACGGCCCGGCGCAGTTCCTGCGCCGAAATCACAAAATGAGATACTTGACTATGGGAGTATGGGCCCGATAGGCAATGTAAGTGCATCTAGTGCCCCTTAGTGATTTTGGTGTATTGAAGACTTATAGGTTAAGGGACTGATGCGTTTGTGAGTGTACACAGGTCTATAAGTCTATGAGGAGTTTGATATTTACAGAGAAAGTCGACCCCTAAAAATGAAGTTCTTCGACTGAAGACTTTGATATTCTGAAGACTTTCTGAAGACTTTGAAAGTGAAGAAATTGGTGTGACCTTCAAGACTTGGTATTCATTTGAGGAACATGGAGCGTGAAGACTTTTGTTTTTGTAGTTTCATTTTCTCTTTCTTGAGTCATAGGAAACACCGTACTGTTAAAGGGGGTCGAGGAAATACTAAGGAAAAATTTCCATGTGATGCTCAACTCAAAATCCTACACCTACCAATCCCTTCGAGTGAAGCCATTGGAAATCTCATACAGTTCAGTCATTTTCTTCAGTGACAGAGACGCAGTTCTTCTGTTCACTGAGGACTTTGCTCTAACTAAGGAGTTAGGAATTCGCCAGTGCGAATTGCCTACACAGTGAGGAACATGATAGCCCTGAGGAATTTGAGAGCCAAATTTCCGACCGTTGCTGTGCTGCGCGCCGGCTGTCCCAAAATATCTTATCCACCTAACGGTCATATCATTGAAGGGCATTTATGTCTTATCATGTCGGGCTGCTCCCTAGGCTATAAATAGCCGCCCCCTACAACCACTAGTTGGTTGGCTGCTCCGAGAGAACTTGACACTTGTCATTTGAGAGCAACCCATCCTCCGAGGACTTTGAGCGAAAATCATCAAGTGAGGAAAATCCCAAAACCAAACCCCCACAAACCCAAAGTGATTGAGCATCACTGAAGAAATTGATCCTGCGTGGATCCGGCGCTTGTTACCTTTGAAGATCGTGCTTCTTCCAGATGGTTAGGCGTCAAGGTCTAGAGCATCCAAGAGGAATTGTGGATCGCCGAGTGACCAAGTCTGTGAAGGTTTGGAAGTCACCTGAAGACTTACCACGAGTGATTGGACGAGGCCTGCGTGGTCTTAGTTCAAGGAGAATACGGTGAGGACTGGGTGTCCTGAGTTGTGGCTCAGTGACTGGGTGTCCGGGACTGCGTGTCCTCGAGTTTAAATACTCAGCCGCTCCAACCAGACGTACAACTGAGACAGCAGTTGGAACTGGTTTACCAAATCATTGTCTTCATCAACTAACTGGTTCTATTTCCTCAACCCTTTCATTTCCTCATTACTGTGTTGAGTGTTTGTTCATATCTGTGCTTGAAGACTTTGACTGAAGACTTTCTCAATTTCCTCAGTTCAATTTCTTCAGTCTGTTTGTCTTCATCTTGTGTTATCCTGTGACTATGCTTTATGTACTCTGTGCTCGTCTTCATTTCATCATGATGACCATGCTTGTATTTTGTTATGCTTACTTCTGAGTACTTATTCCGCTGCAAGTAGTTCTTCGCTAAGAAATTTCCTCACCAGCAAATTCCTCAGTGAAGAATTCACAAAAATCGCCTATTCACCCCCCTCTAGTCGACATAACGCACTTTCAATTGGTATCAGAGCAAGGTACTCCCTTGTTCTGTGTGATTTTGGTTTAACCGCCTGGAATTTTAGTTATGTCGACCGCAGGTATGAAGAAAGTGACATGCCCTATCTTTGACGGTCACGATTATCCCAAGTGGAAAGCCATGATGAGGAAGCGCCTCATGGCAATGAACAGCGAGCTGTGGACCGTCACCGAGATTGGTCTTACTGATCTATGCAAGATGGCGGACACTGATGATATTCGCAAGTACACTCGACTTGACATCATGGCTAAGGATATCATCTGTTCCTGCCTATCCAGAGATCAATTTGGGCGCATTATGCATCTTGGCAATTCAAAGCTTATCTGGGACCGAATCTCTGATGTCTATGAAGGTCATCGAACCCGTCATGATCCCTGGTTTGAGGACTTCAAGGAATCTCTCAAAACGATGACTTTCGAGCCAGAATCATCATCTTCTGCATCATGTCTCATGGCAGATGGTGCTGAGGTAACCGAATGCTCCTCATCCGAGTTTTGTGACGATGAATCTGATAATGATGAATCTGATAATGATGAATCTGATGATGATATTGAATCTTGTTATACCAAACTTGTTTGCATCGCCACTAAACAACAAACGGTTTTGGAACAAGTTCAAAACATGCTAGACAAAAGTGATGATATGTTGCGTAAAGAAATGGATCAGTCAAAAGCATTGGGTGAATGTCTTCAGAGAATTCACTCCAAGTTTGACGCCCTTCAAGATCAACATAATACCCTCTTGACTGATCACGAGAAGCTTTCTTCTGAGTCTCTTCAAAGAAAGGAAGATCTTGAAAAGCTAAGAGTGTGTTATGAAGATCTTCAGAAGAAGCGCGATTCATTACTAGCTCAACAAATCAGCGCTTCTCAGGAAGAATTTGTTCCTCCATGCTTAAAGTGCATTGAACGTGAATCTGCTAATTCTTCACCTGAATGTTCAAATGCTTCAACTGTTACAAATTCTTCATCTGCCTCTGCTATCACTAATTCCTCATCTGAGGACATTGCTAGTATCACTGACAATGCAAGGCTGAAGGAATTGTACATGACAGGCATGTACAAAAGCCTCAAAGGGCATCAGACTCTTTGTGATGTGCTTAAAAAGCAGATCCTCAACAGAAACCCTAGGAAAGAGGGTATTGCCTTTGAGAGGAAACTCAATGCTGATGGAACATATTGGAAGCCTGAGCAGTACCCCAAAACCTCATGGGTTGCTGCAAAGGGACCTCCAGTTGATCCATCTAACTTATCTGGCTTTACATGTGAATCTCCTCATTCTTCTGATGAGTCATTTGACTCCAACTATAAACTGTTCAAAAATCAGAACGGTGAAGTATTTGCTAGATATGTTGGCACTAACTGCAGGAACGGTTCCCCTATGAAGAAAATCTGGGTTCCCAAAAGTTATGTTGAAAGTCTTCAGGTGAATGTCCTCATGACACCACCAGTAAAGAACAGGAACCCCAGATCAAATTCTTCATCTGGACCAAATTCTTCATATGGATCAAAGTCCTCATATGATTATCATCGTGCTAACAACTCTGTCTCGCAGGGTAGAGCTAAGGGCTATGAATATGTGCATTATTCTTCAAATCATTATGTTCATAAGTCCTCGAAGAATTTCTCTGCTTATTCATATGCTTACCCTAACCCCTCTTATGTGAAACGAAATGGTTTGGCATCTTTGCCACCATTCTCATATGGTGCTCGCAGAGTGATGAACTCTTTGCCACCCCTTCAAATGTGGGTGGTGAAGAAAAGGAACTAATCTCTTCTGCAAGGTCAGGTCTCCAGACGTGCTTTAACGTCTGAAGAATTTGCTGGGGACCTGACAAAATGCCTGAAAGGACGCAGGCGAATCATGATGAAATGAACTTTCATTTCACACGTCCTCATACTGCTATATCTGTTTACTGCTTGATGAAATTCATCTGATGAACTTGATATCATATTCTTCACTGATGAAGCATATGAGATTGTAAGCTACACTAATTCATCTGCAGGATGATCAACCCAAAACTACTGAATGGGTCCTCGATAGTGGATGTACGAATCACATGACTGGTGACAAGAATCTATTGATGGATGCTCCCTTATCACCGTCACCTCTGAAGCATATTATCTTTGCTGACAAAGGCAAAAGTCAGGTATTGGGCCTTGGTAAGGTTGCTATCTCTAAGGATAAACACATGGACAAAGTCATGCTTGTTGAGTCCTTAGGATACAATCTCATGTCAGTCTCAATGCTTTGTGATCTCGATATGGTTGTTGTCTTTGGCAAGTATCGCTGTATTGTGATTATGGATGCTGACAATTCCAAAGTCTTCGAAGGCTTTAGGAGAGGGGATCTGTATATTTTTGATTTCTCTACAGGACCACAACCAGCCGTGTGTCTACTCGCAAAAGCTTCAGAAGGCTGGCTATGGCATCGACGACTTGGTCACGCAGGCATGAGGAATTTGCACACGCTTGCGAAGAAGAAGCATGTCATTGGCATTGAGAATGTCAAATTCCTCAAGGATCACCTATGCGGAGCCCATGAAGCTGGAAAAATGACCAAGGCCAAGCATCCAGCGAAGACCATCATGACCACTACTCGTCCATTCGAATTGCTTCACATGGACCTCTTTGGACCAAATCATTACTCAACAGTCACTAATGATGCATCTCTATATGGTTTTGTCATTGTTGATGATTACTCTCGATATACATGGGTACACATTGTTACTTACAAACATGAAGTGCAGGAAGTCTTCAAACGATTTTCCTCGAGGGCTTCAACCAACTTTGGTGTGAAGATCAAGCACATCAGAAGTGACAATGGAACTAAGTTCAAGAATTCCGGTCTTGATGCCTATCTTGATGAACTTGGTATTACTCATGAGTTATCTGCTCCTTATACTCCTCAGCAAAATGGCGTCGTGGAGCGCAAGAACAGAACTCTTGTTGAGATGGCTCGCACTATGCTTGATGAATACAAAACGCCTCAGCGTTTTTGGATTGATGCAATTGATACTGCGTGCCACATCATCAACAGAGTATATCTTCACAAATTCTTCAAGAAGACGGCCTATGAACTCCTCACTGACAAGAAACCCAATGTGAGTTATTTCAAAGTCTTCGGTGCTAAATGTTGGATTAGAGATCCTCACCACAACTCTAAATTTGCACCGAAAGCACATGAAGGTTTTATGCTTGGTTACGGAAAGGACTCGCACACCTACAGAGTCTTCAACATTGTTCTTCACAAGATTGTTGACACTATAGATGTGCGGTTCGATGAAACTAATGGCTCGCAAAGAGAGCACCTACCTTCTGTGTTAGATGAACCAGCATCTGAGGATTCTATCAAGTTCAAGGCAACTGAGGATGTCATTCCTACTGAAGAATCTGCTGAAGAATTCATTCCTGTTCATGAAGAACGTCGAGCTGATGCACCTGAAGAACATGATGAGGAAAATGGTGCTGAAGAAAATGCTGATCAAATTCCTCAGCGACAACCAGCTCATCCTCGCGTTGCAAAAGAAGTGCAAGTGGAGAAGATCATCGATGACATTAGCGCACCAGGTCCTCTCACACGCTCAAAAGCTTCACATTTATCTAACTTTTGTGGGCACTATGCTTTTGTCTCTATCACAGAGCCCACTAAGGTAGATGAAGCATTTCTGGAGCCGGAGTGGATTCAGGCTATGCAAGAAGAATTACATCAGTTCGAGCTTAACAATGTCTGGGAACTGGTCAATCGCTCAGATCCTCGCAAGCATAATATCATTGGCACAAAGTGGATCTACCGCAACAAGCAAGATGAAAATGGCCTTGTGGTGAGGAATAAGGCACGACTTGTAGCTCAAGGCTACACACAGGTTGAAGGAATTGATTTCGATGAAACTTTTGCACCTGTTGCTAGACTTGAGGCTATTCGCATATTACTTGCTTACGCTAACCATCATGATATCATCTTATATCAAATGGATGTGAAAAGTGCATTCCTCAATGGTAAGCTTGAGGAAGAAGTATATGTTGCTCAACCCCCAGGTTTTGAAGATCCAAAGAATCCTGACAAAGTCTTCAGACTCAATAAGGCCCTGTATGGCCTCAAGCAAGCCCCTCGGGCGTGGTATGATACGTTGAAGGAATTCTTCGTGAAGAATGGCTTCACACCCGGTTCACTCGACCCTACTCTCTTTACTAAATCCTATGATGGTGAACTGTTTGTGTGCCAAATATATGTTGATGATATTATCTTTGGCTGTACTAACCAACGTTATAGTGATGAATTTGCCTATATGATGAGTGAAGAATATCAAATGTCTATGATGGGAGAGTTGAAATTCCTCTTAGGTCTTCAAATTCGTCAGCAGCACAATGGCATATTCATATCTCAGGAGAAATACTTCAAAGATGTACTGAGGAAATTCGGCATGCAAGATTGCCAAGGCGTCAAAATTCCTATACCCACAAATGGCCATCTATGCACTGATGAAAATGGTATTGACTTCGATCACAAGGTATACCGCTCCATGATTGGTTCTTTATTGTACTTATGTGCATCTAGGCCAGATATAATGCTTGGTGTTTGCATGTGTGCCCGATTTCAAGCTGCACCGAAGGAATCACACCATAAGGATGTGAAGCATATTCTTCGATATCTAGCTCACACACCAACACTAGGATTATGGTACCCCAAGGGCTCTTCTTTTGATCTCATTGGATATTCTGACTCTGACTATGCTGGTGATCGTGTGGACCACCAGTTAACATCTGGCACTTGTCATTTCCTCAGACGATCTTTGGTCTGTTGGTCCTCGAAGAAACAGAACTGCGTATCACTGTCTACTGCTGAAGCTGAATACATTGCTGCTGGCTCTTGCTGTGCTCAACTGCTTTGGATGAAGCAAACCCTCAAGGACTATGGCGTCAACGTGAAGAATGTGCCTCTCCTCTGTGACAATGAGAGTTCCATCAAGATTGCTCACAACCCAGTTCAGCACTCGAAGACAAAGCACATTCAGATTCGTCATCATTTTCTTCGTGATCATGTGTTGAAGGGCGACATCTCCATCGAGCACATGAAGACTAAAGAACAACTAGCTGATATCTTCACTAAGCCCTTGGATGAGAAGAGATTTAGCTAGTTGCGGTGTGAGCTAAATATCTTAGAGTCTTCGAATGTTCTTTGAAAAGGACACACATCCTAACACTTATGCAAAATTGATGACTTAGATGTGCAACACATGAAGAAACGTTTTTCTTCAATCAATGAAGAATAACACTCTAAGTGTGAAGAAATTAATGAAGAATTTGATTCTCAGAACCCTACGACAATTGTGCGCGGTGTCTGAAATCATCATTCTTATATGGTGGGTCACGCCACCACAAAAAGTTGAAAATCTTCAATTTGAGTTTTTCCTCAGTTTTGAAATTCTTCAGTTTTTCAAATTCTTCAACTTTTTGCAAAATCTTCACTGGTTCCGTCGTCTTTCTTCATTGCCTATATATATATATATATATATATATATATATATATATATATATATATATATATATGAGTTTATGTCCTCTACAGCATTCACTTATGGATATTTCTTCAAGTTGCGTTTTCTGCTAAGTGAATGTGATCGGACCCTTCCCCTCTATGCTATACTCAACCCAATCTATTCACAAATTCTTCATGTGCGTTCAAATTGAAACTCGTTCAAAATCTTCACTGTGTCCTTGTCAGCTGAAGAAATTGTGAACGAAACTTTAAAACAAATCTTATCCAGATTTTCGGTTTTGCCGCTCAAACCGTTCCGCATCCCATGATGCATTATTATATTCACCCACGATCTTACACGATCTCATCTGCACAGTACGTGGGTGACACATGTCGAGTGAAGGAGAAAGGGCAGGGGCATGTTCGTCCCAAAATCTTCGGGCGAACAGTTTTTCACCGTGGCTATAAATACCCCTCTCCCCTTCCTCACTTCATTTACTCCGCTCGACCGCTGTCTCTCGCTCGAGCTCCTCAAACCCTAGCGCCGCCTCGACCTCGTCGCTGTCGTACTCGCGCCGGTTGCAGAAATCTTCACTCCACCGCCGTCGTAGCTGTCTCCCTCTGCCAAGTTAGGGCGTGGGAGATCTAACCTGACGAACTTCACGTCTGCTCATCTCAGTTCGTCGTGTTCTTCGTTTTGGGTAATTAAAAGTTACTTTTATTACTCACTTTGATTCTCAAGCTTTCCTGAAAATCTTCAAAGGTGTTTTATTCTTCAAATCTTCACACATATGAACACCTCACACACTGTATGCTCTTGATCCATTTCTCTAAGCACTCATTTTCTTCAAGATTCCTCAATTGTGTGGATCTTCGATCTGTACAACTCTGGAACCTAAGACAAGAACGCTTAGTGAAATTCCTCAAGGCTCAACTGGTCAAATTCCTCAAAACTTGTCTTTTCGAAAAACCTTCTAAGAACGCATATGACCTCTCCAAATTCCTCGCACCTACACTCTGTTCATAGGTACTCATGTCCGCTGCTGAATCACTAGGTTCTCATCAACTTAACTCATTTGCAGCGTTCCTCAAAGAAAAATTGCATACTTCTTCAGAGTGTTCAATTGTTCAAATTCCTCATCTGAAGAATATGGCTGAAGGAAAGAGACCACAGAAAGGAGGAAAGAGGCCTGAGGTCATGACTGCTTTCGAGATCCCTGATGAAATCTATAAGGACTATTGCACACCTGATGAAGCCAAGTTTGGCAAAGAGAACAAAAATCAGCGTAAAGTGCGCATTCAGAGAATTGAACGGAGATGGGCACGAGAATGGAGGGAATATCGATATGTTACTCCAAAGTACATGAAGAAATTCGCCCTCAATCCTCCATGCCCTAGAGCTCCATTGGCACCTGGCCAAGTAGCTGATCCCACTAGCATCAAAAGTGGTGAGGACTTTCCTGACGAATGGGCTAAGCGCCAAGCCAAATTGGCAAGACAAGCCAAGGAGGCAGTGAAGAAATTCAATGAGGATTCTGCCGCCGCTGTTGCTGCTGAGACCTCGGTCAAGCCGAGGAAATCAATGCCAAAGAAGCCTGCTCGCAAGCCAAGTGCTTCACCGACAGCGCCCTCACGGCCAAGTTCCTCAGCTATGCCCTCACGGCAAATTCCTCAGACCACTACTGCTCCACCAAAGTCCTCAACTTCTGTGCATCTGGCTACATGTCAAAGGACTACGGGTTTTTCAATTGCTTCTTGTGTCTCAGCAAGTTCCTCAGCTGCACCAATGTCCTCATCAGGCCCCACACTGCTGAAGACCAAAGCAATAGCTGGACGCGGTCCTCGGCCAAGTCCAAGGAAGAAGCAGGTCGCATTCCATGTGCCCTCTGATGATGAAGCTTCTGATGAAGAACTTGCAGAAATCATCAGAGACAGACAAGTGAAGGCCGCTAGAGCCAAAGGCACATCTGTGCCACTGCTTTTGGATCCGAGGAAAATCCTCAACTACATTGACCTCTGGCACAAGGATCCAAACACCCCCATGCCTGATTTTCAACTGACTCCTGGTCAAAGTCACATGCTGACCCATTTCATCACTCAAGAGAAATGGAAGTTTGAAAAGGTCAGAGAGATCAAGAAGGCTCAATACAGGAAGGAGAAGCTCCTGAAGAAAAGTGTTGTCAGAATGACACCTGAGGAACTTCTCCAGGCTCAGTCTGAAATCCAAGCCCTCAGCAAAGACTTTGATGCATACTATGCTGATTGGCAAGGAGCCAAAGTAAGATTCGTCAACCTGACGAAGAAAATGACAACTGTTGCAGCCCCATCGCAACAAGAAAATCTTCAGGCTGCAGACTCTGCTCAGCCTGGTGAAGAACATGCCAGCACCGCTGATGACTTTCAGCCTGCTGAAGAAAATGTAAGTTCCAGGGCTGATGACTCCATTCCAGCCGCTGAAGAAATTGCCAGGGCATCCACTAGTGGTGCGCCTGAAGAAACTGAAGAGATCAGGGCAACTGCACCAGTTGCGCCTGAAGAAAATCAACCAGATTCCTCAGCTCCTCCCGCGCCTACACCAACTCCAATTCTTCCTTCTACCTATGAAATGAAGAAGACCAAGGCTGCAGAGCGAGCTGCAGTGAAGAAAAGGAAGGCATCAGCTGCGTCAAATTCTTCGGCTGCAAAGAAAATGAAGCCAATGACCAGCTCTTTTGAAAATCCTATTGATGATGTTCCAATTTCCTCCATGTCATCAAAGGAAATTGTTCCTTATGGAGAAGACTATAAGATCCCAAGTGGATCTGATGAAGAAAATCAGTCTGCTGCTACGTCAGAGCAGCTTGATGATGAAATTGAAGTGGACGCAATCCCTTCAACGCTAGTCATTTCCTCACCTATGCCTCAGTTCACAGCTGAAGAGGCTGGTGTTGAGGAAATTGAAGATGAAGATGTGGATATTGGATGCACCACACCTGTGATGAATGATGACTTTTGGGAAAGTCAGCATCCCAATACTCCTCCATTCACACCTATCCAACAGATTCCTCAGTCCCCGGCAACAACAATTCAGATGGGCTCTGAAGAAACTCATCCCACTCCCTCTGTTCATGAAGAAATTCCAGCCGCTAGTGCTGAAGAACCTGCTGCTGCTAATCCTCAAGTTGCACAAGTAGAGGAACCAGAAATTCCTCAGCCTGAAGAACCTGAGCTCGCGATTCCTGAGGTGGTTCTGCAAATCACTGACACCCCTCTGCCAAAGCCGAAGAATCCGTTCTCAAGCAAGCAAAAGTTCAAGGCTGAAGACTTCTTTTCAGAGCATGTGTTCTTCACTGACTATAATCCATATGACTCTGCACGCATAAGGAAGAGGCGTTTCTGGACTGCTAGTCAAGCCAACTTCTATTCCTCAGTGTTGTTTGACAAGGACAAAATCTTCGATCATGAACATATTCCTCATGTGGATATGGAATCTCTGCCATGCTTCGAGCCAGTCCTCAGTGTTATTCACGATGCAGGACTGCTGAACTTCTGCACTGACATTTGCGATTGGAATGAAGAACTCATTCTTCAGTTCTACGCTACACTGCATATCACCGGAGATGCTGAAGATGTCAATTCATGGGTGTTGGATTGGATGACCGAAAACACTCACTACAAGGCACCGGCAACTGAATTGCTTCGTGTCCTTCCTCTTGATCCTCCCCATGACAGTGCACATTGCATCTACAATGACCCTGAACTGACAAATCACTATATGCAAGTGCTCATGAAGCCTTTGAAGCTTGGGCAGGCCCCATGAACCAAATTCCTCGTCAAGGAATTGCTTTATGTGCCTTGGACTGTCTATCGCATTCCGACGAAGACAATGAGTCCTATCAAAGGCCACGACTCAAATGATGAAGATGTCGTTGGCATCATGAAGAATATGCTTTTCAACATCATTCATGGCATTCCCGTCAACTTCCATGATTTCTTCATGAGGACTCTGGCAAATGTTGCTATGTCACCATTCGAGCTGAAGCCCTATGCGCCTTGGATTATGAGATTCATAAGGGCAAGATCTTCACTGAATTATAAAGCTGATACTCTGAACCATGGTAGCTACTTGCCTCCCATTGAAGTCCTCAAACGGCCAGTTTCATCATCTGATGATAAAGGCAAGGCAGCTGCTGTGACCGATGAAGGCATTCGTCCATTGGATGGTCAATTTCGCCTGGCTACATCTTACTCTACCAATGAAGACTCTGCCACACATGACACTGCCGCAAATACCTCAGCAAAGCAAAATCCTCAAGCCACAGCACCTAGGGTGATGACTGACTGTGAGTTACTCCTCAGTCTTCATCAGAAGGTTGATCGCAATCACAAATGGGTGAAGCGTCAGTTTGGTGCACTTCTTCACAATATGACCTCAACACACAATGCAGTGAAGAAAAACCACTACTACCTTCATGAAACCCTCAACCGCACCTGGGCTGTCCTCACTCATGTCTATAGCGCTGAAGAACTGAAGACTATGGGTCTCAAGGAAGAATTCGACTGGTCTGCACCTCCTCCGAAGAAATTCAAGAGGGTCAAAGTTCCTGATCTGGTGGCCAGCTCTTATTCTTCATCGCGTGACACTGATGAGTATGAAGATTTGGACGACACTACGGCAGGCCCTGCTATAACAAACAACCCCGACAATGCTGGCGCTCCTCCATCAACTTGAAATTCTTCAGGGGCGTTAGTCCTCAGCTTCAATCCTTTTGGTCATTTGATGACAAAGGGGGAGAAATCTGAGTTAGTCTTCAAGCGGGTCTATATTAAGGGCGTTTTTTTAAGTTACAACTCTCGTTCTTCCGAAACTTTTATTGGATCGAGTTGTAATCTTAAACCTGATGGTGCTCTGATACTTTTGGACGGTGCTTTTGTTGCACTATGCTTCGATACGTTTGATGCTTTCGGCATGCTTATTCCTCGTTAATATTATTGCACGCATGCTGAATTTCATCAGGCACCATACTTCATCATGCATTTCAAATTCTTCATATTATATATCAAATGCGTGTATGAATTACAAGATATAGGGGAGTTCTCCATGATTCAACTCTTCAAATGTGCATTGCCTCAAATGCAAATTCCTCACTATGCACATCTTCAGGGGGAGTTCTTCTATATCTTGCAATCAAATTCCTCAATATCAGTAGTTACACTTCATATGTTTATCCCCGTTGAAAACTTAACCTATGTTGTCATCAATCACCAAAAAGGGGGAGATTGTAAGTGCATCTAGTGCCCCTTAGTGATTTTGGTGTATTGAAGACTTATAGGTTAAGGGATTGATGCGTTTGTGAGTGTACACAGGTCTATAAGTCTATGAGGAGTTTGATATTTACAGAGAAAGTCGACCCCTAAAAACGAAGTTCTTCGACTGAAGACTTTGATATTCTGAAGACTTTGAAAGTGAAGAAATTGGTGTGACCTTGAAGACTTGGTATTCATTTGAGGAACATGGAGCGTGAAGACTTTTGTTTTCGTAGTTTCATTTTCTCTTTCTTGAGTCATAGGAAACACCGTACTGTTAAAGGGGGTCGAGGAAATACTAAGGAAAAATTTCTATGTGATGCTCAACTCAAAATCCTACACCTACCAATCCCTTCAAGTGAAGCCATTGGAAATCTCATACAGTTCAGTCATTTTCTTCAGTGACAGAGACGCAGTTCTTCTGTTCACTGAGGACTTTGCTCTAACTAAGGAGTTAGGAATTCGCCAGTGCGAATTGCCTACACAGTGAGGAACATGATAGCCCTGAGGAATTTGAGAGCCAAATTTCCGACCGTTGCTGTGCTGTGCGCCGGCTGTCCCAAAATATCTTATCCACCTAACGGTCATATCATTGAAGGGCATTTATGTCTTATCATGTCGGGCTGCTCCCTAGGCTATAAATAGCCGCCCCCTACAACCACTAGTTGGTTGGCTGCTCCGAGAGAACTTGACACTTGTCATTTGAGAGCAACCCATCCTCCGAGGACTTTGAGCGAAAATCATCAAGTGAGGAAAATCCCAAAACCAAACCCCCACAAACCCAAAGTGATTGAGCATCACTGAAGAAATTGATCCTGCGTGGATCCGACGCTTGTTACCTTTGAAGACTGTGCTTCTTCCAGACGGTTAGGCGTCAAGGTCTAGAGCATCCAAGAGGAATTGTGGATCACCGAGTGACCAAGTCTGTGAAGGTTTGGAAGTCACCTGAAGACTTACCACGAGGGATTGGACGAGGCCTGCGTTGTCTTAGTTCAAGGAGAATACGGTGAGGACTGGGTGTCCTGAGTTGCGGCTCAGTGACTGGGTGTCCGGGACTGCGTGTCCTCGAGTTTAAATACTCAGCCGCTCCAACCAGACGTACAACTGAGACAGCAGTTGGAACTGGTTTACCAAATCATTGTCTTCATCAAGTAACTGGTTCTATTTCCTCAACCCTTTCATTTCCTCATTACTGTGTTGAGTGTTTGTTCATATCTGTGCTTGAAGACTTTGACTGAAGACTTTCTCAATTTCCTCAGTTCAATTTCTTCAGTCTGTTTGTCTTCATCTTGTGTTATCCTGTGACTACGCTTTCTGTACTCTGTGCTTGTCTTCATTTCATCATGATGACCATGCTTGTATTTTGTTATGCTTACTTCTGAGTACTTATTCCGCTGCAAGTAGTTCTTCACTAAGGAATTTCCTCACCAGCAAATTCCTCAGTGAAGAATTCATAAAAATCGCCTATTCACCCCCCTCTAGTCGACATAATGCACTTTCAGGCAAAAATAAAGGCCCGCTTACCCAGCTTGGAGGATTGTTCATAGAAAATCCGCCCTGCGGATTGACACGGGGAAATTCCTCCTCTTCTCCCTTGTACAATGCGGACAAGATCTTCATCAGGTCGGCGACCGATCCCGTCCCCTTACGGCCGCAGCGGGTGGCATCATCCTCCCTGTTGAAATCCCACATGGGGTGGCCCGTATACTGGAGCGGCTGCACCCCCCGCATAATGCATGTGGCCATGACCCCAATCATGGTCAGTCCGGAATGAGCTAACAACCTTATCCGGCTCATCAGGTAAATGACGTCCCTGTCGTTTTCCCTCTGAGGGCTCCGTGGACGCCAGCTTAGGCGTTTCTTCAAAGGAGCGTTATTAAACTCAGGGAGGCCGACCCGAACAAGGTCCGGCAGGGGGACATCTTCTATATAAAACCATGCCGAAGGCCAGTCTTCGGACGCCTTCTTCGGGGTTCCGGATAGATATCCGGTCTCGGCGATGCGCCATAGTTCGGCTCCGCCCACTTGATATATCGACCCCTCTTGAGAACGGGGCACAAGACAGAACAGCTTCTTCCACAGTGCAAAATGAGGCTCGATGCCCAAAAACAGCTCGCAAAGGGCCACGAAGCCCGCGATATGCAAAATGGAGGCAGGCGTAAGGTTGTGCAACTGGAGGCCATAGAACTCCAGGAGCCCCCGGAGAAACGGATGAATTGGAAATCCGAGCCCTCTTATCAAATAAGAGACAAGGCATACCCGCTCTCCTTTGGAGGGGCTGGGGACGCTCTCCGCTTGCTTTCCGCCCTTATAGGTGGCGAGTCCGGCTCGAACCGGGACCATGAAGGCTGGGGGAAGAAATCCCTTGGTTTGGAGCGCCACTAGCTCACTGTGCGGGGCGGAGCATCTCTCCCAATCTCCAGGCTGAGGGCTGGGAGGGCGAGAGGAGGAGCTGCGTCGACTGTCCATGATGGAATGGATTTCTGTCAGATGCGCTCTGATGAATGCTCGCGAAGGGAGGATGGTGTGATTCGGATCTAGATCCTCGTCTCTTTTATAGGCAGCTCATTTGCGCAGCTAAGGGGGTAAATGTAAAGATACCCTGACTTTTTGCATTCGTTTAACACGTGGAAGACAACCATTATTGGGCGTGGAAGCCGAGGAGCGCAATATTCACAGGAAGCCGAACGCTATTCAACAGGTACACAGGATTTGGAGAAGAACCTGCCTTTCAATGCCGAAGACAATCTACGCGCCGGAGTCATCGCCATTGAAGCCTGGTTCGGGGGCTACTGAGGGAGTCCCGGACTAGGGGGTGTCCGGATAGCCAAACTATCATCTTCGGCCGGACTCCTGGACTATGAAGATACAAGACTGAAGACTTCATCCCGTGTCCGGATGGGACTTTCCTTGGCGTGGAAGGCAAGCTTGGCGATACGGATATGTAGATCTCCTACCATTGTAACCGACTTTTTGTAACCCTAACCTTCTTCGGTGCCTATATAAACCGGAGGGTTTTAGTCCGTAGGACGAACAACAATCATACCATAGGCTAGCTTCTAGGGTTTAGCCTCTCTGATCTCGTGGTAGATCTACTCTTGTACTACCCATATCATCAATATCAATCAAGCAGGAGTAGGGTTTTACCTCCATCGAGAGGGCCCGAACCTGGATAAAAACATCGTGTCCCTTGTCTCATGTTACCATCCGCCTAGACGCACAGTTCGGGACCCCCTACCCGAGATTCGCCGGTTTTGACACCGATAATCATAAACCCACAATTCATCGGATCTCGACAAACACACCGCAAAAAGAGTTTACATCGAATAGATCTCCACAAGAGAGGGGGAGAACATTGTATTGAGATCCAAAAAGAGAGAAGAAGCCATCTAGCTAATAACTATGGACCCGAAGGTCTATGGTAAACTACTCACAACTCATCAGAGGGGCTATGGTGTTGATGTAGAAGCCCTCCATGGTCGATTACCCCTCCGGCGGAGCGCCGACGAAGGCTCCAAGATGGGATCTCGCGGATACAGAAGGTTACGGCGGTGGAAATTGTGTTTTGTTGGCTCCCTGGATGTTTTCGGGGTACGTAGGCTTATATAGGAGGAAGAAGTACGTCGGTGGCCGCCCGAGGGGCCCACGAGACAGGGGGCGCGTCCTGTAGGGGGGGGCACGCCCTACCTTCTCGTGGCCGCCTCGGCTGCTTCTTGACTTGCACTCCAAGTCCTCTGGATCACGTTCGTTCCAAAAGTCACGCTCCCGAAGGTTTCATTCCGTTTGGACTCCGTTTGATATTCCTTTTCTCCGAAATACTGAAATAGGCAAAAAAACAGCAATACAGGCTGGGCCTCCGGTTAGTAGGTTAGTCCCAAAAATGATATAAATGTGTAAAATAAAGCCCATAAACATCCAAAAGGGGTAATATAATAGCATGGAACAATCAAAAATTATAGATACGTTGGAGACGTATCAGACGTTAAGACGGCTTTCCTCAATGGAGAGTTGAAGGAGAAAATTTACATGGATCAGTCAGATGGTTTTGTAGTACCTGGTGAGGAAGGAAAGGTGTGCAAGTTATTAAAGTCTTTATATGGCCTTAAACAAGCTCCTAAGGAGTGGCATGAGAAGTTCAAAAGAACATTAATTGCTGCAGGCTTTGTAGTAAACGATGGTGACAAGTGTGTGTATTATCGCCATGGTGGGGGCGAAGGAGTTATTCTTTGTCTGTATGTCGATGATATACTAATCTTTGGAACCAAACTTGATTTAATCAAGGAGGTTAAGGATTTCTTATATCGTTGTTTTGAGACGAAGGATCTAGGAGTAGCTGATGTTATCTTAAACATCAAGCTGTTGAGAGATGAGCATCCTGGGATTACACTGCTTCAGTCTCACTATGTGGAAAATGTCTTGAGTCGCTTTGGGTATAGCGACTGTAAACCTTCTCCAACTCCATATGATGCTAATGTGTTGCTTCGAAAGAATCGACAGATTGCTAGAGATCAAATGAGGTATTCTCAGATTATTGACTTGCTTACGTATTTGGCAAGTGCGACGAGGCCTGACATCTCTTTTATTGTAAGCAAACTGAGTCGGTTTGTGTCAAAACTGGGAGATGACCATTGGCATGCGCTTGAGAGAGTTATGTGCTATTTGAAAGGCACTGCGAGCTATGGGATTCACTACACCGGTATCCAAAGGTACTGGGGGTTATAGTGAATCAAACTAGGTATTTGATGCTGATGAGATTAAGGCCACAAGTGGATATGTTTTTACACTTGGTGGTGACGCTGTTTTCTTGAAGTCTTGCAGGCAGACGATCTTAACGAGGTCCACTATGGAAGCAGAACTCATAGTATTAGACACATCCACTGTTGAAGCAGAGTGGCTTCGCGAGCTCTTGATGAAATTACCTATGGTTGAAAACCCAGTACCACATATCCTGATGAATTGTGATAATCAAAATGTGATCGTCAAGATAAACAGTTCTGAGGATAATATGAAGTCCTCAAGGCATGTGAAGAGGAGAATAAAATCTGTAAGAAAATTGAGGAACTCCGGAGTTATTATGTTGGATTATATCCAAACGTCGAAAAACTTGGCAGATCCCTTCACAGAGGGTTTATCACGTAATGTGATTGATAATGCATCGACGGAGATGGCTTTGAGACCCATTGCATGAGTTGTCCATAGTGGTAACCCACTCTATGTGATCGGAGATCCCATGAATTAGAAGTGGGAGACAAGCTATTGGTCAACTGGAAAGAGAGTATCCCTATTTTAATTATCCCACTCCGTGAAAATGCAATACTCTCCTGATCTGCATGGCAGGTTGATATTTATCTTAATGTGTTATGAGTGGCTTATCTGAGTAAGCAAAGATGCTGTCCTACGGAGCATCTCCTGAGGAACACACCTATATGAATTTGACTGTTAATGTCGCAGTCTGTGAGAATTGGGTGTTCTCTAATAAATTCATGAAAGGCCTTGAAGTATGACGTATACGCTCCACCCATGGGGAAGCCTTGCGGCAGCCCAGTATCGGTCAAGAGTTTGTGTGAAACTAGTCTCACAGAAAACTTGTAGTTCAAGGCATAGTCCACAATTCAAGTTGTGTTCTAGTGTAGCATAAAATTCTAAGTGGAAGTTCAAATTCACAGTCTCCACTAAGCACCGGTATATAAACAATGTTTTGGAACTAAATGATGAGATGTGCCAATGAGACTTTGTGGGGGATTGTTGGAATTTGTTAGTAGGCCTTTGGCCCAAAGCCCAACCAAAATTCTGAAATTCTCTTGGCCCATTCATGCATAGCTTGAGAGTGTTGTGAGTTGAACTAAAGTTTAGTCTCACCCCGGAAGTTGAGTGAGACTTTCACCTCTTTATAAGGTAAGCTCTTCTACCACTTGTACTAGTATGAGAAGAGGATACCTACACGCGCGGTCCTCCTCCTCGCTTGCCTCACCGCGCCATGCCTCATCACGACGCGCTGCGGGTTGTGGGAATGATCCGAGCCGTGGACACGCTTGTGCGAGGCGATGAACAAACCGAAATGGGCTCCAATGAGAAGCACGGTATTAGGGGACTGTTGCACCACCAAGGAGGACACGGCCAGGGGCAAGAAGATGGTGCGGGCTTTTTTTCTTCTAGTGAAGTGGGAGCTATGAAAACATTGAAATACAATTGTATTTGAGGCGGCTAGGCCTTCCATTAGGTATGTGTTGACTAGGATTGTAGTCAAGGGTAAAACATGGAAGAGCGGGGCATCCTAAAACGAGAGGTTGAAGCCTTCCTTGGCACCCTAGCGACATGGGCAGACATGAGAAGTTAGGCAATTCCTAGTACGCACACTCGTGCATATTCGAGAGAGAAAAAAACTTCAACATGCACCGATCTGCTCCCAGCTGTCGTGCGCGTCATTGTAGTCGCTACACCCGGCGCATCTCCTCGTGCTCGCCATGGCCGCGCCGGCAAATTGCACGCGCTGTAGCACCGACTGCCTGTGGTGATACCCGTGTGTTCCCTACGAGGTCAACTTGCACCCCAAGTGCTTGCCTCAGACCGAGCAGACGCCGCTAAGTATTCCCTAAGGCTTTGTTCAGTTACACCCTATCTCAAGGGGATTTGGGGGGATTTGACTTGTATGGGATTCAATCCCTGCCAAACCCCTTTAAATCCATGCCAACCGAACGCAACCTAAGGCAAATAGGCTGTCAACTGCATTGCAGATGTGTTATGCATGCATGATGCATCAGGTTAATTTGATTGTCGAAGCAATGATGTCTGCTGAAGCCTGAGAACTTCCGATTTCATGTTGTGCGGCGTCTGTCTGGTCATTCAGCTACATGATTGTTGTTTCCGTATCACTTCCTATATGTATTTGAGATCAACATCTACTACTCTGATTGATCACCCCCTGCGTTATTTCTTTGTGAGACTTTAGTTACGGCTTATGTTATCTCGCGAACGACAACTGGAAGGGGATGACAAACAAATATTTTTGGGCCAATCCAGTTCTGCCCCTAACTCGAACCCACTATTCAGTTTTGCCCCTAATTTTTAGGTATGCTCAGTTTTGCCTCTCCGCCGTTAGTATCACTTATAGAAATGCCCTTTTACACCGTTACCGTCTGGTCAAAGGACTTTGACCATCCAGAAAAAATAGCAAAAAAAATCAAAAAAATCTGAAATTTTGTGGGATCGAAGATAGTCATGTCCTCAAGGCACGTGCAAATTTGTGTGCCGTTCGGACACCCTGGGAGCTCGTGGCGAAGGAAATCATAAATTTTGTATGCATGTGAACAGTAAATTCGAAAAAATAGAAAAAAAAATCAAAAAAATATGAAATTTTTGGGGACTGAAGATACTTGGGTGCACAAGATGTGTGCACATTTTTGTTGTGTTTGTACATCGTAGGAGCCCGTAGGAGCTCGTAGGAGCTAAACTTTGTTTTTTTCTCCACGAGCTCCTACGATGTCCAAACACAACAAAAATGTGCACACATTTTGTGCACCTAAGTATCTTCAGTCCCACAAAATCTCATATATTTTTTGATTTTTTTTTTGATTTTTTTTGAATTTACTGTTCACATGCGTACAAAATTTATGATTTCCTTTGCCATGAGCTCCCAGGGTGTCCGAACGACACACAAATTTGCACGCACCTTGCGGACATGACTATCTTCGATCCCACAAAATTTCAGATTTTTTTGGATTTTTTGCTATTTTTTTCTGGGTGGTCAAAGTCCTTTGACCAGACGGTAACGATGCAAAAGGGCATTTCTATAAGTGACACTAATGACGAAGGGGCAAAACTGAGCATACCTAAAAATTAGGGGCAAAACTGAGTAGTGGGTTCGAGTTAAAGGCATAGATGTAAATGTCCCAATATTCTTTTATGGCAAATTTAGTTGGTAAGAGACGGCAAATCCCGCCATTTTTACCTCAAAAGCTCTTCTTCCGACAAGATGACATGCGTTTCTGAGGAAGTTGCCATCCCATGCAACAAAACTTGTCATCTAAAACTTTTGAAAATGTCAATCCCTCCCATTGAACGTTTGCCCACTATTGCTTTCCTTAGTTACAAGGTAAACTCTAGATAGTTGCCTCTAGTGACGACAAGTGGCATGCTATACATCACCAGGGAGTTAAAAAATGCTAGACCTACGTGTGGGCTACTTAATTGAAAATTTAATTCGGTGTCCGGGCTCATCTACACCCGGTGGACGCTAAAATAAATGTGCTTCTGCAAAATTGGAATTTCAAATCCGAATATACTTTGAATCATTCATCCAAGTTACTGAAGGTTTTCACTGTTGTGTTCATCACATTTATTTTTTTGAATTAGATGCCATGTTAATAAGTTTTATAGTTCCATACGTAGCTTACTTCTAGTCTTCGAGATGCAACTGTAGTACATGTGTACTTCCTGTTATAGTATACTCTCGTCATTGTGGAGTGCACTTGTAATTCATATTGTACACTTTCTGGGCAGCTACTATAAATCCATCAAGCTGGCCGGGAGGGATTCATCTGATGAAATTTTGAAGGGCAAAATGACTTCCCCGACCTTCGACATTCCTTTACAGAGGGAGGCAAGCCCTCCTGCTCCTTGGCCGGCCCCGTTGTCGGGCACTGTTGCCCTGTCTATTGATGGCTCATTCCGGGGGGTCGACGACTCCGTGGCTGTTGGTATGGTACTCAGGGACAGTGATGGTTTGGTTTTATCTGCAACATATCGATCCATATTCCAGTGCAATGACCCATTGGAAGTGGAACTTCATTCAATCGTGCAAGGAATGGCTTTGGCTATCCAACACCCCAACCTTCCAGGGGTCCTGCAGTCGGATTCTTCTGAAGCTCTGTCTAGTTTGTCAAATGATGCCTTGGCTCACTCTGTGTATGGCCACTTAGTTCTAGAAATCAAGGATTTAATGTGTGATGGGGAGTTTTTACCTCAGAATATTAGCCGTAGTCAAGTAGAGTTGCCGATTTGTTGGCCAACTATAGCCGATTCGAGTGAGCTACAACTGTGTGGTTGGGCTCGGTTCCACCGTGTATCGAGGACTTGTGGCCTCTTGACCGTAACTCTATGAACTTGTAATAAAACTCCCTTTACCCCCGCAAACTTTTTTCATATTGTACACAATTGCATGGACAAATTTCCATGACTGGTCACCAATGATGAGCCTTCACCTGTAATCGGAGATACATGGAAAATGTGCAACATGCATTGTTGGGTCATTGAACTGTTATGTCATTGGTGTGATGGCCGGAAGCTCCCTAGGACCGTCGACCACCTTTTGTGAGATGTTGGTGACAGATTGTGGCCAAAAGCTCGTCACTCGCCTCCGACAAAATATATAAGCGTCCCATGGTGATATCAAAGGATGCCTCGAAGTAAATAGCATAAAGCTATCACTTTTCGGGTTAGGGTTCCAAAAACCTACAAGAATTTTATTTGTCGTTGATAACTACGAATAGTATGGAGCGAGATGGCGTGTTCATTAACGGTTGTTACTAGACCGGTGTGGTCGGAACCAAGTCGCTCGGTTGTTCCCCTTTCTCTCTCTGTCGGTCACCCTCTCCTCCATGCTTTCTCTGACCTAGCACCGACGATGGCGGCGGAGAAGCCCATCCACGGCAATGAGTTGGTGGTTGTAGGTGGCACTGGAGGCGAGGGCTATGGGCACTTTGAGGTGGACAAGTGGCTCGGCAACGCAAGTTTCCTGACACAACGGTCACCGCGGCCAACACTGTAGAGGTTCAGATCTCGTCGATGTTCCGCGCGGCAAGGGCAGTGGCGTGATGTATTCACTTGGATCCAGATGGCGGACACCACTGGGCGTCCTCATTAGTGGCAAGAGTTTCTTGTAATCCTTTCATACCTCTAGTATGTGGTTTAATTTTAGCTTCTTAGTTTGAGCATTTAGGAATTAGGGTTATATTAGATTTTCTAGACAAAGCCCGAGGTGTGGATGGCAACAAAGAAATGCTTCACAAAGCGTGACATAGCACATAATGTGCAAGATGGAACTGAGAGCGAGGTGGTGGAGTTGGAGACCGCAGAGGAAACAAAGACTGTGGAGAAAAGAATGAATGGGAAACCGAGGCCACCACGAGGTAAAGGACAAAGCATACCCGCTCCTTGTTGGATGCGCGGGGTTGAGGCACCGTGATGGACCAGGCATTGTCGCCCTTGGAGACTAGCGCTACATGTGCGAAGGCGCGCTCCAGCGGCAGCAGATAGTCGGCCCTGGACAGCCGGTCCAACTGGGCTTTGATGGCGATTGATGGCTTCATGTCAGCGTTCACCGCCTTCCCTCACTTGAGGAGCTTCCTCTCTCCGACAATGAGGTCCAGGGTGGTGGCGGCGCGCGAAATGCTTTGCTTTTGGGGTGAGCATGTGCGCGGGGGTGATGAGAGCAGGGGCACGAGGAAGAAGATGATGGCAGGAGAGATTGGGAGTGTAATGCTCTCTCCCTCCTCACCTCCTCCTTTTATAGGATGGGCAAATGCGAAGCAGCGAGTGAGTAATCACCGCCATGTGGCAGTAAATCCCCTCGGTTTCCCCATGCTTATGCGATGATTATGCAAGGGGATTGGGGGGGGGCGGGCCTGTCACTATTATTGGGCCTTTCGATATGCATGCTCTCTTTGATGGGACTTAACCCTGGTGGGTCCCACACCCACGTCCACACGTCACATGGACAGTTAGGTCAAGGTCGCCACATGACCATGTGGGCCCATGGACAAGACCGGTATGCGTTGTCAGAACCAGACTGGATAATCATCACACCGTAAGCGATAGAATACTTTGCGCCCATGGCTAGGTTGCGAGTGAACATTTCCGACGTGTAGCTTAGATCCAATTCTTACGGCACTTGTTAGAGACTAAGGTGATATAGGTCACTTCGGATGCATCTCGACGCTAGACCTTGGGTATGGGGGAAGATGATTTCGTTGACCAATTTCAAGACCGTTGGTTGAAGATGATGTGAAGTTTGGATGAGCCAAGGTGCGACTATACTTGACGAACAGTTCAGGGACTACTGACAGTGTTCCAGCTAAGCGGCCTCTCACCATGTCAACTCTCGCCTTGGTGGGCCGGGTTGGGGACCCCCTTTGCCGGTTTCTGATGGAAATATGCTCTAGAGGCAATAATAAAGTGGTTATTATTATATGTCCTTAATCATGATAAAGGTTTATTATTCATGCTAGAATTGCATTGACCGGAAACTTAAATACATGTGTGGATACATAAAAAATAACGTTTCCCTGGTAAGCCTCTAGTAGACTAGCTCGTTGATCAACAAATGGTTAAGGTTTCCTAACCATAGACATGTGTTATCACTTAATAACATGATCACATCATTAGGAGAATGATGTGATGGACAAGACCCATCCGTTAGCATAGCATATGTTCGTTCAGTTTATTGCTACTGCTTTCTTAATGTCAAATACATTTTCCTTCAATCATGAGATCATGCAACTCACGGATACCGGAGGAATACCTTGTGTGCTATCAAATGTCACAACGTAACTGGGTGATCATAAAGATGCTCTACAGGTATCTCCAAAGGTGTCTGTTGAGTTGGCATGGATCGAGATTGGGATTTGTCACTCCGTGTATTGAAGAGGTATCTCTGGGCCCTCTCGGTAATACAGCATCACAAGAAGCTTGCAAGAAAAGTGACTAAGAGTTAGTTACGAGATGGTGTATTACGGAACAAGTAAAGAGACTTGCCAGTTACGAGATTGAACTAGGTATGGAGATACCGACGATTGAATCTCGGGCAAGTAACATACCGACAAACAAAAGGAATTAGGTTTGACTGATAAAGATCTTCGTGAATATGTAGGAACCAATATGTTCATCCAGGTCCCGCTATTGGTTATTGACTGGAGAGGCATCTCGTTCATGTCTACATCATTCTCGAACCCGTAGGTCTGCATGCTTAACGTTCATTGATGATATAGTATTATATGAGTTATGTGAGTTGGTGATTGAATGTTGTTCGGAGTCCCAGATGAGATCACAAACATGACGAGGAGCTCCAGAATGGTCCGGAGGTAAAGATTGATATATGGGACGATGCTATTCAGTCACCGAAAAGGTTTCGGAAAGTATCGGGTATTTATCGGAGTGCCGGAAGGGGTTCCGGGAGGCCACAGGTAAGTGGTGGGCCTTATGGGCCAAAAGGGGGAAGCATACCAGCCCACAAGGGGGTTGGCACGCCCCTCCACCCCGGCCCACACGCCAATAGGGGAGGGAAGGAAGGGCGAGGCACCCTAAGGCAGGCAACCCCCCTTTCCTTCCCCCTATGTTCATATATGGAAGGGGGCGGCTAGACAGGCCCTAGGGCTGGCCGCCGGCCCTTTGGGGGTGCCCTGGGCTGCCTCATCTTCCCCCCTCCACCTATATATATGTGAGGAGGGAGATGGGCAACACAGACCACGATCCCCAAGCCGTGTGCGGTGCCCCGTCTCCCTCTAGCTCTAGTTCCTCCTCCCTCCATGTCCATTGTGCTTGGCGAAGCCCCGGGGATAGTTTCACCACGCCGTCGTGCTGCCAGAAATCATCTACTACTTCTCCTCTCTTGCTGGATCGAGAAGGCGAGGACGTCATCGAGATGAACGTGTGTTGAACGCGGAGGTGCCGTACGTTCGGTACTTGATCAGGACGGATCGTGAAGGTGTATCACTACATCAACCACGTTGATAAACGCTTCCTCTTAACGGTCTACGAGGGTACGTAGACATACTCTCCCCTTCTCGTAGCTATGCATCTCCATGGATAGATCTTGTGTGTGTGTAGAATTTTTTTTGTCTTCCATGCAACGTTCCCCTACAGTGGCATCATGAGCTAGGTCTATGCGTACATGATATGCACGAGTATAAGACAAAGGAGTTGTGGGCGGTGATGTTCATACTGCTTACCACCAACGTCTTATTTTGATTCGGTGATATTGTGGGATGAAGCGGCCCGGACCAACCTTACATGTCCACGCACATGAGACTAGTTCCACCGACTGACATGCAACTTGTTTTGCATAAAGGTAGCTGGCGGGTGTTTGTTTCTCCTACTTTAGTTGAATCGAATTTGACTACAGCCGGTCCTTGAAGAAGGTTAAAACAGCAAACTTGATAATCACCATTGTCATTTTTGCGTAGGTAAGAACGGTTCTTTCTAGTTGCCCGTAGCAGCCACGTAAAACTTGCAACAATAAAGTAGAGGACGTCTAACTTATTTTTGCAGGGCATGTTATGATGTGATATGTTCACGATATGATGTGATATATGTTCATGAATAAGATGACCATGTTTTGTAATAAATTCAGAACTTGCATGTCAATGAGTACGACAACCGGCAGGAGCCTTTGGGTTGTCTTTAATTATTGTATGACCTGCATGTCAATCACTAGGTGCCATGTAGTTGCTTTACTTTATCACTACGCGTTAGCAATAGTTGTAGAAGCAATAGTTGGCGAGACGGCCCCGACGCTACGATGGAGATCAAGGTGTAGAGCTGGTGACGATGGAGATCATGCCGATGCTTTGGAGATGGAGATCAAAAGCACAAGATGATGATGGTCGTATCATGTCACATATTTTGATTGCATGTGATGTTTATCCTTTATGCATCTTATTTTTCTTAGAATGATGGTAGCATTATAGATGATTCCTTCACTTAATTTCAAGATAAAAGCGTTCTCCTTGAGTGTGCACCATTGCCAAAGTTTGTCGTTTCGAAGCACCTCGTGATGATCGCGTGTGATAGACTCTACGTTCACATACAACGGGTGCAAGACAGTTTTGCACATGCATAATACTTGGGTTAAACTTGACGACCTAGCAGGTACACACATGGTCTCAGAACACTAGAGACTGAAAGGTCGAACATGAGTCATATAGTAGATATGATCAATATAGAGATGTTCACCATTGAAAACTACCCCATCTCACGTGATGATCGGACATGGGTTAGTTGATATGGATCATGTATCACTTAGAAAATTTGAGGGATATTGATTTAAGTGGGAGTTCATTAGTAATTTGATTATTTGAAATAAAATTTATCATGAACTTAGTCTTAATAGTTTTTGCATATCTATGTTGTAGATCAATGGCCCGTGCTACCGTTCCCTTGAATTTTAATGCGTCCCTAGAGAAAGCTAAGTTGAAAGATGATGGTAGCAACTACACGGATTGGGTCCGTAACTTGAGGATGATCCTCATTGTTGCACAGAAGAATTATGTTCCTGATGCACCGCTAGGTGACAAACCTGCTACAGGAGCTACTACAGATGTTATGAACGTCTGGCAGGCTCGATCTGATGACTACTCAATAGTTCAGTGTGCCATGCTTTACGGCTTAGAACAGGGACTTCAAAGACGTTTTGAATGCCACGGAGCATATGAGATGTTCCAAGAGCTGAAGTTGATATTTCAAGCTAATGCCCGGGTTGAGAGATATGAAGTCTCCAACACGTTCTATAGCTGTAAAATGGAGGAGAACAGTCCTGTCAGTGAACACATTCTCAAAATGTCTGGGTACCATAACCACTTGACTCAGCTAGGAGTTGATCTTCTAGCTGAGAGTGTTATTGACAAAGTTCTTCAGTCACTGCCACCAAGCTACAAAGTCTTCGTGATGAACTATAATATGCAAGGGGTGACGGAAACAATTCCCGAGCTCTTTGCGATGCTGAAATCGGCGGAGGTAGAAATCAAGAAGGGGCATCAAGTGTTGATGGTTAACGAGACCACTAGTTTCAAGAAAAAGGGCAAGGGAAAGAAAGGGAACTTCAAGAAGAAGGCAAGCAAGTTGCCGTTCCCGTGAAGAAGCCCAAAGCTGGACCCAAGCCTGAAAATGAGTCCTTCTATTGCAAAAGGAATGGTCACTTGAAGCGGAACTGCCCCAAATACTTGGCGGATAAGAAGGATGGCAAAGTGAACAGAGATATATTTGATATTCATGTTATTGATGTGTACCTTACTAATGCTCGTTGTAGCGCCTGGGTATTTGATACTGGTTTGGTTGCTCATATTTGTAACTCGAAATAGGAGCTGCGGAATAAATGAAAATTGGCTAAGCACGAGGTGACGATGCACGTCAGGAATGGTTCCAAGGTCGATGTGATCGCTGTCGGCACGTTACCTCTACACCTACCTTCGGGATTAGTTTTAGACCTCAATAACTGTTATTTGGTGCCAGCGTTGAGCATGAACATTATATCTGGATGTTGTTTATTGTGAGACGGTTATTCATTTAAATCAGGGAATAATGGTTGTTCTATTTATATGAGTAATATCTTTTATGGTCATGCACCTTTGATGAATGGTCTATTCTTGTTGAATCTCGATCGTAGTGATACACATATTCATAATATTGATGCCAAAAGATGCAAAGTTGATAATTATAGTGCAACATACTTGTGGCACTGCCGTTGAGGTCATATTGGTGTAAAGCGCATGAAGAAACTCCGTGCGGATGGACTTTTGGAATCACTTGATTATGAATCATTTGATACTTGTGAACCATGCCTTATGGGTAAGATGACTAAAACTCCGTTCTCCGGAACAATGGAGCGAGCTAATGACTTATTGTAAATAATACATGCTGATGTGTACGGTCCGATGAGTATTGAGGCACACGGCGGGTATCATTATTTTCTAATCTTCACAAATGATTTAAGTAGGTATGGGTATATCTACTTGATGAAACACAAGTGTGAAACATTTAAAAAGTTCAAAGAATTTCAGAGTGAAGTGGAGAATCATCGTAACAAGAAAATGAAGTTTCTACGATCTGATCGTGGAGGCGAATATTTGAGTTACGAGTTTGGCCTTCATTTAAAACAATGTGGAATTGTTTCACAACTCACGCCACCTAGAACACCACAGCGTAATGGTGTGTCCGAACATCGTAACCGTACTTTATTAGATATGGTGCCTTCTATGATGTCTCTTACCGATTTACCTTTATCGTTTTGGGGTTATGCATTAGAGACAACCGCATTCACGTTAAATAGGACACCGTCTAAATCCGTTGAGACGATACCGTATGAACTATGGTTTGGCAAGAAAACCTAAGCTGTCGTTTCTTAAAGTTTGGGGATGCGACTCTTATGTAAAAGGATTCAACCTCATAAGCTCGAACCCAAATCGGAGAAGTGCGTCTTCATAGGATACCCTAAAGAAACTATTGGGTACACCTTCTACCACAAATTCAAAGGCAAGATCTTTGTTGCTAAGAATGGGTCATCTCTAAAGAAGGAGTTTCTCTTGAAAGAAGTGAGTAGGAGGAAAGTATAACTTGATGAGGTAATTGTACCTTCTCTCGAATTGGAAAGTAGCACATCAGAGAAAACCGTTCCCGTGATGCCTACACCAACTAGAGAGGAAGCTAATAATGATGATCATGAAACTTCAGATCAAGTTACTACTGAACCTTGTAGGTCGACCAGAACACGTACCGCACCAGAGTGGTACGGTAATCCTATCCTAAAAGTCATGTTGTTAGACAACAGCGAACCTATGAACTATGAAGAAGCTATGATGAGCCCAGATTCCGACAAATGGCTTGAGACCATGAAATTTGAGATAGGATCCATGTATGAGAACAAAGTGTGGACTTTGGTGGAATTGCCCGATGATCGGCAAGCCATTGAGAATAAATGGATCTTCATGAAGAAGACGGACACTGATGGTAATATTACTGTCTACAAAGCTCGACTTGTCGCAAAAGGTTTTCGACAAGTTCAAGGGGTTGACTACGATGAGACTTTCTCACCCGTAGAAATGCTTAAACCTGTCCGAATCATGTTAGCAATTGTTGCATTTTATGATTATGAAATCTGGCAAATGGACGTCAAAACTGCATTCCTTAACAGATTTCTTAAAGAAGAGTTGTATATGATGCAACCAGAAGGTTTTGTCGACCCTAAAGGTGATAACAAAGTGTGCAAGCTCTAGCGATCCATTTATGGATTGGTGCAAGCATCTCAGAGTTGGAATATACGTTTTGATGATATGATCAAAGCATATGGTTTTATACAGACTTACAGAGAAGCCTGTATTTACAAGAAAGTGAGTGGGAGCTCTTTAGCATTTATGGTGTTATATGTGGATGCCATATTACTGATTGGAAATGATATAGAATTTCTGGATAGCATAAAAGAATACTTGAATAAGAATTTTTCAATGAAAAACCTCGGTGAAGCTGCTTATATATTGGGCATCAAGATCTGTAGGGATAGATCGAGACGCTTAATAGGACTTTCACAAAGCTTTTGAATAAAGGGTTCTTGCCTATAAAAGGACCTTGACAAAGTTTTTGAAGATGTTCAAAATGGATCAGTCAAAGAAAGGGTTCTTGCCTATATTGTAAGGTATGAAGTTGAGTAAGACTCAAAGTACGACCACGACAGAAGATAGAGAGAGAGAATGAAATTCATTCCCTATGCCTTAGACATAGGTTTTATAAAGCATGTCATGTTGTGTACCAGACCTGTTGTGTGCCTTGCCATGAGTCTGGCAAGGGGGTACAATAGTGATCCAGGAGTGGATCACTGGACAGCGGTGAAAAGTATCCTTAGATACCTAAATAGGACTAAGGAAACGTTTCTCGGTTATGGAGGTGATAAAGAGTTTGCCGTAAAGGGTTACATCGATGCAAGCTTTGACACCGATCCAGATGACTCTGAGTTTTAGTCTGGATACATATTGAACGTGGGAGCAATTAGCTAGAGTAGCTCCATGCATAGCATTGTAGACATAGAAATTTGCAAGATACATATAGATCTAAATGTGGCAGACCCGTTGACTAAACCTCTCTCACAAGCAAAACATGATCACACCTTAGTACTCTTTGGGTGTTAATCACATGGCGATGTGAACTAGATTATTGACTCTAGTAAACTCTTTGGGTGTTAGTCACATGGTGATGTGAACTATGGGTGTTAATCACAAGGCAATGTGAACTAGATTATTGACTCTAGTGCAAGTGGGAGACTGATGAAAATAGGACCCATCCGTTAGCATAGCATATGATCGTTCAGTTTATTGTTACCGCTTTCTTAATGTCAAATACATATTCCTTCGACCATGAGATCATGCAATTCACGGATACTGGAGGAATACCTTGTGTGCTATCAAATGTCACAATGTAACTGGGTGATCATAAAGATGCTCTACATGTATCTCCGAAGGTGTCTGTTGAGTTGGCATGGATCGATATTGGGATTTGTCACTCTATGTATCGGAGAGGTATCTCTGGGCCCTCTCGGTAATACAGCATCAGAAGAAGCTTGCAAGCAAAGTGACTAAGGAGTTAGTTATGAGATGATGTATTACAGAACGAGTAAAGAGACTTGACAGTAACGAGATTGAACTAGGTATGGAGATACCAACGACCGAACCTCGGGCAAGTAACATACCGACAGACAAAGGGAATTACGTATGTTGTCATAAATGTTCGATTGATAAAGATCTTCGTAGAATATGTAGGAACCAATATGGGCATCCAGGTCCCACTATTGGTTATTGACCAAAAAGGCGTCTCGGTCTTGTCTACATCATTCTCGAACTCGTAGGGTCCTTTAACGTTCGTTGACGATATAGTATTATATGAGTTATGTGAGTTGGTGACCGAATGTTGTTCAGAGTCCCGTATGAGAACACGGACATGACGAGGAGCTCTGGAATGGTTTGGAGGTAAACATTGATATATGGGACGGTGCTATTCGGTCACCGGAAAGGTTTCGAAAAGTACCGGGTATTTATCGGAGTGCCGGAAGGGGTTCCGGGAGGCCACCGGTAAGTGGTAGGCCTTATGGGCTAATGAGGGGAAGCACACCAGCCCACAAGGGGTTTGGCGCGCCCCTCCACCCTGCCCACGTGCCAAGAGGGGAGGGAAGGAAGGGGGAGGCACCCTAAGGCAGCTAGTCCCTCTTTCCTCCCCCCATGTTCATATATGGAGGGGGGCTAGGCAGGCCCTAGGGCTGGCCGCCGTCCCTTTGAGGGTGCCCTAGGCTGCCTCCTCTTCACCCCCACCTATATATATGTGAGGAGGGAGAGGGGCAACACAGACCGCGATCCCCAAGCCGTGTGCGGCGCCTCGTCTCCTTCTAGTTCTAGTTCCTCCTCCGTCCATGTCCGTTGTGCTTGGCTAAGCCCTGCGGATTGTTTCACCACCTCCGTCACCACGCCGTCGTGCTACCAGAACTCATCTACTACTTCGCCTCTCTTGCAGGATCGAGAAGGCGAGGACGTCATCGAGCTGAACGTGTGCTAAACGCGGAGGTGTCGTACATTCGATACTTGATCGGGACGGATTGTGAAGGTGTACGACTACATCAACCGCGTTTATAAACGCTTCCGCTTAACGGTCTAGAGGGTACGTAGACATACTCTCCCCTCTTGTAGATATGCATCTCCATGGATAGATTTTACGTGTGCAATTTTTTTTTGTTTTCCATGCAATGTTCCCTTACAGTTTCGCCCTGGGCCACTTCGGGCTGCCCATCACAATTATAAGAAAGATCTAGAAGACTTAATGCATACTCCAAGACGCTGGATCTGTGGAGAATTATATCTTCTCATGCGTAGCCGATTAGGATCATGTACCATAGGAGCCCCTAGTACCTATATGAACCAAGGGGCCTGACTCGTAGAATCATACTTCGAATCTCTTAGTAGATATCTGTACTCTATAATTGTTCCAACGCAATAAACACAAGACATAGAGCGTTATTTCCTCGGAGAGCCCAAACTTGAGTAAAATCCCTGTATTACCCTTGTTTCAAGATATCTAGCTTAGGATTATCTACCTTGAGATCCGTTGGTTTAGGTTCAGTCACCTGTGCACTCGAGTCAGGAGGCGACGGGATACGCACGTGAACCCTTGGTACTTTGGTCGGTTTTAGCATATCATTGCCTTGCCAAATACTCCCTCCGTTTCTAGATATAAGATGTTTTAGTAGATCAATTTGAACTACCAAAACATATTATATTTAGGAACATAGGGAGTAGTTGGCCATCGAAAAATTTGGTGAAGTTTTTGTTTAGAAGGCTTTGAAGACTGCAATAGCCACTCGTCCCTTGAGACGAGATGTATAAATCGCTAAAGCAACATTAGCTGGAGTATCACCCCACGCAGAATAGGATTGTGATCCATCACCCCTAGTTCATAGGGTTGGAGAAACCAGGTCAAGCCAAAGAACAACACAGAAGAAGGTGTCGAAATCGCTACACCAATAACCAGCCAATAGCTCTCCCTGAAAGATACACGGACTTCCAATATTTGAAGGGAACAAACGCATCCGAGGACACGAACTCTCACAAGCTCTTTCGTCAGCGTCGGATTAGACGTCGAGGTTAGGAGTGACGGAGAGACCTTATTCCAACACGGCATCGCCGCCACCACCTCATCAATGTCATCGATGAAACGAAAAACTAAGAAAAATAAAACAAGACAGACATGTCCCCACTCCTCTTGCCGCCGTCAAGGCCGTCGAACGAGGAATAAGAGGGGGACCAAGGCGGCGGCGTGTAGGGAAGCTGTGGTGACAGTGGCAGCTACTAGGGTTGGGAGAAGGAGGAATGTGGTTGACATGCGCTAAGATCAAAACTTTTTCTTTTCTTTTTGATCGGATGACCACCATACAAACACACCGTTCGTTTGTCACGCCCCCTCCACCCTAGCCCCTAGGGCTTCCGCTGCCTTCCGTTCCGTGCAGCAGCAGTCCAACGATTCGCTCACGCGGTGCCCGGCGACGCACTCAATTTTCGGGAAAGAAACGGTGGAAGCGATCTTAAATGGAAACCAGTCAATCACAGGCTGGGCAGGCGGTAACTCGTACTACCTCCGTTTCAGTTTACAAGTCCTACGCGTGTACCTAGGTTGCCAATTTGATCACCTTAATATAAACTATATAACACAAAAATTATATCTTCTGAAAATAGAACATCTAAAATTTATATTGATATACTTTTTGTAATATATGACTTGTATTAGGTTGGTCAAATTGACGACCTAGAGGTACGCGCACGCCCTATAAACTGAGAGAGAGAGGTAGTAACGCCTCCCTCGTGCTAAGGCAAAGGCATCTCTCATTTCGATTTGAACTCCCGCTCGACACCTGTTTTGAAAACCCGGACCGCGTACCCTTCTCCCAAAGCCAAAGGCACCCGCCGCCTCCTTCCATCCTCCCCCCTGCCCAGGCCGCGAACCCTCCCAAACCCCCGGCCAATCGAAACCCAAAACTCGACGGCGAACGCAATGGAGCCACGCGGCTGTCGCCGGAAGCAGCAGGGGGTGGCGGAGGACAAGGAGAACACCGCCGGCACGGCGCCGCCGCCCCCCAAGAGGCCGCGCTGCACGGAGCGCAGGGCCCTTGCCGAGCTCCCCGCCGCATCCACCGCGAACAACGCCTCGGCGGCGCCGACCGGGGCGCCGTCCAAGCCGATGACGCGCGCGGCGGCCAGGGAGGCGGCCGCCGCGGCGGTGGAGGAGGAGGCGCGGAGGAGGGAGTGTTCCGCCATTGCCGCCCGCCCGGCGGCCTCGAGGCAGACGGACGCCGGGGCGGCGCAGGCGTCGGTTGGCCCGTACGTCGCGGATATCGACGGTTACCTGCGGTCCCTGGAGGTGAGGGTTCCTCGATCCATCTTCTCGTCTGACAATGCGTGCGGAAATCCGAGTCATTTTAGAGGGCGGCTTGTTTAGGGGGTGCGAAGTTCGTGGTGTGGTGGTGGGATTCGGTCCTGTTGGTATGTCACGGTGATAAATGGTACACACATTTGGGAGTTTTTGGGGGCGTTTACTGGGTTGGATTGAGTTGGGGGTGAATTAATCATTTTTTTACTGTTAGATTGGGACATTTCTAGTGTTTTTCCACCTTCACTAGCAGAAAAACAAGTCTTTGGGAAAAAAGTATACATGTCATCCTGATTGTCTGAAGGTACTATCATTACGATGAACGGAATGCAATATAGCCTGGTGCACCGTGGCAAAAATGAGGGACATTATTTGTGATTTTGTTGCGTTTTGTGACATTACAGGTTGAACAATTGAGGAGGCCGAGGGATGACTATATGGTGGCCATGCAGAAAGACGTCAACGCCACTATGAGGGGGATCTTAGTAGATTGGTTGGTGGATGTGGTTGACGAGTTCAAGCTTCTGGTTGACACACTTTACATTGCGGTTTCATATATTGACCGCTTCCTCACGGCGAGTGTCATTACCCGGGACAGGCTGCAATTGCTTGGTGTCGCTTCATTGTTTGTTGCTGCGTATGCGCCTAAACTTTCCTCTATCTCCTTTATGCCTCTCTTTGTCATATCTTACCATGACTGGCCAACTTACAACGGCCTAAATTTAATGCTGTAGGAAGTACGAAGAGATTCATGTTCCTAAGTTGGACAAATTCAGTGACATTACTGACGGCACATACACCAATCAGCAGGTAACCTTCTGCTAAACTTGACATTTTTGGTAAATTTCCTAGCACTCATGTGAATGGTGGAGATAAATTTGTAATTTGTATGCACTGCAGGTGGTGAAGATGGAGGCTGACATACTGAAATATCTCAACTTTCAGATGGGGAGTCCCACCGTAAGAACTTTTCTATTGTACGTGCTCTATCTGAAATTTCCGCATTTAATTTGCACATACCTATCAACTATCATCGTGATGTCAAGTACTCCCTCCGTCCAGAATTACTTGCCGCTCAAACGGATGTATGTAATTTCGGATGGAGGGAATAGTTACCATGTTTAAATCACATGGAAAATAGCAGCATGATTACTGCCATAATGGACTAAAAGAATTTCATAAGCCTAACGTTTGATACATGTCTATTGCAGAAGATTCCTAATATCTTGTCGTGGAGGCAATGTAAGCACATTTTTTAAGCCTTCAGCAGTTGCTTTTTAAACTTTTGTAACATGTTTCCCCCTTCAAACTTCAGTGTGCAAGTGCAAAAAGGTTGGAGCTTATGTGCTGCTATCTCGCGGAATTGAGCTTGCTAGACTACGACTGCATAAGGTTCCTGCCATCAGTTATTGCTGCTGCCTGTATGTTCTTAGCCAGGTTCACAATCAGCCCAAAGATTCATCCTTGGGTAAGATTAATCAAATATTGCTGAATTATCGAATCCACATTATGCTTTGCCTTGTGTTTGTTCTGACATTTACGTCTGCTAGAACTTGACGCTGCAAGAGAAAACGGGCTACAAGGTCTCTGATCTCAGGAGCTGCATCCTGAGGATACACGATTTGCAGTTGGGCAGACAGTATTCAAATCTGAAGGCCATCAGGAGCAAGTATAGTGAGCGCAAGGTGATATCCGCTCTCCCTGCTTTCTTTGGCTGTTACATGCATTTTCATAATTGTTTGTTTTTGTGACTGTACAGTTCGGGTGCGTGTCGATGATGGCCTCACCTGTAGAAATTCCTGCATCTCTCCTCGAAGACCTCGATAAGTGAAAGGCTGACAACATAAGATGGAAGCAGGGAGCGGATCCCTTATTTTTGGTGCAAAGGGGGTTAAAATGCTGATTTGCTCATGCAGCATCTTTTGCAGGCTAAGGCAGAAAATTCTATCTAGCAAGAATTTTTCATGGCCACCTGTAGGTAGTTAGTCGTGCCATTTTGGTTGCATTTATCAGTGCAGCCATCTAGCTGTATCTGTAATCTGGTATCAAGTGTGACCGGAATGTTTTTGTACAGAGGTTAGCATGTTGGTGGTGCCGTGGTCAATGATAAAATTCAGCATGAAAGCTTTCAGGCAATGTTTTTGTTGCATACATCGTGCTTAACAAAACCACTGGTGAAGTGATGAGCATATTCTCAAAGTTGAAATGGGGCCAGCAAATATTGCACTTGCCATCAGCAAGTCAACGTGTGCACAACAGTAAACTGAATAAGATCAGCCGGTAATGTCGTACTCCCTCTTTCCGAAAATACTTGTCATCAAAATGGACAAAAAGGGATGTATCTAGAACTAAAATACATCTAGATACATCCCCTGTTATTCATTTTGATGACAAGTATTTCCGGACGGAGGGAGTAGTAATGATCATCCACAAAGTGCTTAATCGAAGAGATAACTGACAGCGATTTGAGTAAAGTTCAGTAGCAATAGGACTTCAGAATGGCGTCGCAATCATTACATGGGTAACCTAGCAATGTCGGCTTCAGAATGGTGTGGAGAACGGAGCTTGACGACTTCAGAATGGTGAGGTGAAGTGAGCTTGACTTACGAACGGCGATCATCTTTCTCCACCCCACAGAAGGCCTTCAATGGATCACTGGCCTTGCGCCCTTCGTCCGAGTGCCGGAACGTTGTGTAGCCGTCGTTGGTGCAGGGACGGTACAGCAGAGGGTGTTCGTCGTCGACGAGCTCGTCAATGGCGCTCAGAAGGACGCCGTCCTTCCCCGGGCAGCCGAACAGCGCCGACAGGCGCTCGCGGTTGCTCGGCGTCCTCACGCGGTGGAAGCAACCCGGCACCCTCCCGTTAGTCACGACCTGCGACGGCGGCGTGAGTCAGACGCGCGTGCGCTGCAGCAAAGAAAGGAGAGCGCGAGGGGGTGGCCCAGGCCCTTACCGTGAACAGCTCGCCGGCGACGAAGGTGAACAAGTCCGGCTCAGGCGGCACCGTGAGCCAGATCCCGTCCTGAGCCTGCACCTCGAGGCCCTCCACGCCGTGCTGCACGATCGCCGTCATGATGCTGTCGTCGCGGTGCGCCTGCAGGGACATGCTGGTCTCCGCGTCCGGCGGGGGCCCGTAGCGCGACAGCCGGACGCTGTGGGCGAGCGTGTCCAGATGCGCGCCGATGTGCTCCTCGCCGACGCCCAGGCCCTCCAGGATCATCGTCTCCACGGTGCGCTGCAGCTCCCACACGTTCTTGGCCGCGGACGCGATCGTGTCGCTGCGCGTGGACGGCACACGGTCACCATGGGCGCACCATGCAAAATGGACGCACGGCAGCTGCACGACGGCTGGAGCAAAAAAATGGTGGGCGCTGCTTGGTTACCAGAAGGCGGGGTTCCCCTGCGGCCAGAGGAGGTCGGCGAAGTCGCGGACGCGGCCGGCGTCGGTGGGCTCCGAGAGGCGCACGCTCTCCCAGTTGGTGCCGGGGACGTTGGAGATGTAGCCTCGGAAGGGGCCCACCGTGGAGACGTTCCGCTGCTTGGCCTCCGGCGGGAGCGCGAAGATCTCCGGCATGACGCGGCCGAACAGCGCCTGCCGGAGCTCCGGGCCGAGCGCGTCGTGCGCCACGACGACGAAGCCGTGCGCGACCACGGACGCCGTCACCGCGTCCCGGGCTTCCGCCCAGCCCGGCCCGCCGGGCTCCAGCCCGCGGAGGTCGACCGTGGCGATCTCCATCAGCTGCTTGCTGCTGGGAGCCGTCGTCTTGGCTTGGCTTCCGTGGGATGCTTCTGGGATCTTGCTGTGCTCGATGGCGACAGGTAACGGCTGGTTATACAGGAGTACAAGTCAGCGGATTGGGTGTGGGAATAGCTGCTCATCATGCGACGCTCTTCGTTTTTTTTAGTTTGGCGGACGGCTGGATCCATCAGATCCCGCCGCAAATAGCGGGGTGCGCGTCCCCTTGCGTTGCGTATCAACGCTAAAAAAAACCGAATTGTGCAGATATAGAAGGATTAGGGACCCTTAAAGCGGACATATATTTGTCCGCGGTCGCGTGACGTTTCGGCGGACACCTATACAAGCCATCTATCTAACCGGTACAAAGCCAGCGTTTGCCCTAAACCTTCATCACTGATACATTTCTCTAAACGGATGGACAAATATCATGCAAACACGAACGTATTCATGCAAACCTTGACATGGTGGAAAAGCGGCAACGTCGGCTCCACTTTGACGCGGTGGAGTGGCGGCGCCGGACCACGGTACTTGAGCGACTGCTAGAGGAGGAACTCCAGGTGCGCCTGCTACTCCTCCATCGCGGCAGCCTCCGTGAGGAGGAGGCGCGACTACTGCTGCGACTCCTCGTCATCGGGGAAGAGGATGATCTCCTTCTTCCCAAGGGAGGTGGTCGCCGTGGAGGTCGATGGCCTAGGAGAGCGATGGCGGTGACGCCAAGATCCGGATTCAGAGCAACCCGTCGATGCAGAGAACCAACACATTGGCACCGTCGAATAAAAGAGAGGAGGGTCGACGACGGTGATGGGAGAGGAGCGGAGCTGTGATGGGGAAAAGAGATATGAAATGTGATGCGAACGGCGTCGAGCCATGCTTAAATAGCCGCGCCCAGGTAGAAGGACGGGCAAACTGGCTTCAATGTGGCACATCGGCCGGAGTAGGCTTCTCGGGCGCCTCGCCGGCATTGCATTGAAGCACCGCCGCCTGCTGGCTTGTCCGATCACGCCACTCTGATAGACTAGCCATGACAACCCATCTAGCCGTGGAAAGCCTGCTCGGGAGAAGAAACTGGCTTGGTGGTGGCACATACTTGTAATATTTGGTACGAGCTAACGAACCGGTACGCAACTTAATTCATTTAGCAGTGGCATCACATGTAAATTCTTGGCAACTCCTTCTTCGCTCTTTCAGAGGGCTCAAGTTTCCCAGCTCTGAGACTCCTAAAAAATTAAACTGCAAGTTTCGCCAGCTTCTCTCGCCCATAGCCGGGATTTGGATCGTTTGGCTGCACTCCTGACATGGAGTTGGGGAGCTGAGAAGCGGGAGGGCTCCCGAACACGCCTGGAGATGGTAATCCAAGCGACCCAACAAAAAGAGAGGCGACCAAGAAGGTCAAAAAGGAGGAAGAGCGAGAAGGGACAGTGACCAAAATGGCAGGGAAGTTTGAGGGCTTAATGGACAAGAAGGAGGCGGCATATGTCAAGAACCTTAACATCAAGAAGGAAAGAGAATGCGGAGAGGTTTGTCATCTTCATGGTGGCGACGGAGAAGAAGATCAACCTCGAAGAGAAGAAGGCCAAACTCAAAGAGAAGAAGACCAAGCTCAGAAAGAGGAGGTTGATCTCACAACCACTTCCGAGGAAACCAAGATGTTGATCATGAAGATGGATGAGTTGGATCCCAACACGACGAAGATCGTGCAAGCCGTCTGTGCAAAGACGTTGAAGTACTTGGCGATAGAGATGGAGGAGGCGGAAGCTGCGGAGAAGCCGGCGGCGAAGTGGTGAGGGAGAACGCACGAACAACCGGTCTGGGAGGGCAAAATTTGCACGGACTGCCTGATGGAGTCATGTACCTAGGGTAGGGTCATAGACCTGATCTAAGTACCCTACCCAAGGACACCCTTAGAAGAGACTACCTTCCAGTCGACCAAGGAGGATGTCACTCGACAGACTTGAAGGACTCGACCATGAAGACTCACTCGACCACCAGAAGGTCAAGAAGCACTCTGTACCGCAACGGTCTGTAGTTAAGTAGACTTTATGGTATTTAAGACACTTTATGTGGGGCGTTACCAGTAACGCCCCAGACTTAATGTACTTTAAACCCCGCATTACTGAGGGCCGGAGGGGTCTGGCATGCACTATATAAGCCACCCCCCACCTCAGTGTAAAGGGTTCGCACCCCTGTAATTCATACACACATAATCCACTCGACCGCCTCCGGGCTCCGAGACGTAGGGCTGTTACTTCCTCCGAGAAGGGCCTGAACTCATACATCTCTTGTGTTTACAACCTCTCCATAGCTAGGACCTTGCCTCTCCATACCTACCCCCCACTCTACTGTCAGACTTAGAACCATGACAGTTGGCGCCCACCGTGGGGCCGGTGTCTTAGCGATTTTTGGAGAAGTTGCGATTCTTCCGAGTAATTTCATCATGGTTGCTGCTGGAGTTTTGGTCGAGGACCGCGAGATCCGTCTCGGCGCTCTCACCTTCATCGCCGACGACTCCGCTTGGCTCCAGGAGGCTCCACTCGACGTTGATGCGCTCCCCGTCCGCGGTGCGACGCATTTTCGCGCATGTTTCCGCGGCGTTCTGCTGCGACAACGGTCGACCCTGTATCGGTCGACTGCCCTATCGGTCACCCTCCCGGTCTCCCACCAGCGCAAGCGCTCTGGTCGGTCGAGGCTCCAGCGGTGGGTGAGGCACGCGGTGGCTCGCCAAACGGCCACCGCCCAAGTTGTGGCAATCGAGCCCGACGAATCCCTCTACGGCCTGTTCGATCTGTCGACTGGCTCCGTAGAGACTGCATCCGAATGCGATAGCAGTGATCCGGCGGCGAAAATCTTGATGGTCAACGGACCTCGCAGTCCTCCTGGCTTCGCCCATGAGGGCGGGGCAGGCGATGGAGGCGAACTCACACAAGACCACGAAGAGTACCAGCCCGAGCCACTCGATTCTCTGCAAAGGGAAGAGCTTCGCCGCAGGAACATGGATGCCCTGCATACTCCCATCGCGGGAGAAACCCCCGAGGCTCGCGCCTTGGAGGAGGCACGTTTAGCCAACTTGGCTGAACGCGCTCGTCTGGAGAACCTTCAGCGAGCACTCGACGAGCGCGCGCGGCAACGAGTTCCCGACGCCAATCGACGTCAACTCTTCCCGCCGACTCAGGTATATCAAACTCCGATTTAGAATTTAGCAGCTGCAACCCGTATAGCAGAGTCCATCCAGCCCTCTCAGTCGGAAGCTGGCAGAGGCTTGATGCAGATCAGGGATTTGCTCCGGACAGCAGGAGATCAGAATTCAGCCGTGTCGCAGTCGCGCAACAGTATTCACAGTCGATCCGTCGCTGCGAATACGGTTCAGTCGGCTCACAGTCCCAGATCGCCTGCGCGGCGTGAAGGACGCGAGAATCGGCGAGACCAGTACGGTGACCGACACGATCGTGATGATAGGCGTCGAGTGCCCACTCCTCCCCCCCCCGTGGGGTGGGTCTTACGCTCCTCGGCAGCAAGATGACAGGCGTCAACTCAGTGTGGGGCGAAGAGCTCCAGTCGACCCTCGGGAACCAGGCTTCGACGCGCGATCCATTATCGTGCAAGGCTTGGTCGACCGAAACAGAGCCCATCGGGGCGGGCCCGACAGAGATGCGCCCACAAGCAGTCGAGTGCATGTTTCTGGTCCAGAATGTTTCAGCAGGGCTATCAGAGCCGCGGTGATTCCCCCCAATTTCAGGTTGGCAACTGGAGTAAGCAAGTTCACTGGTGAGTCTAAGCCTGAAACCTGGCTTGAGGACTACCGAGTGGCGGTTCAGATTGGTGGTGGGAATGACGAGGTGGCCATGAAGCATTTGCCCCTCATGTTGGAAGGTTCTGCCAGAGCGTGGTTGAATCAGTTACCTCTTAGCAGCATTTACACTTGGGAAGATCTATCCCAAGTGTTCGTCAGAACATTTGAAGGAACTTGCAAGCGACCAGCTGGATTGACAGAGCTGCAAGTCTGTGTGCAGAAGACGAATGAGACTCTCAGAGAATATATTCAGAGATGGATCACTTTGCATCATACCGTGGAGAACGTGTCTGACCATCAGGCAGTCTGCGCCTTCAAGGATGGTGTCAAGAACAGAGAATTGAGTTTGAAGTTTGGTCGAACCGGAGACATGACCCTGAGTCGGATGATGGAGATTGCTACCAAGTACGCCAACGGCGAAGAGGAAGACCGACTCCGGAGCGGCAAGTACAAGCCGAGTCAGTCGGAGAAGGGAAACACCAGTCGGAAGCAGAAGCGGAAGGCTGAACCAGCAGCTCCTGGAGAGGGTCTGGCCGTGACTCAGGGAAAGTTCAAAGGGAAACCCAAAGGATCCTGGAACCCTAAGAAGGTGAAGGATAAAGAAGGAAACGACGTGATGGATATGCCGTGTCACATCCACACAAAGAAAGATGTAGAGGGTAATATCATTTACCCGAAGCATACCACTCGCCAGTGTCGACTCCTGATCCAGCAGTTTCAAGGGAAACAGTCCAAGGACAAGGAAAAGGAGTCGGACAAGGCCGAAGACAAGGAGGACAGTGAGGGAGGATATCCACATGTCAACTCCACTTTGATGATTTTCGCGGATGTGGAAAGCAAGAGCCGACTAAAGGTCATTAACCGTGAGGTGAACATGGTTGCCCCAGCGAAACCAAGTTATCTGAGATGGTCCCAAACGCCCATCACATTCGACCAGTCTGATCACCCGACTCATATTGCCACCCCTGGGAGGCAAGCTTTGGTGGTCGACCCAGTTGTCGAAGGCACTCGGCTGACGAAAGTGCTGATGGACGGTGGTAGCGGACTGAACTTGTTGTATGCAGACACACTGAAGGGAATGGGCATTCCGATGTCCCGACTGAGCACCAGTAACATGAGCTTTCATGGAGTTATACCAGGAAAGAAAGCCGAGTCACTCGGCCAAATAGCTCTGGACGTGGTGTTTGGTGATTCAAAACATTTTTGCAAGGAAAAGCTGACGTTTGAGGTCGTGGATTTTCAGAGTGCGTACCACGCTATTTTGGGGAGACCAGCTTACGCACGGTTCATGGCTCGACCATGTTACGTCTACCTCAAACTGAAGATGCCCGGCCCCAAAGGAGTGATCACTGTCACTGGTGATCGGAAAAAGGCAGAAGAGTGTTTCCAGAAAGGCTCAAAGATTGCCGATTCCCAGGTGACAGCGGTCGAATTTGAAGAATATAAACAAAACACAGATCCGAGTGATTTGCTGCGAGCCAAGAAGCCTGCCACAGAGTCTGCATTTCAGTCATGCGGTGAGACGAAGCCTGTCCACATTCACCCGACCGACCCCAATGCAGCCCCGACCCACATCTCCACAACACTCGACCCAAAATAGGAAGAAGCGCTCATCCAGTTCCTTCGTGAGAACTGGGACATTTTTGCATGGAAGCCAACTGACATGCCGGGTGTTCCCATGGGACTGGCTGAGCATCGTCTTAGAGTCGACTCATCAGCAAAACCAGTTAAAGAGCATCTTCGACGGTCCGCCGTCCAGAAGAGAAAGGCTATTGGTGAGGAAGTGGCTCGACTGTTGGCGGCAGGATTTATCCGAGAGATATACCACTCCGAGTGGCTCGCTAATGTCGTCATGGTTCCTAAGAAGGACAAATCACTCCGAATGTGCATTGATTTCAAGCACATCAGTCGGGCCTGCCCGAAAGATCATTTTCCTCTCCCTCGCATTGATAAAATTGTTGACTCGACCGCGGGATGCGAGAGATTGTCTTTTCTAGACGCCTATTCCGGGTACCATCAGATCCGTCTGTACGGACCCGATGAGATAAAAACAGCTTTCATCACTCCATTCGGGTGCTTCTGCTATATCACCATGCCATTCGGCCTCAAGAATGCCGGAGCCACATTTATGCGAATGATTCAGAAGTGTTTGCTCACTCAAATCAGTCGGAATGTGGAAGCGTATATGGATGATATCATGGTCAAGTCACGAAAAGGTTCCGACCTGCTCACTGACCTCTCCGAAACATTTGCCAACCTCAGAAGGTATGATATCAAGCTCAATCCATCAAAGTGCACATTCGGAGTTCCTGGTGGCAAGTTACTCGGTTTTCTCGTTTCCGAACGAGGGATCGACGCTAATCCAGAAAAGATCGGCACTATACTCCAAATGAAACGCCCCGTGCGAGTGCACGATGTCCAGAAGCTTACTGGATGCTTGGCCGCATTAAGTCGATTCATTTCACGACTCGGTGAAAAGGCATTGCCTCTTTACCGACTGATGAAGAAGGCAGACAAGTTCGAGTGGACTCCAGAAGCTGATGCAGCGTTTGCCGAGCTAAAAGCTCTGCTCTCCACCCAGCCGGTGCTTGCTGCTCCAATCAGCAAAGAGCCTTTGTTGCTTTATATCACAGCCACAGGACAAGTCGTCAGTACAGTACTTACGGTCGAGCGGGAAGAAGAAGGGAAAGCCTTCAAAGTTCAACGCCCAGTGTATTATTTGTCTGAAGTTTTGACTCCATCCAAGCAGAGATACCCTCATTATCAGAAGCTTGTGTGTGGGATATACATGACCACGAAGAAGGTTGCTCATTATTTCTCTGATCATTCCATCACAGTCGTCAGCGACGCTCCACTTTCAGAGATTTTGCACAACAGAGATGCAACTGGTCGAGTGGCGAAATGGGCGATTGAACTTCTTCCCCTTGATATCAAGTTTGAGGCAAAGAAAGCCATTAAGTCCCAGGCAATAGCAGATTTCCTCGCCGAGTGGATTGAACAACAGCAGCCGACTAAGGTTCACTCGGAGCATTGGACCATGTTCTTTGATGGCTCTAAGATGTTGGATGGTTCTGGTGCTGGGGTTGTCCTGGTTTCCCCCAGAGGAGATAAGCTCAGATATGTGCTCCAGATTCACTTTGATTCCTCCAACAATGAGGCAGAGTATGAGGCCCTCTTATATGGATTGCGCATGGCCATTTCACTCGGCGTCCGTCGCTTAATGGTCTATGGCGATTCAGATTTAGTGGTCAACCAAGTGATGAAGGAGTGGGACATGAGAAGCCCAGCCATGACTGGATACTGCAATGCAGTGAGGAAGCTGGAAAAGAAGTTTGAGGGGTTAGAGCTCCATCATATACCCCGACTGAAAAATCAAGCAGCTGATGATCTAGCAAAGATAGGTTCTAAGAGAGAAGCCATTCCGAGTGGTGTGTTCTTGGAGCATATTCATACTCCGTCAGTTAAAGAAGATCCTTTCACTGAAGAAGCCCCGCAACCCAAGAGTGCCACGGATCCGACTGAAGTAGAAGTCCCAGCAGTGGTCGACTTGGTTATGGAGGTCTTGGTAGTCACTCCTGACTGGACAGTGCCATATATCGCGTATATCCTGAGAAAAGAGCTCCCAAAGGATGAGGAAGAGGCTCGACAGATCGTCCGTCGATCCAAGGCCTTTACCGTAATCAAAGGACAGTTGTATAGAGAGAGCACGACTGGAGTCGGTCAGAAGTGCATAATGCCAGAAGAAGGTCAAATCATTCTTGATGACATCCACTCAGGGACCTGTGGTCATCATGCGTCCTCTCGGACCATCGTGGTCAAAGCATACCGAGCCGGATTTTACTGGCCAAAGGCGAATGAGATGGCAAAGGAAATAGTGGACAAGTGCGAAGGATGTCAGTTCTACTCAAATATGTCACACAAGCCTGCATCAGCTCTGAAGACCATTCCACTCGTCTGGCCCTTCGCAGTATGGGGGTTGGATATGGTCGGCCCCTTGAGAACAGGTCGAAGCGGTTTCACGCATGTACTGGTGGCAGTCGACAAGTTCACCAAGTGGATTGAGGCTAAACCCATCAAGAACCTTGACGCCGGTACTACTGTTAGCTTCATCAGGGAACTGATATTCAGATATGGAGTCCCGCACAACATCATTACAGATAATGGGTCGAACTTTGACTCGGAGGAATTCAGGGATTTCTGCAACTCTCAAGGCACACGAGTCGACTACGATTCAGTCGCCCATCCACAGTCAAATGGACAAGCAGAGCGAGCCAATGGCCTGATCCTCAAAGGGTTGAAACCCCGACTGATGCGTCATCTCAAACATGCGGCTGGAGCATGGGTCGACGAACTTCCCTCGGTGCTTTGGGGACTGCGGACCACACCTAATCGGTCGACCGGGAGAACTCCATTCTTCTTGGTCTATGGAGCTGAAGCAGTCTTGCCGAGTGATCTTCTCCAAAATGCTCCTCGAATTGAACTCTACAACGAAGCAGAAGCTGAACAAGCACGACAGGACGCAGTCGACCTCTTAGAGGAAGAAAGGGAGATGGCTCTGATCCGATCGACCATCTACCAACAAGACTTGCATCGCTTCCACGCCAGAAACGTGAAGAGTCGAGCCTTCCAGGAAGGAGATTTGGTTCTCCGAGTGGATCAGCAGAAACAACACAAGCTTGCTCCTTCTTGGGAAGGACCCTTCATCGTCACCAAAGTCCTCCACAACGGGACGTACCGTCTCTACAATGTCAAACACAATATCGACGAGCCCCGAGCTTGGAACGCGGAACTACTCCGCCCATTCTACACTTAAGTTTATCACTCGGATGAGTTGTAATAAAAGTACTTCTGTAGTCCATGTTTTGCAAGATAATAGTGTCATAATTTCCCCCAACGATTTTTGTCACTTTTATTTGTTCAGTAAAAATTTCCCCCCTCAGTGGGTGACTTAGCCGCGAATCCGTTTCACCTAAGTTTGTAAAAAAATCCTTACCGAGTGATGAGCCAGCCTCCCACTCGGGGGCTTAGCTGCGAATCCGTTTCGCCTAAGTTTCAATAAAATCCTATCGAGTGATAAGCCAGACTTTCACTCGGAGGCTTAGCTGCAGTCCAAGTACTCGCCTAAGTTCGAATAAAATCCTACCGAGTGGCGAGCCAAACTCCCACTCGGGGGCTTAGCTGCAGCCCAGTGCTCGCCTAAGTTTGAATAAAATCCTACCGAGTGGCGAGCCAGACTCCCACTTGGAGGCTTAGCTGCAGTCCAAGTACTCGCCTAAGTTCGAATAAAATCCTACCGAGTGGCGAGCCAGACTCCCACTCGAGGGCTTAGCTGCAGTCTAAACACTCGCCTAAGTACAAGTACAACGTGCGCTCGCAAAGAGGACGAGGTGCAGGTCGACTGCGACCCTCTCCTCTGAGCTACACCACAAATACAACATGCGCTCGCAAGGAGGACGAGGTGCAGGTCGACTGCGACCCTCTCCTCTGAGCTACGCCACAAATACAACGTGCGCTCGCAAGGAGGACGAGGTGCAGGTCGACTGCGACCCTCTCCTCTGAGCTACGCCACAAATACAACATGCGCTCGCAAGGAGGACGAGGTGCAGGTCGACTGCGACCCTCTCCTCTGAGCTACGCCATAAATACAACGTGCGCTCGCAAGGAGGACGAGGTGCAGGTCGACTGCGACCCTCTCCTTTGAGCTACGCCACAAATACAACGTGCGCTCGCAAGGAGGACGAGGTGCAGGTCGACTGCGACCCTCTCCTCTGAGCTACGCCACAAGTACAATGTGCGGTTGTAAGGAAGACGAGGTGCAGGTCGACTGCGACCCTCTCCTCCGAGCTACGCCACAAGTACAATGTGCGGTCGTAAGGAGGACGAGGTGCAGGTCGACTGTGTCCCTCTCCTCTGAGCTACGCCACAAGTACAACGTGAAAATCCTACCGAGTGAAGAGCAGACCTCCCACTCGGGGGCTTAGCTGCAGCCCTGTGCTCGCCTAAGTTATAAAAATCCTGCCGAGTGTGGAGCAGACCTCCCACTCGGGGGCTTAGCTGCAGCCCAGTGCTCGCCTAAGTTATAAAAATCCTACCGAGTGAAGAGCAAACCTCTCACTCGGGGGCTTAGCTGCAGCCCAGCGCTCGCCTAAGATATAAAAATCCTGCCGAGTGAGGAGCAGACCTCCCACTCGGGGGCTTAGCTGCAGCCCAGCGCTCGCCTAAGATATAAAAATCCTACCGAGTGAAGAGCAAACCTCTCACTCGGGGGCTTAGCCGCAGCCCAGTGCTCGCCTAAGTGAATTGAAGAGAAAGTCGACTGCAGTAAGCACCCTGCTTTTAAACCTGCAAAAGACATGTCAAGACAAAAACAAGCGTATTCAAACGTCGAATCCAAGTTCAGATGGATACTTAAGGGAACCGAAAGTGCTCAGGCATTAAGCCTGTTAAGGTTTATCGGTTACAAAATCACTCGGCATACCGAGGCAAATTTAAAGTGTCGAGCTCAAAGAAGTTTTTTACCCCTCCTGTGGAGGGCTGGAAGGTGCAACAAACTCATCAAGATCAATTCCGTCCGCGATCCGAGTGGCAGCAGCGATGAAGGTCTCCATGAAGGACCTGAAGTCGTGTTTCTTGGTGTTGGCCACCCGAAGGGCCGCCAGCTTGTCTTCTCGCGCATCCTTGCAGTGGACTCGAGCCAGACACAGAGCAACATCTGCGCCACACCTAGAAGAGGACTTTTTCCACTCCTGCACTCGACCAGGAACTGTGTTTAGTCGAGCCATCAGAGACTCGAGGTCGTTCTGGAGTGTCTCCCTGGGCCAGAGCGTGGTGTCAATGCGGGAAGTGGCGACTTTCAACCTTGCAAGATAGTCAACGACAGCAGCAATGCGAGACTCAAGTCGGAACACATTGATGGCAACTTCATCGTTCACCGGAGAGTTGACGGGGTCCAGGTTTGGTTCTAGCCGACTAGTTTCCTCTTCAAAGTTTTGGCAAAATTCTGCAAGTACAATCACTGAGTCAAGGCGATGGTCGAATGGAAAGATCACTGTAAAAATAACTGTTCAACGCAAAAGATTACCTTCGAGCATGAGGAACAACTTCTTGGCAAGTCCACTCAGAAAGGCCTCCAGATCATTCTTCTTCCCAGCCAATTGACTGGCCTTGTCATTCAGAGCAGCCTTGTCGTTCTTCAGTCGACTAACCTCCTTGTTGGCAATCTCAAAGAGCAGCTTTCAGATTAGTATTTTCTTCTTCGAGCTTGGTGATCGAGGCTAACTCAGCAAGTTTGGTCTTCTCAGCTAGTTCAAGATCTTTCTTCTTCTAGGCCTCCTTCACCTTGCCTGTAAAGCAGATGAAGGTCAGATTTTGAAACAGATGAAGGACAAAAGCAGTCGTCGGGGTCTCACCGAACATACCTTTGGTCTCCTCCTTCGCCTTCGTCAGATTCTCTTTGACCAGCTTCAGATCCAGCTCGAGCTGGATGTGCTTGTTCTCCAGTTCAGTATAACGAGCCGCAAGGTCGCAGGATTTCTGCGAAGAACCAATCGACAAAATGTCAAAGATAATTCACTTCCGAGTGGATAAGCGAAAATCATGCGTTTCTAAGACTACAGCCGAATACAAACATTCGATCGTAGTCTTGGGGACTACACCCAGTGGGTGCACTCAGCGTGCCCCCACTAGTTCTATAAAGATAGAGTCGACCAATCGACCCAAAAAAAACAAGACGTATTCTTCAGACTGTAATCGACTGCAAGCAGTCGACCACAGTCTCGGGGACTACACCCAGTGGGTGCACTCAGCGTGCCCCCACCGGTTTGGGAAATCATTTCAACCTGGTCGACTGACGGAAGGATTTAACTTCTAAAGCCTATGGTCGACTGCCAGCAGTCAACCATAGCCTTGGGGACTACACCCAGCGGGTGCACTCAGCGTGCCCCCGCTAAACCGGAGTTTCAATCGACACACCCAGTGGGTGACTACTATGGATTCTGAAAAGAAAGACTTTCAGATAGCATATCCTAACAGAACAGGCGATGATCGACTGACCTGAACATTGCTTTGAAGGGAAGAGCTAGCGTCATAAGCTGCCTGGCTTGCCTCCCGGATGGCCTTCACCTGCTCCATCATGACTCTCGCTTGGCGTATCGCTTCCTTTGCGGCACCGGCTTGGTCCTCTGGGACGTAGTGGGTCGAGAAGAGCGAAAGCTGTGCGGCACTCGACGACACGGGATGAGCACTCGTCAGCGGCACCGCGAAGGATACGGTGTGCCGAGTGGTGTTCTCTTCCTCTGCGACCAGAGTCTCGGGTGCCGTCACATCCTGAGCCATCCTGCTGGCAGACGCTTTCCTGCTTCTCCTGTGCTTCAGCGGTTCCTCGTCGTTGTCATCGTCAGGAAGGGTGATAACGACGTTGGATGGAGCTACAGAAAAGAATCAAAATTAGAGACGAAGAGTCAATCGACTAAAAACGGAATTAAGAGAGTGGTACCAGGTTTTGAGGTTGCGGCATCCTCCATCTCATGATCGTCAGCCCTGGCTGAGGTATCAGAAGTAGCAGCACTGCAATTCCAAAAAATCAGTCGGCTAACTCAAGTGTCAATCAAAGATAAAGCTCGCACAAAACAAGAAGACTCAAGCAGTATGTTTACCCTGATATGGTGGGGATGGACACCTTCATCTTCGGCAGGACCTTGGTCGGCTTCGACGGTGCCACCCTGGACTGCTTCGGAGCCTTTTCAGTCGGCACCGGAGAAGTGGTCCGAGGGCGCTTGGTCGACTGCGCGACATTCGCAACCCCCTTACCTCGTTCAGTCGCAGGGTCATGGGCAAGCTTCGACCGCCTTTCCAAGCGCGGTGGTGCGACCTCCTCCTCCTCCTCTTCTTCTTCCTCCTCATCTTCATCATCATCATCATCATCATCTTCAACAGCATCCGAGTCCCACTCCTCCTGGCTCTCGCCCCCGCTCGCTTCTCCCTCTTCAGTCGGAGTCTGTGCTCCATTGGGCATCGAGTACAGTTCGGTGAGGGCCTGTTAGACATCAAGACAAAGATCAATCGCCCAATTTGCGGAGAAAACGGAAATAAGTATGGCAAGAATACAATTGGAGGTAGAGTGGGCATACCTTGTCTGGAATGCTGCGATGGTCGAGTGGAGGAATCCTCCTGGCTCCACGAGGGTTATCCTTGTTCCCAGTGACCGCGGCCATCCACCTTTCCAGCGTGGCATCGTCGACTGCTTCTGGATTGATCCGAGTCTCATCTTCGGTCCCGCAGTACAACCACATGCAATGGCTCCGGAACTGAAGAGGCTGGATACGCCGCCTAAGAAAAACCTCCAGGAGATCCATACCCGTCACTCCCTCCCGAACCAACTGGACTACGCGCTCCATCAGCATCTTCACGTCGGCTTTCTCCTCCGGAATCACCTTCAGAGAGGAGGGTTTGTTGGCTCGGTCCATGGTAAACTGAGGGAGTCCACTCGACTGCCCCGGCGTCGATTCATTCTGGCAGTAGAACCAGGTCGACTGCCAGCCTCTTACCGACTCGGGAAACGTCATGGTTGGGAAGGTGCTCTTGTTCCTCATCTGGATCCCCAGACCTCCACACATCTGGATAACTTTGGTTTTGTCTTCATCTGGACTCGCCTTCTTCACGGTCTGAGAGCGACACGTGAATATATGCTTGAACAGGCCCCAGTGCGGTCGGCAACCCAGAAAATTCTCACACATGGACACAAATGCGGCAAGGTAGGCGATAGAGTTCGGAGTGAAGTGGTGGAGTTGCGCTCCAAAGAAGTTCAAGAAACCACGGAAGAAAATACTCGGCGGCAAAGAAAACCCGCGGTCGACGTGGGTAGCCAGAAGGACACACTCACCCTCTTCCGGCTGGGGTTGCCACTCGTTCCCCGGGAGCCTTGCTGCTCCGTGGGGGATCAGACCGTCGTTGGCCATGTCGAGGAGATCCTTCTCCGTGATGGTCGACCGGATCCAATCTCCTTGGACCCAGCCGTTCGGCAGACGAGATCTGGACGACGACCCGCCCCGACTGGTGGATCTCCCCTTCGCCTTCCCCGTCGCCGACGCCTTCTTCGCGTGTTCCAACACCGCCGTCTTCTCCTTCACCATGGCTACCGGCGAAGAGCACGAGGAGCGGTTGCGCAGGGGCAGGAGCGGGCGCAGTGGGCGGAGGCAGGGAGGGCAGCGAGAGAGAGAATGGAGAGGTACTGTTCAAAGTTCCTCGCCGGGCGCCTTTATAAGATCACTTCCGAGTGGATGACAGGTGGGCCCGAGAGATCCAATCACATCCCGAAACAGTCGCGCGTACGCGATACGTGGCGAAAAAGGTGGCGCGAGAATCGAGGCGCCTATGCCCTATCCCATCCGAGCGCCGCGGTCTGCCCCGCTTCGCGCGCTTCCCCAAATTTCGTATCCCGCAGAATCCGCGAACGGCAGAACGATCTGTCAGGCGCGAGATTTCCTGCGACCCGTCGCTCGGAAATTGTTAAGTTCAAAAGGTCACTCGACGAAAGGAAAGAATGGATCGAGTCGACTGAAGAAAAGTTGCTGATTATCAACAAAGAGATTATTGATCCAAGGCAACGCATATCCAGCACGCAGAAGCAAGTCGGAAACAACATCAACTCCTTCTTCACTCAAGCCTCAATCCATTCGGGGGCTAATGATGGAGTCATGTACCTAGGGTAGGGTCATAGACCTGATCTAAGTACCCTACCCAAGGACACCCTTAGAAGAGACTACCTTCCAGTCGACCAAGGAGGATATCACTCGACAGACTTGAAGGACTCGACCATGAAGACTCACTCGACCACCAGAAGGTCAAGAAGCACTCTGTACCGCAACGGTCTGTAGTTAAGTAGACTTTATGGTATTTAAGACACTTTATGTGGGGCGTTACCAGTAACGCCCCAGACTTAATGTACTTTAAACCCCGCATTACTGAGGGCCGGAGGGGTCTGGCAGGCACTATATAAGCCACCCCCCACCTCAGTGTAAAGGGTTTGCACCCATGTAATTCATACACACATAATCCACTCGACCGTCTCCGGGCTCCGAGACGTAGGGCTGTTACTTCCTCCGAGAAGGGCCTGAACTCGTACATCTCTTGTGTTTACAACCTCTCCATAGCTAGGACCTTGCCTCTCCATACCTACCCCCCACTCTACTGTCAGACTTAGAACCACGACACTGCCGAACTGGCACTTTTGTGACTGGGCACATATAAAAACTTACGAACACCCGCCATTTTTTTTGGGTTTCGAACATTGCATATGTATGCACTTTTATTTGGTTATCATATTGCTATTTTGATCAACATTTTCACTTCAAATGTATTCGGATGGGGTCGAACTTGGCGGACGTTTGGGACACGACACTGGATGGCCAACTCCCGTATCCATATCCGTGGACGGCTCGTCCACGGAGGAAACATGTGTCTGTTTTGTGGCATGACGTTTTGAGATGCCCTCAGTGCATTCCTCTGAAAAAAGTTGTTCCTAAACCACCTGCTCTGGTTACTCAGTTGCTCAACATGTCTCTAGCTGAACCTACCTGGGAGGATGCCAACTTCATCAAACATACTTTTCCTGAATTCTTTAACCAGGCCATTCTTTCTTGGTTTCCCCAAAAGATCCTTGAGGACAATGATCGTCTTCTAGGAGGAGTGACCGTCAGGACCTACATCAAGCCTGCACTTTGCCTACTTGGACGAAACTGAAGAATTCGACAGTTGGACTCGAGAAGAGGCGAACCGGTGCGCTAAATTGATGGACGCCCAAAGTAGAGTAAAATTCATCCATGGTCATTGAACTTGTGTCGAAAGCTCACTTTGGTTGTTGTACTTAAGAATACGGTCAATAAGATCACTATATACTCTCTTCGTTTTTATTTAGTTCGCATATTAGCTTTGGTCAAAGTCAAGCTTTACAAATTTTGACCAAGTTTATAAACAAAAATATTTAGATATACAATAATAAATCAACAACATTAGATTTATTATTGAATATACTTTCACATCGTATAGATTTATTATGATAAATGTCTATATCATTTTCAATAAACTTGGTCAAACTTTACAAAGTTTGACTTCAGTCAACTCTAATATGCAGAGTAAATAAAAATAGAGAGAGTACGATTTGAGGTGATTATATGGTCACTGCCTTTTGCTATGTTGACTGGTCAAACGCCACAGAACCCTCTCTCTACCTTTACGAGGGTCCCACTTGTCAAAGTATTCTCTCTCGAAAGTGGCGATCACAGGCTCTCTCATCGACCACGCCAAGCCAGCGATAGACGTTTCTTAAAAAAAACAGCGATAGACAGAGACATTCATAGGCTCCGTGATTGCTGGCACCAACAAGCTATTAAACCCAGCCGCATCCGGTGGATCGGCTTTAGGCCCCTCCCAATGCTCCACCCTGATAAAGGTGCTAAGCCTGTCACATAGGCAAAAATCAGACGTGACATGTTAATTAAAAAGGAGAGAGAGCAGATCGGTAACCCCACGAAGAAACGAAGCCAGGCGCACAAACCTAGGCAGAACGCAGTTAATACGATCCCGTGTGCAGCGCTGCTCCTTTCCCCTTCTTCTCCCCGCGAACGACCAGGCCTGCTGTTCCTCCTCGCCCCGTGCCGCCGCCTTGGCGCAGGCGCGCAGCCACTTCGTCTCACCCTGCGCCGCCGCCACACCCCTCAATCGCCTCTCAGCGATCATCCTGTTTGATCGTGGAAGCCCAGCTCTGGCTGACCCTCCAGCCCCCATGGACGGCCGCCAAGGGATGGTGTTAGGGACACCAGCGCGGCGCCACAAGTTCAGTACGCTGCCGCCGGCAGATCCTCCGGCTACTCAGACATCTGAATAATTAGACGAGATTTTGCTGTCATTTTGTATTCTGCTTCACCTCGTGCTCGCTCTCTCCCGTGACCTGTCCATGGCTCCATGCTTAGATGAGTTTCTCTAGTTGATAGACTGAACCAAAGTTAATTAGATGTGTTCTGAACCATAGGTAATTGATAGTCTGAACAATGGATCATGGAGATTCTGTAGTATGTCATCTGAAGTTTTGAACCACATGGCCTAGTCTCAGATTCTTTCAATATTCAGTCATAGAACTACAGTCCATGATTTCTTTTGCACATCACCTATCTAATTAAATGTTACAGTCCATGGTTTCTTTCGCACACGAACAGAATGACTACTGTGTGTATCATACGGATCAAAAGACACACCAGGCCACAACGTTTACATACTACTAAAGATCCTACAACAAATTAAACGAGGAGAGCTTAGGCCCTTCCCAGTGCTCCACGATGTACAGGTGCTAAGGATGCCACATAGACAGAAAAATGATGTGGCAAAGCAATTAAAGAGGAGAGAGAGGATTATAGTGACCCCAACAAGAACCAATGCTAAGCACGTGAACCTAGACAAAAAGACTACCAACCAATACATGAAGGAGTTTTATTACTAAACAATTAAATAGAGAAAGCTTGGCTACAAAACCTAAGCACCAATGCATTGGGGACATTAGTTGCTAAGCATTTTAATGCACTTAACACCCCACTTTAGCACCAATGCATTGAGAGAGGTCTTAGCAACAGAAAGCTAAGAACCCATGCATTGTGAAGTTTGGTTGCTAAGTCATTTAATATGCTTAGCACCTCATCTTGGGCGAAGTATCAAGTGAAAACTCTTGATCAGTAAAAACTGAAAACTTTCATCCTAGCCCATCGGATCGAGGACGTACAGCAGGGATTGGAGGTGGGAATATGACCATCCACTTAACAATTGTTTTACACATAACCCCCCTGCTTACGTTCTGTCTTGTGAAAATTTTAGCGAACAAGAAAAAAAAAGCAAAACAAATCTCAACCCAGGCGAGGGCGAGACTTGGCGGCGGCGCCTGGATTGCGACTTGGCGGCCGCCATGAAGCCTCGTCATGTGCAGAACGCCATGTGCCCTAGCTCTCCAGCGGCTCAGTCCTTGAGCCCTCTTCCTCGTCCTCCATCGGCCATGTACACCAATGGCAGTCCTCCGTCGGCACCGTCCAGCAGCGTGAGCGCTCCGCCGCCCGTGGTCATCAGCCCATTGCCGGCCCTGAGCGCTCCGGCGGCCATGATCCTCCGTCCTCCGTTGGCCCCGTCCAGCAGCACGAGCGCTACAGCGGCCATGATCCCCCGTCCTCCGTTGGCACTGTCCAGCAGTGCGAGCGCTCTGGCTGCCATGATCCCCCGCCCGCCGTTGGCCCCGTCCAGCAGCGCGATCACTCCGTCAACCGTGATTCCACACCCTCTGGCGGCGTCGTCCAGCAGCGCGAGTCCTCTGCCGGCCTCCGCGGTAAGCAATGATTTTTTTTTGATGGTTTATTTTCTTTCTCCATTGATACGAACTGATCATGCTAATGCCATGGTTACTTTTGTTAGCTTGGTGGTGATTTGGTTTTTCAAAACCATAATTGCGATGAAGGAGTACGCCATGATATAGAAATACATCCTCCCCCCATCAATTTGGATAGCTTCCGGACACCCAAAAAAAGAGCCACGGACGTCCCAGTTTGTGTGAGTGTCATACAACTTAATTCAAATGCCTTTAACAATTACTAACTTGTATGACTAATGGGTGTTGTAATTTTTAGAGTTCATCATGTACACCCAACTGCGATGAGAACTTGAAGCCAGCTGTAGGAATGACATTTGATAGTATGGAAGCGGTCGAGGAGTTTTACAAGGCTTATGCACACAATGTTGGATTTTCAGTTCGAATTGGACAGAAGAAGACTGTAGATAATGTGATAGTCTGGAGGCGTTTCCTTTGTTCAAAATCAGGATTCTGAACAGAGAAGGTGGATGAACCCAGGACGAATTTGAATGGAGAGAAGAAAAGAACACATGCAAGAAAGATCACTAGATGTGGTTGTGAGGCCATGATAACCGTGAAGCGTACAAAGGATGGCAAATACTCGGTATCAGATTTTCATGAAGAACACATCCATGATTTTGTCACACCTAGTAAGCAACATTTAATCAAGTCTAACAGAAAAGTCAGTGAAAAGGCCAAGGGCACACTATTCACATGTCACGCAACTAGCATTGGTACATCTGGGGCGTTTCGGTTGCTTCGTGTTGGTGAGGGCGGATTTCAGTTTGTGGGGTGCACAAAAAGAGACCTGCAAAATTATCATCGTGACATGAGAAGTACTTTCAAGGATTCAGATGCTCAAATGTTCATTGACAACCTTAGGAAGAGGAAGAAAATCAACCCGGGGTTCTTCTTTGAGTATGTTCTTGATGATAAAAATTGTCTGACACATGTATTTTGGGCTGATGCTTTTTGTAGAAAGAATTATGCTTTGTTTGGAGAAATGGTATCCTTTGACTCTACATATAGCACCAACCAGTACAACATGATTTTTTGCCCATTCACAGGAATAAACCACCACATGGGATCTATTTTTTATGGTGCCGCCTTGATTGTAGATGAGAAGATAGAGTCATATGAATGGGTATTTGAAACGCTCTTGAAAGCAATGGATGGGGCAGCACCAAGGCTTATAGTAACTGATGAAGACCAAAGCATGAAGGCTGCAATTGAACATATAATGCCAAACACTATCCATAGGTTATGCATGTGGCACATAATGAGAAAGCTTCCAGAAAAGGTTGGCCCTCCATTGAGAGAGGATGAACATTTCTATAGTACAATTAACTCATGTGTATGGGGCTCTGAAAACCCAGCTGAATTTGAGGCAAAATGGTCTTCGTTGATTTCTGAATTTGGGCTTGGGGAAAACACATGGTTTGCCAGGAGATACGAACTTCGTGAATCATGGATACCAGCCTACTTCAGAGGTGTTTTTTTGGGTGAGACTCTAAGAACCACTTCAAGGTCGGAGAGTGCTAACTCGTTTTTCAATCACTTTATTGGCTACAAACATGCTTTGGTGGAGTTTTGGATTAGGATTGGTACAACCCTAGAAGAACAACGTCAGAATGAACTCAAGGCTGACCACGAGTGCCTCAATTCTATGCCTCCATTGATTACATCTTGGGAGATTGAGAAGCATGCTAGTCTGGTCTTCACCCATGAGGTTTTCAAATATTTTCAGAAGGAGGTGCGTGCAGCTAGAGAACATTGCTTGATTGAAAGCATATCACAGGAAGGTGACGTGAGAACCACGGTTATAGGTGGTGACCGCTCTTCGAAGTCTCGAGAAGTTCAATTCAACACAGCATCCATGAGTGGTCATTACTCTTGCATGTTATTTCAGACACGTGGAATTCCATGCCGACATATCATTGTTTTTTTGAGAGGTGCAAAGATGAATGAGCTACCTAGCCATTTTATTCTAGATAGGTGGAAGAAAACGGTTAACAGGAGGGTACTATATGATAGCTACGACAACTTGCTTGAAGAGAATGAAAATAGTTCCTTAGATTTGGCAAAGCGAAAAATAATTTCTGAGATACACCAAGCAGTGGATGATACAATTAGGTTGGCTGAACACTCTCCTGAAGAATTGGAAGCAATAAGAAGCATTCTCATTGACATGAAAAGAAATGTTTCTGAAAGGGTTGTTGCCAATCATCCTAGTAGACAAGATGAGTTTGAGGCATATATTGGTTGTACTATGCCTAATCAAGTTGAAATTCATCCACCAACAGATGTCCATACAAAAGGGAGATGCAAAAGAATTAAGGGGCATTTAGACAAGGGTGGGCATCAAAATAAGGATGTAGAAGGGAAGCAAAATAAGGATGGAGAGGGGAAGAAAAATGTTGGTGGACAAAAAAAGAAAGTGCCTAGAACGTGCAAGAAGTGTAAGCAAGTTGGCTTCCATGATAGCCGTAATTGCCCCAACAATAACTAAGAAAACTACTGGTACTTTTCATGACCATAAAATTTATTTTTCTTTCAAAAATGTATACACAGACACAAACTTATCTGTTTATGTCAAACTGCAGGTCTTGTTCCAACTCCAAGATGCATTTCGAAACGACAAGTTTGCATTGAAGCTCATGTTTTGGAGGGATTTTACATGAACTTTCCTATTATATTTCCTAGGAGATTATTATTTTATTTCCAAATATTGTAGTTCTGTTGAATATTTATGTCTGAATATTGTATTTCTGAATATTTATGTCTGAAGATTCATCAAAATGGCCAGAGTGGAATTTTGTTTCGTGATGCAAGAATATTATTTCGCATGGCAAGTTGTTTGCTCCAGTTTACTGTGTACAAGTGATGTTGAAATCATCGCCTGCTTATTTCAAGTGTGGGAAAGGTTTGTAGATAACAGAGGGCATTGAGCTTACAATGATCCCCCTGCCTACTCCTCCTGCTGCTATCTTTTGGCTGGCAACTGTTCGCTTTTACTAAAAAGAGTTACACTTAGACAGGATAATAAGGCACAAGAGGTTCATTCGTTAACGTTGCGTCCTGTTGGTTTTAGCACATGTGGCTTACAGAATTCTGAAATTAGCAAGACAAAAGATGTTAAATCACCAGTACATGCCTCACTTTTAACAAGGGAATATTTCTGCAGCCAATTCACGTTCATTCTGTATATCTGCAAATTCAGTATGTACAGCAGTAGCAAAAGAGCAAATATTTCTTGTATATTTGAAGCTGTTGTGTGTACATCCAAATATTTCAGTATGTAGCAACAGGTTCATACGTGAATGTACGTCCAAATCGACGTGCATAGCAAAACAACAGCAGTAGCAAGAGCAAATGTTTCTGTATGTAGATCGACTCACGTGTTTTTTGAACATCCACTTTCACTTTCACTTCAGGTGAAGCAAAACAACAAAGATTTATCTTATCTGTGCATCACCATTCAGTCGGCTACAGCAAGAACACCAACGATTTTAATCTACAGCAAAACAACAGCTTCAGAGGGGCCGGGTCGCCGTCGCATGGAGGCAGCGCCGCCACCACTGGGTCTCCCTCGCCTGGGCCAGTGCCAGGTCGCTGGGTCGTGGACATCGCCGTGGCCAGGGTCATCTCGGTGGCCGTCTCGTCGCCGTTGGGTGGGGATACCGTCGGTGCCGCCGCCAGCGCGCGCCAGATCGCCTGGGGCATCGCGGTCGCGTCGTGCCTCCATCGTGGCCTCCGAGTGGCCGTCGCTAGGGGAGCGGCGTCGGCCTCCAAGTCGCAGTCCAGTCGCCGCCGCCAAGTCTCGCCCTCGCCTGGGTCGAGATTCGTTTTTTTTTCTTGTTCGCTAAAATTTTCACAAGACAGAACGTAAGCAGGGGGGGTTATGTGTAAAACAATTGTTAAGTGGATGGTCATATTCCCACCTCCAATCCCTGCTGTACGTCCTCGATCCGATGGGCTAGGATGAAAGTTTTCAGTTTTTACTGATCAAGAGTTTTCACTTGATACTTCGCCCCTCATCTTAGCACCCATGCATTGGAAGAGGTCTTATCTTCTCCTTTCCCCAAGTGTAAACCCTAGCTACTTGTAGCCAACTCTTAATTCAGGGTATCCGTGAGTGGATTGGTCGGTCAATATCCTGCTATTTCCTCTGATCTGCTGATTGATCCTCTAGATCCAGCCTTTGGGCTTCTCTCCCTAACGCGTGCCCGATCCGATCGATCTGCAGACTCAGAATCGGTCGATGGGGTCCTTCCTCTCGTCGGCTGCCGGTGCCACGGGCGAGGTTGATCATGGCGCACGCGCCCACCGCTCTCCTACCATAAAGGAGTGCACCCGCCTTATGACAAACCAGGAGCTAGCTCGGTTAGACGGATACGATCCAGTAAGCTTCCAAGAACTCATGGCCAGAGGAAATGCTGGCCGCCCCACGTTGTTACAAGAGTACGTTCATCCTACCTACACGCTCATTACCCCATCCCCAGCTAGTTTAGCTACTCCCTCCATTCACAAATATAAAATGTTTTAGATATTTCAGTATGACTACATACGGATTGAAATGAGTTAACAAATACACTAATGTGTATATACATCCAATTTAGAAAAAAAGATATTTCAGTATGGACTACATATAGACCGAAATGAGTTAATAAGCACACTAAAATGTCTCTATATACATCTGATTCAGAAAAAAACTACTCCCTCCGATCCAATAGAGTACGTCAATTAATTTCGACCAGAGGGAGCAGTAGAACATCTTATATTTGTGAATGGAGGGAATACCTAATTTCTTCTTTCATGCACATATAGTTATTTAAAGAATTGTGTCGAATAACGAATGAATGAAAGGATCATGTTTACTTTTTGTTTTGATCGACAGCGAGGCTGACTCCGCCGCCGTTTGTAAGCTTGTCCGCTGCGCCCTCAAACACTACAACTCCAAAAACCCGGTAGGTACTCCCAACAACTCAGGGGACCCCTAGCGGCTTCCCAATTCTATAATCTTTGGTTTCGATCCTCTTGGATGTGCATCATGTGCTAGTACTGGCTTGACGCAGGGCGTCGACTTCGAGTATCCCGCCGAGCTGACAACGGAGATGAAGGCCACTGGTATCAGTTTCAGGAAACGTTTCTGGTACCACGTCGGTTTCTTGGCGCGCCGGAGGAATGCTGGCGCTGATGATGAGTTGCAACACTTCTTTGCCGAGCTACGCTTCAATGAGTGGACCCGCAGACCAAATGTTCAAACATGCACCATCTTAGGTACATAATCAACCATACCAGCTAACCGTGCTGTATATATATGCAATTTGATCAGCCCTAGCTAATTCTCTGTATGTCCTTCCCTATTTATGTCGACAGAAAAGCCGTTGTGCCGCTTCAGAAGCAGGTGTGCTTTTTGTACAGATGGGTCTAAGGTTTTGCACCCAAGTGATACGGAATTTGCGTGTGGAAAGGAGGGGCACGAAAAGGAATTCTTCAACAAGAAAGATATGCAAGTGTGGCCGATTGATCCTATGAGACATGCATCACAGATGTAGAATACTTACGGTTTTCTTATTTGTCATCCTTGTTGTTTAATTTCCTGGATCATAAGAGAAATAAATTGTTGTCCGAGCTTCACCATGCACAGGATCCTTGCTTTTTGAGCACGAAGACGTCTATAAAATTTGAACAACTGGAGAACTAAATCAAAATGTATGCTGTAAGCTAGCTTATCGCAATCCATAAGCGGACCCTCAAATACTCTGTTCAGGATTAAACTTTGGCCATTGGACATAGGTGGCATATGCAATCCATAAGCTGACCCTCAGATACTCTGTTCAGGATGAAACTTCAGTGCTATAGGCTTCTATGCTTAGCGATTGAAAAATGAAAATGGAACAGAGATTTAAAGTATTGGACATCAAGTTCTTGTATGCCTGTGTCAAACCTATGATAGTTGTCCTCTACCAGGTTTGCTCAAACATCAGCATTTCTTTACATTGTTTCTAGTATCAAACATCAATCAAGCAGGACAAAGTATTGAACTATATCAACTGCAAAGCACTGGTGTAATGATGAATATGCACTTGCCATATTTTTAGAGTTTTTCCTTCTGCTCAAGTGGAGCAAATACGGTGTGTTGGTTACACATTTAATCCATGGTGATGCTTTTTTTTGGTCTTATAAAGCATAATCTGCTCGCAACTTGCATTCCTTAACTGCTTATACATGGTATACAATATGTTACTGGTGAATGTTTGTAGGGTTGAGTTTCTAGATTAGTGGATATGTTGTCCAGTGATTTATTTTTTATCGACTACTAGATTAGTGGATATATTGTACATATTTGTGATTCTTGTTTTGACATGTCGACTCAGTTCAATACTACTGGAGATAAATACTCGGTATTCTTTGTGAAACAAAACAAACTTGCTTTTTATTGTTCTGTTACTCACTGTGAAATCTTGAAGTTAACCCCATAGAAATTTTGGACCGGTTTTAACTTTTAACATCAAGTTGTGCAATTGGTGTACTGAAATAATTTAATTATTATCTTCTTATCTTTTGGGCACTGACTTGACATACCTTCTCTTTATTGCTGATTTGCCCAACCTTCTTGCTTTAGGTTTACACCTTCGTGTTTCTGTTACGAATAATTCCACTAGTGAAACAGTAGCAGAACTTGATGAATTGTATTTCCCGTACCTGCATGTCCGGATAATAAAGATGCAAGGCATGTTAAGACATATCATGTTGCACTGAAGGAGAAAGGCTTTGTTGATGGTCCGTGGTGTCATAATTATTGGCTAGGAGACAGAAAAGAAAGTTTTGGAAGCCACTCTCCCACCCTCACCCCAACAAAGAAAGGAAAACCAGTTACAACTAACAGGGCACTACACCCACACAAAAGTATGCCTGCATGTGCAAAACAGTGTGTGCACTTACTGGAAAAGAGTTTCAACCATCCTTTATGTTGTTCTTTAAAATTGAAATTTGCAGTAAATTATTCATTGCTCTTGATAGCTGGTAAAGCTGAATCTCCAACCTGATGCATCTGGTTCATTTGTTGAAATCCTTGGTATGTGAATTTTAGCTTTCCACTTTAATTTGAAATACCGGCCCGTTATGTGTTTGTAGGTCCTACTCGACCTGACGGCAGCTTACCATTATCAGTATCAGTCTGCATCTCGTTTGTCTTCAGCAAGATGCTCTTCGGTTCCATGCGTCTCGGTCTCGGGTCATATGACTGGGCTAGAAGTAATGCGGAGACTTGATGCTAATACACTCGTGACCTCAGATGGTAAGTGGGAGGTTCCTTGCTTTTGGTTTCTTCTATGGTTAAGTTCCCATTATTTCTAGGGAATCCCGTCGATCACACTTCATATGCTGATCTGGTCCTCGTCCTGACCGGCTGACTGCAGGGGTCTCATCTAGCAAAGGCAAACATAGATGCTGTCGTTGACGCTTCAGCCGACACCATGGTTCTGTACCCTGAGAAAGGACGCAATCTGCACAGAGCGGGTGAGTTTTTGTTCCGACGCAATCTGCTCTCAGCCTTGGATTCAGCCTGAGAAGACAATAGTCGAAATGACGAGCGGTATTTTTCTGACTTAACGTGAGGATGTAAACCTGAAACTAAAGAACATTCGGGTGCTTACTCGCGCCCCAGGCGGAGACGACGCGCGGTATTTGTGGCTGGAAGAGACCTCCTTTTCTTGGCAACTAATGCTGTTCCATGGTGTTGCAGAGCTTCTCTGTCTATCCTTTGGGCATTATCGTCTGTGAAGCACATCGCAGTGAAGCATTGACTCTGACCGCCTTTTGCTGCTTTTGGTGAGTTGCTGTACTCATCCACCCTCTTCCCCAATCAGTTAGGACACCAAGATCATTGCCCAATACAAAGACAGTGATGCAAAGTTCAAGTAGATATGATGTGAGTGTGACTCTAAGAAAGTGAAAGTGACAAGATTGATTTCAGCACAGTGAAGTACAGTAGGGCACGAACAGCCCCGGGGTTTATCCTCCTTTTGGAAAAGAAATAGTAGTAGGACACAAACTACACACATATCGATGGTAACTACAAGCAATGCAACGAGCATGTTATTCTCAACACACTGAAGAAAGAGGCTGCAACCCCGCAAACCATGTGTCTTTTCATGCACCGGCGGCCGCCGGGCTCACGTAGACAAAGGCATCCAGCTCGAGGACGGCGCTCCCCCCACTCCAGCTCGCAGTTTTCCAGAGCACATACCCTGTCGCCATCCTGAAAACTCCGGTCCCGCCAACCACCGCCAGCTCCCGCTCCGGCATCATGACGTTGTTGCGGCCCACCACGGCCAGCGAACTCCCGTTGTAAGGCCCGTCGGCGAGCAGGACGTTCATGGTGAGGAGCACTGCGGGATCGCCCTGTGATGCTGTCACGTAGAATCCCTGGGCACGCCCGACGACTCTCGAGGCCGGCGTAGGGCCCTCCGTGAGGCGGTCGTCCATGACCATTGTGTCACCGAACCGGGCGCTGCCGCCGGAGCCCTTCAGCGGCTGGCCGGTCCCGTTGGCGATTAGAACGGTGGTGGGTTTGGGGCCGGTGCTGGAGTCGTGCATGTAGAAGTGGAGATGTCTGGGGGCACCCTGCGTGCCCACGCCGTGGGCGGCAGAGGCAAAAAGGACGGTGGCCATGCCGACCGTGAGTAGCGTAGCTAGAGATGCAGAGGTGAGGTGGGAAGCCATGTCGAGCATGCGTGAGGAGAGGCCAGTGTGTCCATGTCCTTAAATGGTGTAAGCTACCAAAGGTCAATCATTAGCCCCGAGGGAAGGCACACACTATGTGTCGGCCAACTGATCTTTTGCAAAATCGGCCTAGTCGCGAGCAGTTGGATCGGCACGATCACGCGTTGCGGCTCCACTTGCAACATGGCGCATGTTGCGAAGCTCCTTTGCAAGATAGCACATGTTGTGAAGCTTTGGTGTTGCGTTGTCGGCAATAGAAAGGAAATTTGTAGCATACAAGGACGGGGGCACGCAGATCGTGGGTCGTCTATCCGCGTCATGATTTAGAAAGATGGTTGTGTATATGGCCTATTTCCTTAGTATAGCTCAAAGGCAATTACCGTCTCTATATGTCTGTAATGCCTTCGTAAATGTGGAAATTATATAGTTGTTCGTGTGGGCTCGGATTGGTGGTTACAGATATTAGATATACATTTCTTTTGCGGGAAAGATATTAGATATACATTGGATGCACGAAGTAATGTACTCATATATCCCCGTTTTTAAATATAAGTCTTTTTTTAGAGATTTCAACATGGACGACGTACAGATGTATATAAACGTAGTTTAGAGTGCAGATTCATTCATTTTGCTTCGTATATAGTCCATATTAGAATATCTAAAAAGACTTATATTTAATAAGGGAGGGAGTAGTAGAGCTGTGCAAAAATGATTCATTCCGTCTCCGTCTAGTTCTTCTACTACTGTCTCTGTTCTTGTACGCGCCTGTTAGACCAGCAATCATGTATCATGTAAGAGAAAAAGGAGATAACTGTTGTTGTTCTAAGCGATTGAAAGAGGAGCAGAGGCATATCAAAAGCTTTTATTCATAAGGTTAGTATGAAAATTTTCTGATGTGGAATATTATAATGCAAATAAAAAGGCGGGCAATAGCGTTACGTATTTCAAGTTACATGTAATTAAACTTAATACTGATGGAATAAGTTAGTAAGTTTTTGTGACTGAAACTTGCAGAAAATTAGTTCATAAATAATATTATTAGAAAGATCCTGACGTGCAGTCTTAGTATTGAAATGAAAATGATGCCAATAATTATGTATGTACTAGGCGAGTCATGTCATCTCCCCTGGTACTCGCCTGTTGAGTAGCATCTTAATAGTACAAATTGAAACGAAGTTGTAGTTTGCGACTCCCCCTCTCGGGTTGCACGC
>NC_041387.1:529349039-529351340 GCF_002162155.2 Triticum dicoccoides | reverse complement strand
CGGGCGGCGCGTGACGGATCTAATGGCGCACGACGTACGTAATGGCGCGCGGCGGAGAGGAGGAGGCGCCAGGGGCTCGCGGGAGGAGATGGTCGCGTCGCAGTGGATCCTCCGGGAGGTGACAGCGCGGGACAAGCGGGTGGCGGGGCGAGCTCGGCCAGGAGTGGCTGCCTTGCAGCAGCCGAGTATGTTGCGTCCTCGGATGCCTGCTCCAGGTCGCGGTCGTGGAAGATGGAGGTGGTGGCGCGGGCCGGATGGGCCCTATCTGGGCCGCAGGGCCGTGGCACGGGCTTCTGCCTGAGTTGGCTTGACTGCTGCAGTGTGCGGCTCCTGGCGTTCCTTGGTACGGCTGGGAGGGCGATCTGCGATTTGCAGCCGCGGGGAGGTTGGTTCTAGTGGTGTTTTGCTTCTGCATGTGCGGGTCTTCGGTGGACAACGACAGGCGAAGTGCTGCAGCGGCGGTAGAGTGGTCAACTTGGACGGTGTGGCCCCAATTCGAAGGGCAGGGATGAAGGTGTGCGGCAATTCGAAAGAAATTCTAGCCCGTATTTGGCCGGCGCTGGCGGCGCCGGCGCCCGTGGATATCGTTTCCCTCCTTGGAGGGGTCGCCAAGATGTGTCGGCATCTTCCTCGCTCGCTTGTAGGATTGGCAGATGTCTTCGGGCAAAAGCCTAGGTTCAGAGTTGAACTGGCGTCATGACGGTGTCCTCATCGTCGCTACTCTGTTGGGAGCGTCGCTCTTGAAGGCCAGGTCTGGAGGTTCCTTGTTGTGCTACTTCCGGTGCACGCTAATGTGCAAGGTTAGCTTCAGAGGCGCAATGTACGTCGCAGCCGGTGAGTCCAAGACGGTGGCTTTAGTGTACCGATCAAGTTCCGCCATCTACTTGCCACCTCCTTTTTGGCATCAAGGGTGGATGGTGTGTCGACAAGGAAAGTACAATTGGAGTTAGTTTTGTCTTCAGAGGTGACCGGCGCTGGTCGAGATGCGACGATGTTGCTTAGTTTTGGTCAGGCTCTTTTTGCTTTGTAGTTGTGTCGTTGGTGGTGGCTGTCTTCGGACTAGCCCTGGTGTGGAGTCTATGCTATGCTTGTTGTTCGCAACAAGTTGTAGTCATCTTGTAATTGAAATTCTGACTTCTACAAAAATATGGTTTGCATTCGCATACTCTCGCAAAAAACAGTACAAATTCCAGTGGTGACTAGCTTCCTGTCTAACTAGTTCAAGTCCTCGATAGGTTGCCTTCATAAGTAACAAACGCTACTGGGAAGTGGGCGTGGTACTCGCCTGGTCGAGTAGCATCTTAGTCGTACAAATCCCAATGGTGACTAGCTTCAGGTCTAAGAGCATCTCCAGCCGTTCGGTCCCCCAGGGCACCGAAAAACTGCGCCTTGTGGGGCGAGCCGGCGCTAGTTCGGCCCCTGGGGGCGGCCTAGCACCCAGCTACGCCCCCACGCGCCCCAGCCACACCAAATTCAAACGTAGTTCATTCCCGCCCCTAAAAATAAACGCCACAATCCGGCGATCAAGCGGCGATCAAGCGACAATCGGCGATCGATGAAAAGTTCGGCGTACAAAAATCAGAACGGAAGCGCGTATCAGAGGGCGAGGTCGGCCTCCGGCGTCGGCGGACTCGGCGTGTAACGCCCCGGATTCGATGCGCCAGATGTCTGCCAGTTATTCGCGTCGTTGCCATGTCATGTGCTTGCGTTTGCCTTTTGCCATGTCATCATCTGCATTTCATATCATGTCATCATGTGCATCTCATTTCGCATTCATGTTCGTCTCATGCATCCGAGCCTTTTCTCCGTTGTCCGTTTTGCAATCCGGCACTCCTATGTCCCCCGGCGTCCCTTTTTGTCTCTCGTTGTGTGCGGGTGTTAAACTTTCTCGGAATGGCCCGAGGTTTGCCAAGCGGTCTTGGTATAGCACCGGTAGACCGCCTGTCAAGTTTCGTGCCATTTAGAGGTCGTTTGATACTCCAACGGTTAACCGGGTAACCGCAAAGCCCTCTTTGAGTTGCAGCCCAACACCCCTTCCAAAGTGGCCCAAATCCCAGCAAACTCCCCTCCATGCTCTCGATCGTTCGATCACGATCGCGTGGCCGAAAACCGCACCTCATTTGGAGTCTCCTAGCTCTTTCTACCTATATAAACACCCCCCCTCCGAATTTTCGGGTCATTCTACCCTAACCCTAGCAAAATCGCCCTCCGCCGCCACCGGACGCGTCCGACCGCACCGGACACGTCCGCGCCCGCGCCCGCAGCCAATCGTGGCTTGCCATGTGGCAGCCGCCGCCGCCC
>NC_041387.1:529328461-529348243 GCF_002162155.2 Triticum dicoccoides | reverse complement strand
AATCCACTAAGTCCCTGTTATCCATACATAATCATGCCATGTTCATCATGTTGTACCTCTGCATCCGTAGCTCCGTTTTGCGCGTGTAATATGTCAAATTGTTCGTCTCGACGAGTACTTCATTTCATTCCATTGCATCATTTTCATTTGAGCTCATCTTGATGTCCGAAATGCTGTTGGAAGAGTGCATGTTGATGTTAATCTGCTGAAACTGTTATAACTTGCTGTCTTATCATTTTTGCCATGATTGATGTGTGCATCCTATGAGGTTGATGTCTACATGTATTTTGATCTATGCCATGCCATCTTTCCAGAGGTGCCATCCTTGTATTTTTGTGAGTTATGTGCTGAGTGCGTCAAGCTTGCTAAGTAGGGTAGTTGCTGTTGCTGTTTTCCTGACATATTCTGTTATATTTTGTTGCTATGTAAACATGTTGCTACTAATCATTCTATGCATAATCTGGAAATGTTCTATAAATATGTTTTGATCTACATGTCTAGATCTATCCATTCATGCCCTTGGTTGCATTTATAGGTTGCTGTAGCTTGTTGTAATCTTGATCCAAAGTTGCTTGATGATGTTGCTGTCAGCCTGTTAACATTAAGTTCACTTGTTCCCATGTGTTTTCCTAGTGATCCATGCACCCTATGAACTTGTTCTTGCCATGCTTAGCTTCATAAACATGCCTTTTTACTGTTGGTTGCCTTTCCATGCCATGTATTGCTCTGTGGTGAGTGGTTCAAGCTCACGAACATGCCTACTTATTGTTGTTCCTGCCATGTATGAATCTGTTATATAACTTGTCATGTTTACATGGGTGCCATCATATTTTCTGATCCTTTTTGGCTCATGGTCAGTAAGGGACTTTTGATCTATGCAATTAGTAGATTCATGCCATGCCTTTATTTGCCATGATATGTTCCTGTAGCATGTTGTTTGATAGCTCTAAACATTGCAACCTGATATTATTTCTGCTAAAGTCTGAAACTGTTATTATTTGCAATCTTCCCATGTCTTTTTGAGCACGTTCTAGTGATTTCTGGAGATAGCTCAGTGTTCATGTTTTGTAATGCTTTACCTGTACTTCATGCCCATGCCTTTTGTTATTATATTGGGATGCTGTAGCTTTTTATTTTGATGCTTGTAAGATGCCTAGTTGCTGTTATGGACAGATTGTTGCTATGACTTGTATAGTGTGTGTGTGTTGAACCGTTGCTCCGTTTTGAGTGTGCTCTATATGAAACTTGCTTGATTTTGCATGTAGTGCCATATTATCATGTTGCATCCTTGTTTTGAGGTGTTTGCTTGATGTTTGTATGCATTTTGCACCAATGCCATGTTTAACTTGTTTTGCTCATATCTTCTAGACCGTAGCTCCGAATCTAATGAACTTTATATGTAACTTGACTAGAATTTCGTGTAGATCATCTTGGTGCTTTTTAACTTGCTGTTTAACAACTTGAACATAAGGTTTATTCAGATCTGGACCAATTTCGAAATTTGCATATGAGGACTTACCGGAATTGTTATATGTTGTTTCCGGCCTCATTTAAACTTGCCTTGATGTGTTGTTCTTGTTTGCATCATCTCTTGTCATGAGTAGCTTCATGTAGCTTTGCCATGCATCATGCTTGTTGTGCATCATGTCTTGTTCATGTGTGGTATGTTTACCATGTTGTGTGCTTCTTCTCGATAGTTCCCATTTCGTTGCGATCGTGAGGATGCGTTCGTCTACGTGTGGTTCGTCTTCGTGGCTTCATCTTCTTCATGGACTCGTTCTTCTTCCTTGCGGGATTTCAGGCAAGATGACCGCTACCCTGGATCTCACTACTATCATTGCTATGCTAGTTGCTTCGTTCTATCGCTATGCTGCGCTACCTATTACCTGTTTATCAAGCCATCCCATATTGCCATGAACCTCTAACCTTTAACACCTTTCCTATGCAAACCATCGATTGGCTATGTTACCGCTTTTGCTCAGCCCCTCTTATAGCGTTGCTAGCTGCAGGTGAAGTTGAAGATTTCTCCATGGTGGACAGGATTTTGGTTGGGATATCACAATATCTCTTATATTATTAATGCATCTATATACTTGGTAAAGGGTGGAAGGCCCGGCCTTATGCCTGGTGTTTTGTTCCACTCTTGCCGCCCTAGTTTCCGCCATACCGGTGTTATGTTCCCGGATTTTGCGTTCCTTACGCGGTCGGGTGATTTATGGGACCCCCCTGACAGTTCGCTTTGAATAAAACTCCTCCAGCAAGGCCCAACATTGGTTTTACCATTTGCCTCACCACCACCTATATTTCCCTTGGGAGTAATTAACCCAAGGGTCATCTTTATTTTAGCCCCCCCGGGCAAATGCTTGTCTAAGTGTTGGTCCAAACTAGAGCCCTTTGCAGCGCCCCCTCAGAGAAACTTGAGGTCTGATTTTAGTTGTACGGACTGCTCATCCGGTCGTGTCCTGAGACGAGATACGCGCGGCTACTATCAGGATGTCGGCACGCCTGGAGGTCTTGCCAGTCTTGTTTTACCATTATCGAAATGTCTTGTAAACCGGGATTCCGAGGCTGATCGGGTCTTCCTGGGAGAAGGTCTATTCCTTCGTTGATCGCGAGAGCTTGTCATGGGCTAAGTTGGGACACCCCTGCAGGGTATAAACTTTCGAGAGCCGTGCCCGCGGTTATGTGGCAGATGGGAATTTGTTAATGTCCGGTTGTAGATAACTTGACACCAGATCCGAATTAAAACGCATCAACCGCGTGTGTAGCCGTGATGGTCTCTTCTCGGCGGAGTCCGGGAAGTGAACACGGTTTCTGTGTTATGTTTGACGTAAGTAGGTGTTCAGGATCATCTCTTGATCATTGCTAGTTCACGACCGTTTCTTTGTTTCTCTTCTCGCTCTCATTTGCGTATGTTAGCCACCATATCTTGCTTAGCCGCTGCTGCAACCTCACCACTTTACCCCTTCCTTACCCATTAAGCTTTGCTAGTCTTGATACCCATGGTAATGGGATTGCTGAGTCCTCGTGACTCACAGATTACTACAACAACAGTTGCAGGTGCAGGTTATGCGATGATCTTGAGCGAGAACGATGCTTGCTTGCGTTGAGTTTCTTCTTCTGCTTCTTCGATCAGGGGATAGGTTCCAGGTCGGCAGCCTGGGCTAGCAGGGTGGATGTCGTTTGAGTTTCTGTTTGTGTTTCATCCATAGTCGGATGGTGCTCTTATGTATGATGATGTTGTATTCGTGTGGCATTGTATGCCTTATGTATGTATCCCCATATATTATGTAATGTTGATGTAATGATATCCACCTTGCAAAAGCGTTCCAATATGCGGGTCTATCCTTGGTGGGACCTTCGAGTTCCTTTTGGATAGGGTCGCATATTGGGCGTGACACGGCGTGAGCGGGCTTGACGGTCCCTCTGTGCTTGGTGGCATGGCTTCTGCGTTGCGGGCAGTCTCGACGGCATCGTCGGTCGGGCTTGGCGGCGGCGTCGGCGTGTGCGTGGGCGTGGGCGGCGTCGTCGTGGGCGTGGGCGTGGGCGTCGTCGTCGAGGGAAGCTGGTCCAGGATGAGGCCGACGTGCGCCCTGTACCACGCCTTGACCACCTCGTCGGTGCTCTGGAGCATGTCCGCCCTGCCCAGCAGGAAAGCCAGGTCGGTGTTCCTCTTCTTCGCGGCGACGTTGGTCCGGAGCAGGTCGAGCTTGACGGCGCTTGTCGACATCAACGCCAACCACCGCGCCTCAATCTTCTCTTCACGAAGGACGGCGCGGGCCTGTGCGTCGGCGAGGCAGTGCTGGATGGATTCCTGCACGCGAGCGGTGGCCGCGTCCGCATGTTTCCCCTTCTTTGCACCTTTGTTGCCGTCGGGACGCCCTTCTGACGCGCCCGGAGCCGGCGCGTCCGGCTTGTATATCTCCTTATCCTTCTCTAGGTTGCGCCGGACTTTCGCCTACTTGTCGCACTTGTCAATGCGCTTGTAGATGTGGAGGTACTTGAACTCGGCGTCGTTGTTGCTCTGCCTATACAGGCCGAACATGCGCAACAACTGCGCGGGGAGAAAACAAACAGTTGGCGAGCGCGCGCACACGGCGAAGAGAGACGGGAGAACGGCGTGTCATATCTGATCCTCAATGCTGGCGCCGCTCTCCGGGCGAGCGGCCACCTCCTCGACGACACCATGTCATTTGTTGCACGCCCCTGGATGCGCACCCAATGGTTCGCCATCGCCTTCGACCCGCGCTGCATGTAGACGCCTTTGAAGTAGGGGTTGACTAGTTTGCGCTCGTCGAACTCGGCCTTGATGCGCGCCCAGTACTTCTCAATGCTCTGGTTCGCGCCGGTGGTCGGGTCAAGGCAGACGACTTTCCATGCCTCGGCGAGGCATTCCTCCTCCTTGGACGCCCACTTGATGCGCGGCTCGGCTGACCTGGTCGTCCGTTTCTTCTTCTTGCGCCTCCTCGCCGGCTCCTCCTCGTCCTCGTCGTCCTCCTCGTCCTCTTCCTCCTGCTCCTCCTGCTCCTCCTGCTCCTCGTCGCCGTAGACGTAGTCGAGCTCGCCGTCCATGCCGCCGCTGAGATCCACCGCCTCGTCCGCGGTGAACCCGGGAGACGCGACGGCCGCGGCGGATCCTTCCGCGATGATGTCGTCCATGTCGGCCTCGGTCTCGTCGGCGTCGCTGAGGTGCGAGAAGGGCAGTGCGCAACGGCGGAGAGGAGGCGTCGGGGAGGACGTGTACGCGGGCGGCGAGTAGTTGTATGGAGGGTACTGCACGCCGGTGAAGGCGGGCGAGGGCGTGCGCTGAGCCGGGTGCCCATGGGGGAACGTGACATTTGGGTTGAACCCACCGTGCACGTCCCCGTCGGCGTAGCCCGGCGATCCCCATGGCTGCGGCGTCCGAGACCTGACACCTTGCTGGCCCCATGGCGCGTACTGCGCGTGGTTGCCGGGGGGATTCATCATCCCCGCACGTGTCGCCTCGGCCTCGGCCTAGTCCGCGGAAGCGGCAGCCGCGCGCGCCGCGTTGTCGCGGGCCCTGTTCCGCCGGTCGGCGGTGACGACCTCCCGTCATTGTACTTCTACCCTCCAATCGGCGTTCGTCATGCCCGGCGGCTTTGACGGCGGCGCCCTCGGCTTCCTCTGCTTCGGCTGGGCGACGGAGGCGGTCGCGGTCGCCGCGGCGCGGGGAACGACGTACTTCTTCGGTGGCATGGCGGCCGGCTTGGAGGCGAACGGGAGAGAGAATGGCGGGAGGAAAGGAGAAAATGGGAGGGAACTGGGGCAAAAGCGGGGGGAATCGGCGGGAAGAGGCGCTCGGCTCACCGACAGGGCGGACCCACGCGCGCCTTTTCGCTTGTGTCGGCGCCCCAGGTGCCCCCAGGGCGCCGGGTTCTGCCTGGGTCCGCCGGCACCTAATTCGGCCCGAACCGGCGAAAAACGGGCTTCTGGGGGCGACTGGGCCGTTTTTTCGATGCCGGCGCGGCAAAAACGCCTGGGGAAGGTCTGTTGGGGACGCGGCTGGAGATGCTCAAATCCTTAATAGGTTGCCTTCATAAGCACCAAACGCTACTGGGAAGTGGGCAAAAGTCCAGGTGTTTGCATCGTCAGAATGACTGAACCATGGGGATACTGATACTCGTACAATGCCACCAACTATGAAATCAACACAGCCACCAAAGTGATATACTAACTCTAGAACGGGAGGAGAGAGAGTACTAGAGAGCTGAAATCTCCTCCACGGACAAGACATATGTGCACTATCTGTCTAAGTGCGATATGATGGTCTGTCGAATAAGATTACTCTTTTTTGGAGACTAGCAAAAGGGCCCGTGCGTTGTAACGGAAGAAAAAGATCATAATGTCCAATAACGATGACCACATTTTGTTGACATCTCATCGCATGATTTTGAAAATTTGTTCAGAAATGCATGAAAATGTTTCTTTTCTAAATTTATTCACAAATCAAAAGCAATGTGCACATTTTCTAAATAATATTGTGGTTGTCAAAAAACTTGGTAATTCAAAGAATTATTCTAAATTTCAAGAAACTTTTTCTTTGAAATTCGCGAACATTTTCTGAATCAGCAAACACTTTATGAATCAGTAAACTCTATTGTAATTCACAAACTGTTTTGTTAATCCCGTTTTATAAGCTCACTGTTTATTTCCCAAGGCGACTGATGGCAATCGTTTGAGAAAGTATATAAACTGTCGGTAATTAGTTTAACTGTTTAAGGTGGGACTATTGACAAAAAAGGACGCATTATAATATACAGGCCTACGCTAGCTGAATTTTTTTTGATTCCATTGAAAGCTGAGACGTGTCTGCTGGCCCATAAGGCCCAGCCGGACGACTGATTTTTTGTTTAAAAAAAAGACGGAAACAACTTACGGGAGGGCATAGGAAACGGGAGGAGATCGATCGCGTGCTTGATCCCCGCGGGAGAAGGTAGGATTCTTAAAAAAAATTGAAACAACCCTTTTTTTTGAGAAACAAAACTGAAACAACCTGAGGGGCTTGATCACAACGTATGTGTCAAAGGCCCAAGTGGAGGAACACAGGCCCAACTCTGGTGATACGAATAGCTGATACGTAACTTTCCTCTACAAATTAGTACCATATTATGTATTTCACGTAACGTAGGATCAGATGCGGATCACCTTACTTTAATAGTAGGTATAGATATAGATATGGATACATAATGAATTATTATTTGGTTAGGTACAATTATAAATACCTAACATATTAGGTATGGCATGTAGATTTGATTAATATGATTGCTCTACATGTAGTAATTATATAGATTTAGCGATTACATTTTATTTAATTAGATGCAATTACGATGACCTAACGGTGTGATATTGCGGCATTAAGCTTAGTTGATTGTGTGTTTCAGTGCCTTTAAGTTCTGCAAGTTAGATAGTTGTTCATTCTATTTATCCAACAGTCCCTAATATAAGGGTTGTTGTTGGCATCAATTGAATTTAAGCTCTATCTGTTGGGGAACGTTGCAGAAAATTAAAATTTTTCCTACGGTTTCACCAAGATCCATCTATGAGTTCATCTAAGCAACGAGTCATGGGAGAGAGATTGCACCTACATACCACTTGTAGATCGCGTGCGGAAGCGTTCAAGGGAAGGGCGATGATGGAGTCGTACTCGCCGTGATTCAGATCACCGATGACCAAGTGCTGAACGGACAGCACCTCTGCGTTCAACACACGTACGGGACGGTCGACGTCTCCTCCGTCTTGATCCAGCAAGGAGGAAGGAGAGGTTGAGGAAGATTTCTCCAACGGCAGCACGACGGCGTGGTGGTGTTGGTGCAGCAGTACTCCGACAGGGCTTCGCCAAGCACGTAACAGAGGAGGAGAGGTGTTGGGGAGGGAAGGGGTTGCGCCTTGGGTTGTGTGCAGCAGCCCTCCCCTCACCCCTCTATTTATAGGGGAAGGGGCAAGGGGGGCCGACCCCTCTAGATGGGATCTAGAGGGGGGGCGGCGGCCAGGGAGGGGGGACTTGCCCCCCAAGCAAAGGGGGCGCCCCCTCTAGGGTTTCCCCCCAACCCTAGGCGCATGGGCCCAGGGGGGGCGCGCCCAGCCCTCCAGGGGCTGGTTCCCTGCCCCTTGCGGCCCATGAGGCCCTCCGAGAGGGGTGGCCCCTCCCGGTGGACCCCCGGAACCTCTCCGGTGGCCCTGGTACAATACCGATATGCCCCCGAAACTTTCCGGTGTCCGCATGACAACTTCCCATATATAAAACTTCACCTCCGGACCATTTCAGAACTCCTCGTGACGTCCGGGATCTCATCCGGGACTCCGAACAACATTCGGTAATCACATACAAGTCTTCCTAATAACCCTAGCGTCACCGAACCTTAAGTGTGTAGACCCTACGGGTTCGGGAGACATGCAGACATGACCGAGACGACTCTCCGGTCAATAACCAACAGCGGGATCTGGATACCCATGTTGGCTCCCACATGTTCCACGATGATTTCATCGGTTGAACCACGGTGTCGAGGATTCGATCAACCCCGTATACAATTCCCTTTGTCAATCGGTACGTTACTTGCCGGAGACTCGATCGTCGGTATCCCAGTACCTCGTTCAGTCTCGTTACCGGCAAGTCACTTTACTCGTACCGTAATGCATGATCCCGTGACCAACCAGTTGGTCACTTTGAGCTCATTATGATGATGCATTACCGAGTGGGCCCAGAGATACCTCTCCGTCACACGGAGTGACAAATCCCAGTCTCGATCCGTGTCAACCCAACAGATACTTTCGGAGATACCTGTAGTGCACCTTTATAGTCACCCAGTTACGTTGTGACGTTTGATACACCCAAAGCACTCCTACGGTATCCGGGAGTTACACGATCTCATGGTCTAAGGAAGAGATACTTGACATTGGAAAAGCTCTAGCAAAACGAACTACACGATCTTGTGCTATGCTTAGGATTGGGTCTTGTCCATCACATCATTCTCCTAATGATGTGATCCCGTTATCAACGACATCCGATGTCCATAGCCAGGAAACCATGACTATCTGTTGATCAACGAGCTAGTCAACTAGAGGCTCACTAGGGACATATTGTGGTCTATGTATTCACACGTGTATTACGATTTCCGGATAATACAGTTATAGCATGAATAAATACAATTATCATGAACAAAGAAATATAATAATAATACTTTTATTATTGCCTCTAGGGCATATTTCCAACAGTCTCCCACTTGCACTAGAGTCAATAATCTAGTTACATTGTGATGAATCGAACACCCATAGAGTTCTGGTGTTGATCATGTTTTGCTCGCGAGAGAGGTTTAGTCAACGGATCTGCGACATTCAGATCCATATGTACTTTGCAAATATCTATGTCTCCATCTTGAACATTTTCACAGATGGAGTTGAAACGACGCTTGATGTGCCTGGTCTTCTTGTGAAACCTGGGCTCCTTGGCAAGGGCAATAGCTCCAGTGTTGTCACAGAAGAGTTTGATCGGCCCCGACGCATTGGGTATGACTCCTAGGTCGGTGATGAACTCCTTCACCCAAATTGCTTCATGCGCTGCCTCCGAGGCTGCCATGTACTCCGCTTCACATGTAGATCCCGCCACGACGCTCTGCTTGCAGCTGCACCAGCTTACTGCTCCACCATTCAACATATACACGTATCCGGTTTGTGACTTAGAGTCATCCAGATCTGTGTCGAAGCTAGCATCGACGTAACCCTTTACGACGAGCTCTTCGTCACCTCCATAAACGAGAAACATGTCCTTTGTCCTTTTCAGGTACTTCAGGATATTCTTGACCGCTGTCCAGTGTTCCTTGCCGGGATTACTTTGGTACCTTCCTACCAAACTTATGGCAAGGTTTACATCAGGCCTGGTACACAACATGGCATACATAATAGATCCTATGGCTGAAGCATAGGGGATGACACTCATCTCTTCTTTATCTTTTGCCGTGGTCGGGGATTGAGCCGAGCTCAATCTCACACCTTGCAACACAGGCAAGAACCCCTTCTTGGACTGATCCATTTTGAACTTCTTCAAAATCTTATCAAGGTATGTGCTTTGTGAAAGACCTATGAGGCGTCTCGATCTATCTCTATAGATCTTGATGCCTAATATATAAGTAGCTTCTCCAAGGTCCTTCATTGAAAAACACTTATTCAAGTAGGCCTTAATGCTGTCCAGAAGTTCTATATCATTTCCCATCAAGAGTATGTCATCTACATATAATATGAGAAATGCTACAGAGCTCCCACTCACTTTCTTGTAAACGCAGGCTTCTCCATAAGTCTGCATAAACCCAAACGCTTTGATCATCTCATCAAAGCGAATGTTCCAACTCCGAGATGCTTGCACCAGCCCATAAATGGATCGCTGGAGCTTGCATACTTTGTTAGCGTTCTTAGGATCGACAAAACCTTCCGGCTGCATCATATACAACTCTTCCTTAAGATGTCCATTAAGGAATGCCGTTTTGACGTCCATCTGCCATATCTCATAATCATAGTATGCGGCAATTACTAACATGATTCGGACGGACTTCAGCTTCGCTATGGGAGAGAATGTCTCGTCGTAGTCAATCCCTTGAACTTGTCGATAACCCTTAGCGACAAGTCGAGCTTTATAGATGGTAACATTTCCATCCGCGTCCGTCTTCTTCTTAAAGATCCATTTGTTTTCTATCGCTCACCGATCATCGGGCAAGTCTGTCAAAGTCCATACTTTGTTTTCATACATGGATTCTATCTCGGATTTCATGGCTTCAAGCCATTTGTTGGAATCTGGGCCCGCCATTGCTTCTTCATAGTTCGAAGGTTCACCGTTGTCTAACAACATGATTTCCAGGACAGGGTTGCCGTACCACTCTGGTGCGGAACGTGTCCTTGTGGACCTACGAAGTTCAGTAGCAACTTGATCCGAAGTACGTTGATCATCATCATTATTTTCCTCTTCAGTTGGTGTAGGCATCATAGGAACATTTTCCTGAGCTGCACTACTTTCCCGTTCGAGAGGTAGTACTTCATCGAGTTCTACTTTCCTCCCACTTACTTCTTTCGAGAGAAACTCTTTTTCCAGAAAGGATCCGTTCTTGGCAACAAAGATCTTGCCCTCGGATCTTAAGTAGAAGGTATACCCAATGGTTTCCTTAGGGCATCCTATGAAGACGCATTTTTCCGACTTGGGTTCGAGCTTTTCAGGTTGAAGTTTCTTGACATAAGCATCGCATCCCCAAACTTTTAGAAACGACAGCTTAGGTTTCTTCCCAAACCATAATTCATACGGTGTCGTCTCAACGGATTTAGACGGTGCCCTATTTAAAGTGAATGTAGCTGTCTCTAGAGCGTATCCCCAAAATGATAGCGGTAAATCGGTAAGAGACATCATAGACCGCACCATATCCAATAGAGTGCGATTACGACGTTCGGACACACCGTTACGCTGAGGTGTTCCAGGCGGCGTGAGTTGTGAAACGATTCCACATTTCCTTAAGTGTGCACCAAATTCGTGACTTAAGTATTTCCTCCACGATCTGATCGTAGGAACTTTATCTTTCGGTCACGTTGATTCTCTACCTCGTTCTGAAATTCCTTGAACTTTTTAAAGGTTTCAGACTTGTGTTTCATTAAGTAGACATACCCATATCTACTCAAGTCATCAGTGAGAGTGAGAACATAACGATATCCTCCGCGAGCCTCAACACTCATTGGACCGCACACATCGGTATGTATGATTTCCAACAAGTTGGTTGCTCGCTCCATTGTTCCGGAGAACGGAGTCTTGGTCATTTTGCCCATGAGGCATGGTTCGCATGTGTCAAATGATTCATAATCGAGAGACTCTAAAAGTCCATCAGCATGGAGCTTCTTCATGCGCTTGACACCAATGTGACCAAGGCGGCAATGCCACAAGTATGTGGGACTATCGTTATCAACTTTACATCTTTTGGCATTCACACTATGAATATGTGTAATATTACGCTCGAGATTCATTAAGAATAAACCATTGACCATCGGGGCATGACCATAAAACATATCTCTCATATAAATAGAACAACCATTATTCTCGGATTTAAATGAGTAGCCATCTCGTATCAAACGAGATCCAGATACAATGTTCATGCTCAAACTTGGCACTAAATAACAATTATTAAGGTTTATAACTAATCCCGTAGGTAAATGTAGAGGTAGCGTGCCGACGGCGATCACATTGACCTTGGAACCATTCCCGACGCGCATCGTCACCTCGTCCTTCGCCAGTCTCCATTTATTCCGCAGCTCCTTCTGTGAGTTACAAATATGAGCAACGGCACCAGTATCAAATACCCAGGAGTTACTACGAGTACTGGTAAGGTACACATCAATTACATGTATATCAAATATACCTTTGGTGTTGCCGGCCTTCTTATCCGCTAAGTATTTGGGGCAGTTCCGCTTCCAGTGACCCTTCCCCTTGCAATAAAAGCACTCAGTCTCAGGCTTGGGTCCATTCTTTGACTTCTTCCCGGCAACTGGCTTACCGGGCGCGGCAACATCCTTGCCGTCTTTCTTGAAGTTCTTCTTGCCCTTGCCCTTCTTGAACTTAGTGGTCTTATTGACCATCAACACTTGATGTTCTTTCTTGATTTCAACCTCTGCTGACTTCAGCATTGAAAATACTTCAGGAATGGTCTTCACCATCCCCTGCATATTGTAGTTCATCACAAAGCTCTTGTAGCTCGGTGGGAGCGACTGAAGGATTCTGTCAATGACCGCCTCATCAGGGAGGTTAATGTCCAGCTGGGTCAGGCGGTTGTGCAACCTAGACATTTTGAGTATGTGCTCACTGACAGAACTGTTTTCCTCCATCTTACAACTATAGAACTTGTCGGAGACTTCATATCTCTCGACCCGGGCATGAGCTTGGAAAACTAGTTTCAGCTCCTCGAACATCTCATATGCTCCGTGTTGCTCAAAACGCTTTTGGAGCCCCGGTTCTAAGCTGTAAAGCATGCCGCACTGAACGAGGGAGTAATCATCAGCACGAGACTGCCAAGCGTTCATAACGTCTTGGTTCTCTGGGACGGGAGCATCACCTAGCGGTCCTTCTAGGACATATTGTTTCCTGGCAGCTATGAGGATGATCCTCAGGTTCCGGACCCAGTCCGTATAGTTGCTGCCATCATCTTTCAGCTTGGTTTTCTCTAGGAACGCGTTGAAGTTCATGTTGACATGAGCGTTGGCCATTTGATCTACAAGACATATTTGCAAAGGTTTTAGACTAAGTTCATGATAATTAAGTTCATCTAATCAAATTATTACAATGAACTCCCACTCAGATTAGACATCCCTCTAGTCATCTAAGTGTTACACGATCCGAGTCGACTAGGCCGTGTCCGATCATCACGTGAGACGGACTAGTCATCGTCGGTGAACATCTTCATGTTGATCGTATCTTCCATACGACTCGTGTTCGACCTTTCGGTCTCTGTGTTCTGAGGCCATGTCTGTACATGCTAGGCTCGTCAAGTTAACCCTAAGTGTTTTGCTGTGTAAAACTGTCTTACACCCGTTGTATGTGAACGTAAGGATCTATCACACCCGATCATCACGTGGTGCTTCGAAACGACGAACTTTAGCAACGGTGCACAGTTAGGGGAGAACACTTCTTGAAATTGTTGTAAGGGATCATCTTATTTACTATCGTTGTTCTAAGTAAACAAGATGCATAAACATAATGAACATCACATACAATTATATAGTAGTGACATGATATGGCCAATATCATATAGCTCCATTGATCTCCATCCTCGGGGCTCCATGATCATGTTTTCACCGGCATGACACCATGATCTCCATCATCATGATCTCCATCATCGTGTCTTCATGAAGTTGTCACGCCAACGACTACTTCTACTTCTATGGCTAACGCGTTTAGCAATAAAGTAAAGTAATTTACATGGCGTTCTTCAATGACACGCAGGTCATACAAAAATAAAGACAACTCCTATGGCTCCTGCCGGTTGTCATACTCATCGACATGCAAGTCGTGATTCCTATTACAAGAACATGATCTCATACATCACAATATATCATTCATCATTCATCACAACTTCTGGCCATATCACATCACATGACAATTGCTGCAAAAACAAGTTAGACGTCCTCTAATTGTTGTTGCATCTTTTACGTGGCTGCAATTGGGTTCTAGCAAGAACGTGTTCTTACCTACGAATAACCACAACGTGATTTTGTCAACTTCTATTTACCCTTCATAAGGACCCTTTTCATCGAATCCGCTCCAACTAAAGTGGGAGAGACAGACACCCGCCAGCCACCTTATGCAACTAGTGCATGTCTGTCGGTGGAACCGGTCTCACGTAAGCGTACGTGTAAGGTTGGTCCGGGCCGCTTCATCCCACAATACCGCTGAAGCAAGAAAAGACTAGTAGTGGCAAGCAAGTTGACAAGATCCACGCCCACAACAAAATTGCGTTCTACTCGTGCAATAGAGAACTACGCATAGACCTAGCTCATGATGCCACTGTAGGGGAACGTTGCAGAAAATTAAAATTTTTCCTACGGTTTCACCAAGATCCATCTATGAGTTCATCTAAGCAACGAGTCATGGGAGAGAGATTGCATCTACATACCACTTGTAGATCGCGTGCGGAAGTGTTCAAGGGAAGGGTGATGATGGAGTCGTACTCGCCGTGATTCAGATCACCGATGACCAAGTGCTGAACGGACAACACCTCCGCGTTCAACACACGTACGGGACGGTCGACGTCTCCTCCATCTTGATCCAGCAAGGAGGAAGGAGAGGTTGAGGAAGATTGCTCCAACGGCAGCACGACGGCGTGGTGGTGTTGGTGCAGCAGTACTCCGACAGGGCTTCGCCAAGCACGTAACGGAGGAGGAGAGGTGTTGGGGAGGGGAGGGGCTGTGCCTTGGGTTGTGTGCAACAGCCCTCCCCTCACCCCTCTATTTATAGGGGAAGGGGCAAGGGGGGCCGACCCCTCTAGATGGGATCTAGAGGGGGGGCGGCGGCCAGGGAGGGGGGGGACTTGCCCCCCAAGCAAAGGGGGCGCCCCCTCTAGGGTTTCCCCCCAACCCTAGGCGCATGGGCCCAGGGGGGCGCGCCCAGCCCTCCAGGGGCTGGTTCCCTGCCCCTTGCGGCCCATGAGGCCCTCCGAGAGGGGTGGCCCCTCCCGGTGGACCCCCGGAACCTCTCCGGTGGCCCCGGTACAATACCGATATGCCCCCGAAACTTTCCGGTGTCCGCATGACAACTTCCCATATATAAAACTTCACCTCCGGACCATTCCGGAACTCCTCGTGACGTTCGGGATCTCATCCGGGACTCCGAACAACATTCGGTAATCACATACAAGTCTTCCTAATAACCCTAGCGTCACCGAACCTTAAGTGTGTAGACCCTACGGGTTCGGGAGACATGCAGACATGACCGAGACGACTCTCCGGTCAATAACCAACAGCGGGATCTGGATACCCATGTTGGCTCCCACATGCTCCACGATGATTTCATCGGTTGAACCACGATGTCGAGGATTCGATCAACCCCGTATACAATTCCCTTTGTCAATCGGTACGTTACTTGCCCGAGACTCGATCGTCGGTATCCCAATACCTCGTTCAGTCTCGTTACCGGCAAGTCACTTTACTCGTACCGTAATGCATGATCCCGTGACCAACCACTTGGTCACTTTGAGCTCATTATGATGATGCATTACCGAGTGGGCCCAGAGATACCTCTCCGTCATACGGAGTGACAAATCCCAGTGTCGATCCGTGTCAACCCAACAGATACTTTCGGAGATACCTGTAGTGCACCTTTATAGTCACCCAGTTACGTTGTGACGTTTGATACACCCAAGCACTCCTACGGTATCCGGGAGTTACACGATCTCATGGTCTAAAGAAGAGATACTTGACATTGGAAAAGCTCTAGCAAAACGAACTACACGATCTTGTGCTATGCTTAGGATTGGGTCTTGTCCATCACATCATTCTCCTAATGATGTGATCCCGTTATCAACGACATCCGATGTCCATAGCCAGGAAACCATGACTATCTGTTAATCAACGAGCTAGTCAACTAGAGGCTCACTAGGGACATATTGTGGTCTATGTATTCACACGTATATTACGATTTCCGGATAATACAGTTATAGCATGAATAAAGACAATTATCATGAACAAAGAAATATAATAATAATACTTTTATTATTGCCTCTAGAGCATATTTCCAACACTATCATCAGCTGCATAGGCATGTATAACCAATTAACCATCGATAAATTGTCAGTTCAAGGAACAAAAACTAAAATAAAAGGGCAGTACTCTGTGCCGGCGCACCGGCGGAACGTTTCGGCCGGTCAAACCAGAGCCGCTCGATCTGGACGCGAGTAACCGTTAGATCTGCCCCGCATCTTCTATCGTCATCCCCCGTCACGGGAAAAAAAGGAGAAAAAAGCAAGCACCGCCGCTGGCGGGATCCCGCACGCTGGCCTGCGTTGCTCTTGCTTGGACCACCGTTGCCCCTGCTCGTCGCCGGTGCTCGTAGCCTCACCGCCGCCGGCGAACCAAAACACCACCCGCCTTCACCGCCGACACCAAAGCGAAAAATGCCGGTTCCAGCAAAATCAAAAGACGGTGGTAGAAATTTTTTAGGATGGTTCCAGCAAAAACAAAACAAAAACAAAGGGTGGTAGCAAAAAATCCTGATGCTTCCAGGAAGACTTTGGTAGTAGAAAAAACTCCAGTGGTAGCAAATGGCATCTCCGGTAGTAGCAAAAATCCGGGACGGTTGTAGCAAAAAAAAAGCCATCGCCGTCGTTGAGCAACACCGTCGTGGGTGGATGTAGCAAAAAATGTCTTCAGTTCCAGCAAAATCAAAATATGGTTGTAGCAAAAAAGACAGGAAAACAGAAGAGGATGTAGCAAAAATCAACAAACACCGGTAGTAACAAAAAATCGAAACGGTTGTAGCAAAATGGTTCATCGGTTGCAGCAAAAATCACCTGGTAGCAAAAATTTGGGCGGGTGGGTGGTAGCAAAAATTAATGATGGTTCCAACAAAAAAAGTAGTTGGTTCCAGCAAAGCTGGATCGCCGCCGAAGTTGTCGCAGCACGGCCGTCGCCTGTTCCAGCATTTGTGTGGCTGGTTGCAGCTGCGCGAGCCTATGCTTGTAGCTCCGCCGAGCCGAGGTTGCATCATCTTCTGTTGGTGGTTGCCCACTCCTACAAGCGGAGCGGGGCGTGCAGATCTTCGTCTGTAGCAAGCCATCTGCTGGGGAAGGCCGCGGCGAGTAGATGGTGCCCTTGCCAGAGCTGCACGCGGCCTGCTACTGGGGCAGAGCGCGAGCTGCGCGTGTCCGCGGCCAGTAGATGCTGCTCTTGCCGGAGGTGCAAGCTGTGCGTGATTTGTTTAGCCATGGATTTGTGTCATTTGGAGGAAGCACAGAGAAAGAGGAAAATAGATTGTGTTTGGGTTAGAAAAATGAGTGGAGGAGGGCGTCCCGTGGATAAGATAAGGGCAACACAAAGTGGTGCGTGGGCCACGTGCTGTGAGCCCACTACGCGAGGAGACCGGCGCTGGCTTCGACCGGTCAGCCGGTGTTAAACGTTTCCCAAAATAAAATTATGTACAGACTGAAAAGAGAGAAAGAACAACATATACCCCAATTTTGTAAACACATCGAAATATTGGTCAATCCACTTTAGAGAATTTGCTTTGTCAGGCTACAACAATTAGTTTTCATGAGATTTTGGCCTAATGTGTAATACCAAACCGTACAACAAAAGTGTAAAAAACCTCTACCCATATCAAAGAAATTAGCATAAATTAAATTAAACTATATCATGAGCTCGGTAGGCATGCATGTATAGACTCCTGTCCTCTCCCTTGTCTGAGAACCTCGTATGTGGTAAGAGGAGTGGAGACTCGTTTGTTTTGTTTTTCTTTTCCTTAGGTTTTATTTTCCTGGTGGCATCGATGAGGTGGTCATGGTGATAACATATTGGAATAAGGTCACTCCGACCCCTTCCTACATCGATGATGTCCAATCCGGTGTCGACGAAGGGTCTGTGAGAACTTGTGTCGCCAGATATGTTGGCTCTCTTCGGATCTTGATAGTTGGTGTGTCTATCAAAGAGAGCACTTGGCTGGCTACTTGTGCGGCGATTTCGACATCTTCTTTCATGTTGTTATGCTTCATGGTTCGGTTTCTCCTACTCTCTAGACTGGTGGTGATGAATTGCAAGTCTATTTTGCATTGGGTGATGCCCCAACCAATGATTCTTCAGTGATTTCTAAATCTCATATCAAGCGGCGAGTGCCTATTGCAGACTTTAAACCCTGATAGGGCATTTGTAACTGTCTCTTTCCTTTACTATTGGTTCACTGCAATTTTTAATTTCCGTGGGCAGCGTACAATTGAAGGAAGAACTAGACCATGACGGCGCGCGTTGCTGCACCCATCTATTTTTTCAATAGGCTCGTAGGGATATATAAAAATATATGGATTAATGAGAGAATTGAACTCCTATTTTCAATGACATGTAATCGAACAAAATATTGACAATTTTATGAGATTGTTCTCTTCTTTAGTTGTTGTATTGTTGTCAGCTTATCTTATGCCTTAACGACATCGGAGCTCACTAACATGTATCGCTAAAGAAAATGGATTCACATGGTATAGAATAGTATGTATTTTCACATGATTCAAACATGCTAAAATACTCGCATCAAAAAGTTCAAGTGCATAGATAACAACTGAATCAATATTGAAAGATCCCGTAGTGAATTTATGAACTCTCATAAATTGCATCTGCTCAATAGGGGACAAAAATAATAATGCAAATATTTGCATGTCTTTTCAATTTGTGGAACCTTAAGTGAAGGTCTCACAAAGACTTAAGAGAATAAGAGCATGGTGTAAAGTGCTTTTATCATAGTGTGTTCCCGAAATGCATCCAGGGAGAACTTTGTATTGATGTTCTTTAATCAATAAAGTGACAACATTCTAAAAAAAGGAAATATAAGAGCGAGACCACTTGCAGGGAGAAGGAAAGTGGAACAAGATGGATGTATAGAAGAAACAAGATTACTGTTGCCAGAATGGTTACATATTCTGTACATGATCCACATCTCGAGGGACTTGTCTCCAACCGAAAGGTTAGGATAATGGGGTGCACCTACACCCGTGATTAAAAATACAGGCACCTATTTGTAGTGTCGGTTTCAGTTCAAAACCTTAGTTTCAACTGATGGCATACACTGCAGTATGACCTAGAGAGCCAAAAACAAGGTTCAATTTTTCCTGGGGCATCTTGTCTGAAAAGGTGTTCGAGAAAACATGGTATCCTAGAAAAATAAGATTGAGTGAAATAAGGAACCTACCAGGTAAAAGATACATAAATATACAGACAAAAGAATAACAACCAATCAAAAAACTTTTATCTTGAACAAATTTGAGAGTAACAAAAAAAGGACTACCAATTTTATCGAACAGAAAATGACTACCACTTCTATCTCTAATTGTGCAAGCACACATTTGAGAGCAAGCAATTCAAGAACATACCAATGCAAAATGCCCCGGTTGCATTAGCTTGTTGTTTCACCTGGCGTGGATACTTTCTTTTTCCGCTTGGATAACCTCCCTGCAACTTGCGAACAAAAATAGGGCTCTGTCATTTTCATCAATTTAGCAACGATGTTTTGCTTTCAAACAACTCCATACGTTTTACTGTGCAAAGTAAGGTTGATTACCTCGAGCATAACACATGTACAAATGTTGGGATTGACTGCCCATATATCTAGTGTGACGCCCGGGTATGTAGCTACAGTAATTCCCTGCTAATGATGCCACGTCACTTCGATTACTTTCGCTAATCTCATGTTAGTTCGGAACCGATTCAAATTCATATTCAAAATCAAGCAAACAATAAACATTTTCAAAAGTCAAAACTAAAATGTTATAAATGTGACAAATAATTCATAAGTAATGTTGGTGGAGAAACCACATTTTTTATAAAAGGTCTAACTGCATTTAATTAATTAAAACAGTAGGTAAGACAAATACATAAATGCCATGGTATTTTATAAAATACTAAATTATATTATTTGGGGGTTAAACCTTTTGTGGCAGAGGTATAATTAGTGTTACTATTTAAGGTACAACTTTTATGTTTTATAAAACTAGAATAAAATAAAACAGTAAAAGAAAAAGGACACAACAGAAAAAAAAGGCAAGAAATTAA
>NC_041387.1:529325349-529327334 GCF_002162155.2 Triticum dicoccoides | reverse complement strand
TCCCCTCTCGCCTGCAGCCGGCGCCCAGCCCGCCTCGCCGGTGCTGGCGCGCGCGCCTGCGGCGGCCGCCCGGGTTCGCCCGTTAGCGGGTGGCGACCGCACCCCGCACCCAACGCCCGCAAGGCCCCATGGGCCACTGACCACAGGGGCCCGCCCCCATAACGTTTTATTAAAAAAAAGAGAAAAAGGGAAAAGGAATTTAGATAAATATAATTAATAAAAATAATAATGAATAAAATTAATTAATTAATTAATTAATTTAATTAATCCTGATTAATTAAACCTAATGACTAATTAACCTAATTAACTACTGTTAATTAAACTTAACTAAGATAATTAGTTAACAAAGTATGACGAACGGGACCCACATGTCCGGGTTGACCTAGTCAACCCTGTTGACTGCTGACGTCAGCATGGCATCATGCTGACGTCATAATTCCATTTTTCGAATTAAATAATTAATTGATTAAATTCCAGAAATTAATAAAATCCTTAAAAAAATCATATCTTTTAATCCGTAACTCGGATTAAAATATTTTCAACATGAAAGTTGCTCAGAATGACGAGACGAATTCGGATACGCAGTCCGTTCGTCCGCCACACCCCCCTAACCTATCGAACCCGCAACTTTCCCCCTCCGGCTCCTCTGCCCGAAAACACGAAACACCGGGAATACTTTCCCGGATGATTCCCCCCTTAACCAGTACCACCTCATACCACGTTAGGGCACGCCTAGCATCGCTTTTTGACATGTCATGCATCGATATGCATCTGTTTACTTGGTATTCATTGTTTCTTCCCCCTCTTCTCTCCGGTAGACTACGAGACCGACGCTGCTGCTGCCCAGTTCGACTACGGTGTTGACGACCCCTCTCTCTTGCCAGAGCAACCAGGCAAGCCCCCCCCTTGATCACCAGATATCGCCTATTCTCCTCTATACTGCTTGCATTAGAGTAGTGTAGCATGTTACTGCTTTCGTTAATCCTATTCTGATGCATAGCCTAACATTGTCGCTACATCTGTTGATACCTTACCTGCAATCCTAAATACTTAGTATAGGTTGCTAGTTTATCACCATTGGCCCTACATTCTTGTCAGTCTGCCTTGCTATACTATTGGGCCGTGATCACTCGGGAGGTGATCACGGGTATATATGATACATACATACATACTATACAGATGGTGACTAAAGTCGGGTCAGCTCGATGAGTACCCGCAAGTGGTTCTGATGAGGGGGTTGAAAGGACAGGTGGCTCCACCCCGGTAGAGGTGGGCCTGGGTTCCCGACGGCCCCCGACTGTTACTTGTGGCGGAGCGACAGGGCGGGTTGAGACCACCTAGGAGAGAGGTGGGCCTGGCCCTGTTCGGCGTTCGCGGATACTTAACACGCTTAACGAGATCTTGGTATTTGATCTGAGTCGGCTACGAGCCTATACGCACTAACCATCTACGTGGGAGTAGTTATGGGTATCCCGACGTCGTGGTATCAGCCGAAGCACTTCAGACGTCAGCGACGGAGCGGCGCGCACCGGATTGGAACGTAAGCCTGCTCTTGTATTAAGGGGGCTAGTTCTGCTTCCGGCCGCCCACGCAACGTGCAGGTGTGCTATGGGCGATGGGCCCAGACCCCTGTGCGCTTAGGTTTAGACCGGCGTGCTGGCCTCTCTGTTTTGCCTAGGTGGGGCTGCGACGTGTTGATCTTCCGCGGCCGGGCATGACCCAGGAAAGTGTGTCCGGCCAAATGGGATCAAGCGTGTTGGGTTATGTGGTGCACCCCTGCAGGGAAGTTAATCTATTCGAATAGCCGTGATCTTCGGTAACAGGACGACTTGGAGTTGTACCTTGACCTTATGACAACTAGAACCGGATACTTAATAAAACACACCCTTCCAAGTGCCAGATACAACCGGTGGTCGCTCTCCCTCAGGGATACGAGGGGAGGATCGCCGGGTAGGATATGCTATGCGATGCTACTTGGAGGACTT
>NC_041387.1:529320002-529321717 GCF_002162155.2 Triticum dicoccoides | reverse complement strand
GGAGGACCTATCATTATAGATTCCTTTTCAGCAAGGTTATCCGTTCATCCATGGGGAAATTGTAAGACTTATTCTACAAGTTATTCCTGACGGATCTTTCGTGTTTCCAAAGTTTGATCTTCACCTGAAGACCATGTCAATGCTACCTCGAAGCATGTCAATGGTACTCCGATTTTCAACAGGAACATTTGTAGCACGATGCTAAATTTTGTTTATCATTTATCCTAACACCGTTGTATGGGTAATATCATGAGATTCCTCCCCCCCTTACCTAAATGGTTGTCTACTTTATATCCTGTCATGGATATCTTGCTCTGCTTGTCCTTGGGAAGGATATACCCCTGATATATGTGTTTAAACACATTTTCCTTTCCATTATTTGGTTTAACCTTTCTTGTGATCTATATAATCTAAGCAGTAATAATTCACTGCGTAGGTAAAACACCTCGGTGTACAACTCTGACAGTGAGACCCTGTTTCTATTGTTGATGGCATTTCGGTAACTGCCGATGGATGAGAACTTTGCCTCTTGGCCCGCCTCGTTCAACGAGCAGGAAAATAGTTCTCTTCGTCCCTCGCCCTTGGTATCGACGTTGTCGCCGACATAATCGACAGGCTACCCCCCTGACATGCCTTGCTTGCATGATCACGCAAGGCGTCTCCGCCCTTCCTACTTCTAACCCACATGGTGGGCCCATAACCCACAGGTCCACTGGATCGAAACCTGACTCTCCTGTACACCCTGTTGTCAGCGTTATTCCTCGTGCTTGACTTTGTATGTAATTCACGGGCCACTTGCCTGTTGATCTATTCTGGTATCGGACACAATACTTATTCTCGTTGCTCTGAACCCCTTTCGCACTCGGCTTCAGGCAATGAACGATTGCCTATCCGCTTGAAACCTCTTATTACACCGTCTTACTTTGCTTTCGATGTGTGTCATTTGTTCAACTCGAGAGCTACTCATATGTTTATTCCTGGGATACCCCAGATGAATTTCCCTTATAACATCCTATCATTGTAGAGCTGCCCCCTACCTATTTGTAAGTACGATGGAGCTCCCCGAAGAAAGAACGACAACTTCATCATGATGCTTTGGGATAAAGAATTGAAGGCAGCAACGAAAGGGATTAACTTCTTCAAGAAGATCCATTAGAATAACCAGAACCCCCCCCTTACTCCCTCTTAAATCTCGGGACGAGATTTCTTGTAGTGGAGGAGAATTGTGACGCCCGGGTAAGTAGCTACAGTAATTCCCTGCTAATGATGCCACGTCACTTCGATTACTTTCGCTAATCTCGTGTTAGTTCGGAACCGATTCAAATTCATATTCAAAATCAAGCAAACAATAAACGTTTTCAAAAGTCAAAACTAAAATGTTATAAATGTGACAAATAATTCATAAGTAATGTTGGTGGAGAAACCACATTTTTTATAAAAGGTCTAACTGCATTTAATTAATTAAAACAGTAGGTAAGACAAATACATAAATGCCTTGGTATTTTATAAAATGCTAAACTATATTATTTGGGGGTTAAACCTTTTGTGGCAGAGGTATAATTAGTGTTACTATTTAAGGTACAACTTTTATGTTTTATAAAACTAGAATAAAATAAAACAGTAAAAGAAAAAGGACACAATAGAAAAAAAAGGCAAGAAATTAAAATCCCCCCCCCTCGCTGGGCCTTGGCCCAGCTGGCCACTGGGCAAGCCAG
>NC_041387.1:529318548-529319992 GCF_002162155.2 Triticum dicoccoides | reverse complement strand
TTCCAATTTTTCACGGGCTCTGAGTTATTAAACACTCAAAGACACCGATAACTGAACCGAGTCCGCTCTACGGTTCAATAACTCTTCAGTAAGCTTCTATAAGTACGAGTTTGTACCCGATCACGCCATTCCTAGCCTGTTTGGCTATATCATTGTCGTGATGATCTTAACTGTGCAACCCGGCCCTTATTCTCGGAGCACCAATTTGCGACGATAGCTAAGCTTACGTCGATTTTCCTCGTCATACCCTTTCACCTTAAACAACAAGCTTGAGTTCGAGTTTGTGTCGTAACTGTGGATCCAATAACCTCTTGCTTCACCATTCCTTTGACTTGATGTCGTCGCTAATTGATTACATCTGCATGAAATCTCTCGACAATTGTGTCGTGATCATCATCAACCTTATGAGCTCTTCCAGGAATTCAAATGAATTCATGATGGGTAATACCATCCTTGCCCCTCGATGATTCATGTTCTCATCGACCACCTTATTGCCTTCCGTCCAACACAACTTGTTCGTGTTTTGTGTAAACCTTGAGATCCCTGCTACCCAGCAGTTGATCTTCCTTACCTCGGAAGTATTACCATCTCTTTTTGTCAAGAATGTGGTGAGAATTTCACCACCTCTTAAGAATTCTTGATATCATAATACTTCTTGCCATCTTCGTTCATTCCTTGGTCCCCATATTGTTTTCAACCGGAATACCGACAATTGAGCTATGACGTGTGAATTCAAAACTTCTAGCAACCCTATTGCTTTGAAGTGAATGGGCGATAGTTCATTCTAAGTCTTTCGATAATTGAATCACCATTCTAACATTGGCCGTGCAACCCAACCCATATTTTGGGTGCACCGTTCAACCCATGTTTAATTATGTATGTTTTCCTCGAGCAAATCCTATTATATCATTTGATCCAACAAATGTCATCTTGTTGTGCACATTATCGTGGAAATCCATCCGTTTGGAATTCTCGATGAATTGTCGCCGAGCCCATCAGCCACCTTCTCATCCCCTCCTTGGTTTAATGATGAACTATTGCTTCAGAAACCCGCTCCCATAGTTCATTTCTCGAGAATCTTGCAATGTCATTTTGTCAGTTTGTGTTGCACCTTTTCCTCTCGGACCCCCTGAGTTTGAGGTATCATGACACCAATTGGATATGAATCTCGGTCAGATATGATGGTTGGGACAACTTTCCGAGAGTTATGATGTTGATCCTTTGGTGTCCCGGTAACCTGATGTCATGCCTAGCACCCCCCGGCTGGAGGACCTATCATTATAGATTCCTTTTCAGCAAGGTTATCCGTTCATCCATGAGGAAATTGTAAGACTTATTCTACAAGTTATTCCTGATGGATCCTTCGTGTTTCCAAAGTCTGATCTTCACCTGAAGACCATGTCAATGCTATCTCGAAGCATGTCAATGGTACTCCGATTTTCAA
>NC_041387.1:529315518-529316104 GCF_002162155.2 Triticum dicoccoides | reverse complement strand
CTTGCTCCGGTGCCGCGCTCGTCGCGCCCCGGCCCGCGCTCACCGTGGCCTCGGCCGCGCCTTCCCGGTCCGGCGCCGTGGCCGCTGTTGCGCCCGCCGGCCACGCCCTGCCGTGGCCCGCCTCCCCTCTCGCCTGCAGCCGGCGCCCAGCCCGCCTCGCCGGTGCTGGCGCGCGCGCCTGCGGCGGCCGCCCGGGTTCGCCCGTTAGCGGGTGGCGACCGCACCCCGCACCCAACGCCCGCAAGGCCCCATGGGCCACTGACCACAGGGGCCCGCCCCCATAACGTTTTATTAAAAAAAAGAGAGAAAGGGAAAAGGAATTTAGATAAATATAATTAATAAAAATAATAATGAATACACCGGGAATACTTTCCCGGATGATTCCCCCCTTAACCAGTACCACCTCATACCACGTTAGGGCACGCCTAGCATCGCTTCTTGACATGTCATGCATCGATATGCATCTGTTTACTTGGTATTCATTGTTTCTTCCCCCTCTTCTCTCCGGTAGACTACGAGACCGATGCTGCTGCTGCCCAGTTCGACTACGGTGTTGACGACCCCTCTCTCTTGCCAGAGCAACCAG
>NC_041387.1:529313096-529315301 GCF_002162155.2 Triticum dicoccoides | reverse complement strand
CCCCCCCTTGATCACCAGATATCGCCTATTCTCCTCTATACTGCTTGCATTAGAGTAGTGTAGCATGTTACTGCTTTCGTTAATCCTATTCTGATGCATAGCCTGACATTGTCGCTACATCTGTTGATACCTTACCTGCAATCCTAAATACTTAGTATAGGTTGCTAGTTTATCACCATTGGCCCTACATTCTTGTCAGTCTGCCTTGCTATACTATTGGGCCGTGATCACTCGGGAGGTGATCACGGGTATATATGATACATACATACATACTATACAGATGGTGACTAAAGTCGGGTCAGCTCGATGAGTACCCGCAAGTGGTTCTGATGAGGGGGTTGAAAGGACAGGTGGCTCCACCCCGGTAGAGGTGGGCCTGGGTTCCCGACGGCCCCCAACTGTTACTTGTGGCGGAGCGACAGGGCAGGTTGAGACCACCTAGGAGAGAGGTGGGCCTGACCCTGTTCGGCGTTCGCGGATACTTAACACGCTTAACGAGATCTTGGTATTTGATCTGAGTCGGCTACGAGCCTATACGCACTAACCATCTACGTGGGAGTAGTTATGGGTATCCCGACGTCGTGGTATCAGCCGAAGCACTTCAGACGTCAGCGACGGAGCGGCGCGCGCCGGATTGGAACGTAAGCCTGCTCTTGTATTAAGGGGGCTAGTTCTGCTTCCGGCCGCCCACGCAACGTGCAAGTGTGCTATGGGCGATGGGCCCAGACCCCTGTGCGCTTAGGTTTAGATCGGCGTGCTGGCCTCTCTGTTTTGCCTAGGTGGGGCTGCGACGTGTTGATCTTCCGCGGCCGGGCATGACCCAGGAAAGTGTGTCCGGCCAAATGGGATCAAGCGTGTTGGGTTATGTGGTGCACCCCTGCAGGGAAGTTAATCTATTCGAATAGCCGTGATCTTCGGTAACAGGACGACTTGGAGTTGTACCTTGACCTTATGACAACTAGAACCGGATACTTAATAAAACACACCCTTCCAAGTGCTAGATACAACCGGTGGTCGCTCTCCCTCAGGGATACGAGGGGAGGATCGCCGGGTAGGATATGCTATGCGATGCTACTTGGAGGACTTCGACCTACCCTCTTCTGCCTGTTGCAAGACGAAGGTGACCAGAAGCGTAGTCTTCGATAAGACTAGTTATCCCCCTCTTATTCTGGCATTCTGCAGTTCAGTCCACTGATATGGCCCTTTACACATATACCCATGCATATGTAGTGTAGTTCCTTGCTTGCGAGTACTTTGGATGAGTACTCACAGTTGCTTTCTCCCCCCTTTTTCCCCTTTCCTTTCTTTCTGGTTGTCGCAACCAGATGCTGGAGTCCAGGAGCCAGACGCCATCGTCGACGACGTCTACTACCACGGAGGTGCCTACTACTACGTGCAGGCCGCTGACGACGTCCAGGAGTAGTTTAGGAGGATCCCAGGCAGGAGGCCTGCGCCTCTTTCGATCTGTATCCCAGTTTGTGCTAGCCTTGTTAAGGCAAACTTGTTTAACTTATGTCTGTACTCAGATATTGTTGCTTCCGCTGACTCGTCTATGATCGAGCACTTGTATTCGAGCCCTCGAGGCCCCTGGCTTGTATTATGATGCTTGTATGACTTATTTATGTTTTAGAGTTGTGTTGTGATATCTTCCCGTGAGTCCCTGATCTTGATCGTACACATTTGCGTGCATGATTAGTGTACGATTGAATCGGGGGCGTCACAAGTTGCAATTCTGACACCCGGGTATGTAGCTATAGTAATTCCCTGCTAATGATGCCACGTCACTTCGATTACTTTCGCTAATCTCGTGTTAGTTCGGAACCGATTCAAATTCATATTCAAAATCAAGCAAACAATAAACGTTTTCAAAAGTCAAAACTAAAATGTTATAAATGTGACAAATAATTCATAAGTAATGTTGGTGGAGAAACCACATTTTTTATAAAAGGTCTAACTGCATTTAATTAATTAAAACAGTAGGTAAGACAAATACATAAATGCCTTGGTATTTTATAAAATACTAAACTATATTATTTGGGGGTTAAACCTTTTGTGGCAGAGGTATAATTAGTGTTACTATTTAAGGTACAACTTTTATGTTTTATAAAACTAGAATAAAATAAAACAGTAAAAGAAAAAGGACACAACAGAAAAAAAAGGCAAGAAATTAAAATCCCCCCCCCTCGCTGGGCCTCGGCCCAGCTG
>NC_041387.1:529230803-529312408 GCF_002162155.2 Triticum dicoccoides | reverse complement strand
CGCTCACCGTGGCCTCGCCCGCGCCTTCCCGGTCCGGCGCCGTGGCCGCTGTTGCGCCCGCCGGCCACGCCCTGCCGTGGCCCGCCTCCCCTCTCGCCTGCAGCCGGCGCCCAGCCCGCCTCGCCGGTGCTGGCACGCGCGCCTGCGGCGGCCGCCCGGGTTCGCCCGTTAGCGGGTGGCGACCGCACCCCGCACCCAACGCCCGCAAGGCCCCATGGGCCACTGACCACAGGGGCCCGCCCCCATAACGTTTTATTAAAAAAAAGAGAAAAAGGGAAAAGGAATTTAGATAAATATAATTAATAAAAATAATAATGAATAAAATTAATTAATTAATTAATTAATTTAATTAATCCTGATTAATTAAACCTAATGACTAATTAACCTAATTAACTACTGTTAATTAAACTTAACTAAGATAATTAGTTAACAGAGTATGACGAACGGGACCCACATGTCCGGGTTGACCTAGTCAACCCTGTTGACTGCTGACGTCAGCATGGCATCATGCTGACGTCATAATTCCATTTTTTCGAATTAAATAATTAATTGATTAAATTCCAGAAATTAATAAAATCCTTAAAAAAATCATATCTTTTAATCCGTAACTCGGATTAAAATATTTTCAACATGAAAGTTGCTCAGAACGACGAGACGAATTCGGATACGCAGTCCGTTCGTCCGCCACACCCCCCTAACCTATCGAACCCGCAACTTTCCCCCTCCGGCTCCTCTGCCCGAAAACACGAAACACCGGGAATACTTTCCCGGATGATTCCCCCCTTAACCAGTACCACCTCATACCACGCTAGGGCACGCCTAGCATCGCTTCTTGACATGTCATGCATCGATATGCATCTGTTTACTTGGTATTCATTGTTTCTTCCCCCTCTTCTCTCCGGTAGACTACGAGACCGACGCTGCTGCTGCCCAGTTCGACTACGGTGTTGACGACCCCTCTCTCTTGCCAGAGCAACCAGGCAAGCCCCTCCCCTTGATCACTAGATATCGCCTATTCTCCTCTATACTGCTTGCATTAGAGTAGTGTAGCATGTTACTGCTTTCGTTAATCCTATTCTGATGCATAGCCTGACATTGTCGCTACATCTGTTGATACCTTACCTGCAATCCTAAATACTTAGTATAGGTTGCTAGTTTATCACCATTGGCCCTACATTCTTGTCAGTCTGCCTTGCTATACTATTGGGCCGTGATCACTCGGGAGGTGATCACGGGTATATATGATACATACATACATACTATACAGATGGTGACTAAAGTCGGGTCAGCTCGATGAGTACCCGCAAGTGGTTCTGATGAGGGGGTTGAAAGGACAGGTGGCTCCACCCCGGTAGAGGTGGGCCTGGGTTCCCGACGGCCCCCGACTGTTACTTGTGGCGGAGCGACAGGGCAGGTTGAGACCACCTAGGAGAGAGGCGGGCCTGGCCCTGTTCGGCGTTCGCGGATACTTAACACGCTTAACAAGATCTTGGTATTTGATCTGAGTCGGCTACGAGCCTATACGCACTAACCATCTACGTGGGAGTAGTTATGGGTATCCCGACGTCGTGGTATCAGCCGAAGCACTTCAGACGTCAGCGACGGAGCGGCGCGCGCCGGATTGGAACGTAAGCCTGCTCTTGTATTAAGGGGGCTAGTTCTGCTTCCGGCCGCCCACGCAACGTGCAGGTGTGCTATGGGCGATGGGCCCAGACCCCTGTGCGCTTAGGTTTAGACCGGCGTGCTGGCCTCTCTGTTTTGCCTAGGTGGGGCTGCGACGTGTTGATCTTCCGCGGCCGGGCATGACCCAGGAAAGTGTGTCCGGCCAAATGGGATCAAGCGTGTTGGGTTATGTGGTGCACCCCTGCAGGGAAGTTAATCTATTCGAATAGCCGTGATCTTCGGTAACAGGACGACTTGGAGTTGTACCTTGACCTTATGACAACTAGAACCGGATACTTAATAAAACACACCCTTCCAAGTGCCAGATACAACCGGTGGTCGCTCTCCCTCAGGGATACGAGGGGAGGATCGCCGGGTAGGATATGCTATGCGATGCTACTTGGAGGACTTCGACCTACCCTCTTCTGCCTGTTGCAAGACGAAGGTGACCAGAAGCGTAGTCTTCGATAAGACTAGCTATCCCCATCTTATTCTGGCATTCTGCAGTTCAGTCCACTGATATGGCCCTTTACACATATACCCATGCATATGTAGTGTAGTTCCTTGCTTGCGAGTACTTTGGATGAGTACTCACGGTTGCTTTCTCCCCCCTTTTTCCCCTTTCCTTTCTTTCTGGTTGTCGCAACCAGATGCTGGAGTCCAGGAGCCAGACGCCACCGTCGACGACGTCTACTACCCCGGAGGTGCCTACTACTACGTGCAGGCCGCTGACGACGTCCAGGAGTAGTTTAGGAGGATCCCAGGCAGGAGGCCTACGCCTCTTTCGATCTGTATCCCAGTTTGTGCTAGCCTTCTTAAGGCAAACTTGTTTAACTTATGTCTGTACTCAGATATTGTTGCTTCCGCTGACTCGTCTATGATCGAGCACTTGTATTCGAGCCCTCGAGGCCCCTGGCTTGTATTATGATGCTTGTATGACTTATTTATGTTTTAGAGTTGTGTTGTGATATCTTCCCGTGAGTCCCTGATCTTGATTATACACATTTGCGTGCATGATTAGTGTACGATTGAATCGGGGGTGTCACATCTAGGCATCACAATGGTTGCTAATGATCACATACTCTGAGAAACACATAACAAATTTAACATCGTTGGCTTGGGCTTGGTTATTCCTCAAGGATTCACGTGCCTGTTCCTACAAAACTTGATAACATCTAACCATTATCCCCCTGTAAAATGTAAAACCATCAACCATATGGCTCTGCATCACTTCTGTCTATCTTCTCTATTGTTGTAACATCTAATTTACTGATGAAGTTGACTACCATAATCTACATTAGAATAGTTGGTCGTCTGAAAGCTACACATAGCATAAGTCAAAGTTTGCTAAGAGCACCCCGCGATTTGTGTGTGTATACATGAATTGGAAACTTGAATCAAACCAGGTCGATTAGCATTTAGCGCACACATGAATTGAATTTCCGAATGCTGCATATTTACTGTAGTCAAGTTTGCTAAGCCACACAACACCCTACAATATTTGTACCACTAAGCAACGCCCACCTGTAATTTTGTCGTGTGAAATACAAATTCTCCAAAAAAAACTTGGCCATACAAATATAAACAGTTTTTTGCACACAAGCACTTTAATATCTTTTGGAATAGAGTGGGCATAACAGAAGCATACCTTGTTGAATCCAGAGATTGGAGTACCACAATGGCAAGTTGAATGTCGTTGGATATGGAGAGGATAGAGACGAGCAGAGATATGAGACTGTAGAAAAGATGAATTAAAATAAAGCACGGACAGATAGAATAAAGAAACTCACCGGGAACTTTGTAGTGTTGATCACGTCGTGGCGAGGTGAGTTCGTATTGCCGGCGGCAGCACGAACGAATGAGCAAACGAGAGAAACTGGATATGCGTATGGTCGTAGCAGCGCCACGTGCTCCTCTTTTGTTGAGCCCTAGTACCACAGATTCCAAGCTCCGGCTCAGGTCTTTTTCCATCTCCCTTTTCATCGATGTCCACAATCCGCAGCGGCAACAGGAGAATTAGGGAAGGCAGGGGAAGAAGGCGCAGAAGCAGAAGGTGGACCGAACGACGAAGGCAGCCGCAGCGGCATACCTAGGAGTGGACCTAGTTTCCGTCGGTGCCCCACAGTGGCAGTAGCGGCGGACCTAGGACTGATGTCGTCGCAAAGGCCACAAATTGAGGTCGCGACGGGTGATAGGATTCAGGGGACAGATGCGGCACCGCTTGCTTCGCTGGGGCGGGTGAGGGAGGGGACATGGTGGAGAGGATCTGCCGCCGCCATGCAGTTAGGGTTCGAGTCGTCGAGGAGAGGGAAGGGAGAAGGGGTTCAGTCCTGCCATCGTGCGGTGGAGCGTGGAGCGGTCTCCCAGCTTAACGGGTGGTGACTAATGGGTTCCTGTACGACATGTCACCCGAATAAACCAGAATCTGGTGATTTTGGCCGCGTTCGGCTCCTCTCCGCTCCCTCCACTCCGCTCCGGAGCGGACCAGGTGCTAGCTCATTTTCACGGAGCTGCAAAAACTGAGCTCCACGACTCCACGGAGTCGGAGCGGTGAGGAGGGATTCTGAACAGAGCCTTTGTTACGGGAGCAGCTTCTCAATCGACGACGCACCCGATCCGCAACGGTACCAACCCGTAATCTATTTGATGCGGGAAGGAGCTCCACATCGAATGGTTAGGAACTTTCACAATCTCGATCTGATGGCCGAAAGCACAGAAGGTCTGAGAGGGCTCCTAAGGTGCACAGTTATAAGGCTAGGCACTATAGAGAGAAGAGGAGTGAGTGCTAGATTTGAATGATAATTGGGTTGGTAAATTCAAAATACGGGGTGCAAAGTGACTACATCGGGCAAGTTCACCATGGGCGTGTTTGGTTGCCGTTGTGAACAGTTCCTGCATCGCATACACTTCTCACCCCAGCCTGGTTGAGCAAAAACAGGTCCTAATACGCCACCTGCTAGTTGTTTGGTTGCCTGCATCTAGTGTCCCTGCATTAGGTAAAACGCAAGTGCACTTTGTTTGGTTGCCTGCATTAGCCCGAGCGGCACATGAACATGGCGTTTGGTTGCATACGGCGTACATGTTGTGCTTACCTTGTACCCTAGTTGGTGAGCTTACCCACACCTAGCACACCAACGCCACAACACAGCAATGACGATGAACTGAGCGAAGATGATGCAGTTCTTCAGCTTCAGCCCAAACTGACGATCCACCTTGACACCTCCAACCTTGCGACTGTCAACACTGCTGCCGTGCTTTTTCTGCTGCCTGCCTAGTCTTGAACCCTCTATAGGTGTTGTCGCTAACTTGCTATATGATGCCACTTGTGCACTCGCTTCTTTCCATGAACTATAAACCCCTGGGACCTTACCGATGAACACGACATACGACTTGCCCTAGCAATGCACAAGAGCAAGAGTTAAGCACACTCGTCGCCACTGCCATCGCCGTCGGGGATCATGCACGCTCACAGGCAGCACTACTCTAGTAGTAGTGCTTGCCCAGGCAGCTCCTGAGCCACAGCATCCTGTGAGCGTCGGTCATGGCAACGAACCTAACACCCTGGGCCTTGTTGTCAAGCAGGTGGCTGAGAGCTGCCATGAGAGCCTCATAGCTGAAGCCACCCTGGGTCATGACAGCGCCATACAGGTCAGGGTGGACGTCGAGGGGCTTGCACTCCCTGATGGTTGTTGCCACCTCCTTCACCGCCTCAGTCATGCTGCAAAAGACATTGATCTCCTCCATCAGGCCTCCTCTCTTCCTCTTCCTATCATGGACGGGGTCAAATGGCTTGTCAAAGGGCTTTGTAGCGGGCTTGTCAGGGCCATCAAGGACCTCGACGTCCGGTGTCCCAGGGAAGACTGGCATGGGAGAACCAAGAGGCTCACCCGAGCCCATGGCATGGTTCCTAGTTGCCAGCCCGAAGGAGAAGATGTGCTGCATCTGGCTGTAGTTCTGGATGGGTGTGTTGAGGAACTCAGCGTCCCTTGGCTGGTCCTAAGAATGAAACACAAGTGTTGTTAGTTGCGATTAGGAGTAGGCAATGGTGGACAATATGGAAAGGAAGAGGGCTGTGAGCTAACCGCGACATGGCCGGCGTAGTGCTCTGCCTCCAGAACTATGGAGCAAGTGTTCTCATCCCATGAGGCGCCGCTAAGGTCTCTCAGCTTGGACACTTGGATCCACCGACTTCTCCACTTCCTCAGGTGGTTGTACACCTGGGTGGCAAACACCTCTTGCCCACAGAACTCGAACACCTGCTTCGCAACGGTGTTCAAGTGCACCTCCTTGAAGCTCTTGTCAGTCCTAACTCCACTAGAGATGAGCTCACACATCTTGTTCAGCAGGAATGTGGACATGAACGGCTGCCACTTCATGTTGTTCGACCTACCATCCTTCTTTGCCTTTACTGTTGCTAGCTTGATTGCAGCGGCAGCAGCAACAACAGCAAGATTTGGCTCAACGAGCACTACTGGCACATAGAGGGAATCAGACGCGAACACCTATGAATCAGGTGCCATCTCGGACATAGGCTGCGAGTCCTCGACAAACGATGGAGCAGCCTGGCTGTCGGACACGACCAGGGCCTGACTAAGATCTTGCGTCTGCGTGGTCATGTCATACAATCGTAGCACACATTGACAGTAAGCATAGCACACAACATACCGAACAATCCATGAAAGCAGAAGCATACATGTACATTGTTCATCACTATCATAGTAAGCACATGCTTCATCGCTATCATACCAAGCATACCGGACAATCTATGAGCAGGAACATACATCTACAACAAACAACATGCTACAAATGGACCACCAGTAGCTACAAATCACAGATCTAAGCATGATTCAACACAAGCACAAGGTTCAACTTCAAACTCTACTACTAATCTAGCCTACCACATGCTTGAACGTCTAACCCTACCACAAATTGCAACCGTAGCATAGCAACCAACCATATCAGCTCATAGATCAGACAACTAATCAACCATGCATCTAGATCAAACCCTAGCTGCAGCTCAGATCTAGCTAGAAGGAACAGAGAGAAAGGGGGATTGAACTCATAAAGGCCATGGTTGCAACTTGAGGACGAGGGGGGACGGTCGTGGAAGATCAACGCCGGCCGGTGAAGGAGCGCCGACGCCGTGGACCGCTGGCCGATGAAGATGCGCCACTTACCTGCTCGTCGGTGCTGATGCGCGTCGGCGGGAAAGCTCGAATGGAGGAAGAATGGTGGCGGGAGTTGGGGCGGTGAGGGAGGGGCTAAATAGGGGTGGACTCGGCGGGAGGTGAGCCGAAATCCTCCCGCCGATTTTTCGGCGACGCTGGCGAGCTCGCGCCATCTCCCCTGCTCGCACGAGGGGAGAAGCGCGTCGCCCTCCCCTGCCTCGCCTGAGCCAGACTCGCGAGCTATTGCCGATTCGGGCGTTTCCCCTGGGTCTGGCCTGGACGTGCTTTAAGTTTCGTGCGATGCGGGCCGCACAGTGAACGCAGGCAACCAAACGGGCCACTTTCTTCCCGCGCGGGCCAGGCTGGGCCTAATGGGGGCAACCAAACACGCCCCATATGGTTTTTTAGGACTTCATGCAGGCAACCAACATGCGCCCGTTATTTTAAAAGAAAAGAACCCAAGAAAACTTCAGTGGAATAAATAAGTTTAATCGGCGCCAAGGTTTAACGAGACCGCTCCATTATCGTTCACACTGACAATTCAGTACCATTATTGTTCTCGCTGAGAATTCAGTAAATTTTGTCACACCAGATTGTGCCTTAGGATAGCTCCATTATTGTTCTCACTGAGAATTCAGTAAATTTTGTCACAACAGGCTGTGCCTTAGGATATCTCCATTATTGTTCTCACCGAGAATTCAGTAAATTTTGGTGCAACAGATAATGCCTTCAGATTTTGCAGAACCAGCACACGTACATTCTCACAGTAGCCAAGTCTTCAAGCACTTCAACTCCGAGTTGAACCTGTAAACTTGGCCTGGGGAGGCACTGATCACGGCAGAGCGATCGCCGTAGTGGATCCTCGCAAGCGAGTTCCCGCTGCTGCCAGACCATACAAGAGCTTCATGGAGGGTACCTTCTTTCCAGCAGATGTTAACCGTCGTCCCGCCCCGGGCCCTCAGACCTTTAACGCTCCCGTGGGGCCACTTGTCGCGGGGCAGAGCAGGGAGCAGGTACAGATCACCCCCGGTGCTCTGCACAAGCATTTCACACAATGCAGCTGGGAATCTGCAAGAGAATACATCGATTGTGATGTTTGCGAATCGATCGTGCAACTAAGTAGCACGGTCACTATTGTTAGACCTCTTTTAAGTGGTTTACAGTTGACAACTTAGAGTCATCACCGAGGTTATGCCTACTAGCTGCAACTTTGTGTCTCGCAATTCAACAAATCATACTATGGTAAACAGGTTGGATTGAAATGATTGATTAGGCTGAAGATGATCTGGTTTACCCAAAATTTGCATCGATTTGGAATGGTGGAAGCGCCGTGAACAAATTGCTGTATAGACCTCCTCTATTGTCAGGCTTGTCATTAGGATCTCTCAAAGTGATTAGCTGCAGAATCATTTTGTATGCATGCTCACTGTTGTGAAGATGAGCCCACAGGGCCATCTTCCATGAAGTAGACCGCTATTGCCTTTGGCTCCTAGGTGTATATGCACCCATTGTCGAAATACACATTTCGAAAAGTTAAAAATTCGGAACAAAAATCCCGCGTGTATATCCGGACATTTTATGTGCGTGCACAAGGTTTTAGTGAAAAACGGCATTTTTTGTGGCTTGTGTAAAAAAGACAATTTCTGATGCTTCATTCTAACTATTCACGAGGCATTTCTTTATCTTTTTTACACAAGCCACAAAAAACGTCATTTTTCACCGAAACCTTGTGAACGCACATAAAATGTCCGGATATACACGTGGGATTTTTGTTCCGAATTTTTCAACTTTTCGAAATGTGTATTTCGGCAATGGGTGCATATGCACCTAGGAGCCAAAACGCCGCTCTCACCACCCAGGGCCTTCATCACCTAAACAATAGAAAAAAAACTCAGTGCCAAGCAGCAAAGACAGAGAAAGTGTGGTTACAGACAATCCTTGCCATAAACGTGATAAATTTGACATTCTTAACAGTGCCATGCAATTGTTGAAAATATAAATATGCGGTACTTTTCAGATCAAACTGAAAGGTGACATAAAAGAATATAACAACTGGTCATGCAAGCAAACTGCATAAGAAAAAAATCAACTTAATAATACCACTAGACTGTTCGCCATTTGAAAGAAAATGACCATGGAAAAATAAGATCAGCAACCTTTGTAAGAAGTTTACAAAATTCTGACACAGACAACACTGAATTATCCTCTTGGAACATGGTAACTGTTTATTTCAATTTTACATGAGAACAACAGTGGTCGATCCAGTCCCAATTAACCTTGCTATCCTTCTACTACGAAATTGTTGAGCACCCCCGTTTCAAAAACAAAATAAAATTGTTGAGCACCCAAGCTGATGCTGGTGTGCATAAGTGTATAGCTAACATCTGTTTTAAGAAGTTTTTAAGTTGCTGTGGGTTTTGTTTGTATTTTTGCTCTACTGAAACAATTGTGTTTATACATATACTGCTTTTGATGAATGCAATTACAGTATGTCACTGGATGGCCTTCCCCCTTTATTCTTCTGTGCTATATGTCCATTCCTCTTATCTTCAACAGTTAATCCTCAAAATCTAAAAAATGCTGAGATCAGCAAAAAGGAGCTCATGCAAGATCGAGTGACCGTCATGGAAGGAATCTCAGGAGGTCATCATCTAACAATAATTTCTCTGAGATCATAATTTATTTTGAAACAAACCCAAACTAAAGACTGATAACTTCAAATAAGGATCAAATTATAATACTGCCCTTCTGATATGCAAAAAGGTACCTCTTTTATAAAGAGTATTGGCAACAGCTCTGCAGAGGTCAGGTGTTTGCTCAAGTGTCATGGTATGTCCAGGATAAAGACCAAACAGATGAGATACATGCCTGTGATGAGGTTCGGGATCCTTAAAATCTTGTGCCTGTGCATGAAAAAACAAGTATTATGAAACTGAACAGACCAACTGAAATCACTTTGAGAGATAAAAAAATAAAAAATATATACATACCCATTCCATGATTGTACCATCTCTACCAATTTTTATTGGCGGGAGCCTTGGTAGTGCCGCTTTTATCCTCTGAACCACATCAGTGCTGGATTTTCCTAAAATCTGATAACACACGTATGAATACTTCAAACACATAAACATTCAAATAAATACATGCTAGAATGACAAGACTTAACTATAACTCTAATATAACGTTTTAAATCTGCATGCTTCATTCATAGTATCACCAAAGTATCTGCATATTAATTGAAACCTGTCTCTTTCAACAACAGTAAATAGAAATGAAGACTTACATCAGCAGACAAAAGAACAGCTGAGAATACTTCTCTAATAATTGACATGTCCATAGTTGTTGAATAGCTCACAGATGCGTCCTTGCCATCCGGAGCAGTAAAATAATGCTCTGGGGAAGTAGAAGGATTGGTCTCCAGATAGCCTTCTTGGCCTTCAATCAACCAGGACAACAGAAAGGAGGCAGATCCTTCCAAAAGTGGATACGCTGTTCTCTCCAAAAATTCCTGCCAAAAAAGAACAGAATATCACATCTGATGTAACTTGATCTTGTCTAGATCACATTTATGTCTCTCCAATCTCCAGAAGATGAGCTTGCACTTTGCGGCAAAGCTATCAGTATGGATTTCACCATATATTCACAACATCCTCTAAGACATTATCCATCAATCAGAACACATGAAAAAGGTAGATGAACCAACAATCTATTCAACAGGATAGTTAAACACTATTGGCCAGTCATTGCTACTAAACATCATTATCTTTTAGTACAGTTAACCAGTTTGTCTAATCCAAATTTGTTGGTGCTTGCCTTATCACTCATATTTGGTTTAAGCCTACCTTTTACCACCAATTCTTCAAATAAGATAGTGTAATCACATAAACATAAAGGGAGATTAGGCTCCAACATAAGCAAGCGGCGACAGTAATTCTCATATCTGCCTATGACGTATGATCACAATCTGTGCTTAAAGGTGATACAAGAAAGTAATGCATACAAGTACTGCATGACATTGCATTCCATGCCCATGTCATCACTCACTCTGTCCATCGTAAAACTGTAGTGTTCCCACAGGTGTGTAGCAAGCCATGGCCCACCCATTGGCCATATAGAGCAAATGAAGGATCACCATAATCCGGTGATGTTTTTGCCCACAAGTCTGTGACTTGGTGACTAACCCAGCCATTAGCTCCGTAATTCACCTGTAAAGAAAACATATCATTACCTCAAAAAGTTCCCATGAAATACAAGGTGCCAAACTATGCTATAAATCCATTTGGAACATGTAAACTGAATAAAATTAAATCTGGTAATATGCTTACACACAAAATATTTAATAGAGTTGTCCAAATAGTTCCTCAAGGAGATGCACAAAGTTGCAATTCTTTATCCTTGAGTGATCAAGGGCAAGTGCCTCTCGAACTTCAAATTTTGTATTCACATTTACGTTGTTGCGTTAACAGTAAATACTCAATAGTCGATACTCAGTGACACTAAGAATGAACTGAGGAAAGACCCTATCATCTAGATATATTTATAATGTCGTGGAGCAAGTGTTGTCGTGGTACTGTAGCATACAGTATCATGTGGAAATCAGATATTTGAATAACTAATTGCCTTGTTAGATTGGTCTGTTTTCATCCTCACGCAGTAGTGACTGTCGACAGAATGACCTTTGTATTGCTATTGGGCCAAAGGGACAGATTATAGACATGTAAATATGCAATCAAAATCCTATAGAAAGAAGAAACTGCACAGCTAACTATTGCCCCTTATGCAAATTGGCAGATCCCAGGCTTCTAGTAGCATCACTACTACTTCTTCGTTGTCAGGCCTCAGTGATACTGCTAGGAGTAGGATCCAAGGCTATGGCAATGGCCACACGAAATAGTATTCATAAAAGTTCAATTCACTAGAAAGTAGAAAGATATGTTGGAACACTCACGAAAGTTTCCAGAGACGCTCTTTTATGAAAGTAGACTTACTTTTGCCGTCTTAGCCCCATTGACCGAAAGGGATCCAATGAAGTCGAATAGTGGGTCTTGGCATTCACTAAGGTTGCAAGGAAGTGATGGCCAGTAATTCATTTGTAGATTTATATTTGGATGGGGAACTGTACTGGAAAGTGAAAGGAATGACATATTGTTATCAAACTTGGACTCCAGAAAATAGTGTAAATAGGACTATCATTAATATAATCTCAAATAACTTACATTACAAACACTAAGGCATTAATTTGCTACAAATGGCAAGAGAATCAGTATTACCCACAACAAAATTTACTTGAATAAAAGATGGATAACCCCTTTAATAGATCAATTGTTTAGAATGCACCAGAAATTAAGGAAATATATACTAAATTATCATCTTCCCAAAAATTCAAGTTTCATTTTTTGACATCATAAAAAAAATTCAAGTTACATTCTTTACATAAAGAATCCCTAAACCTATATTTGAGAAACTAATGCAGGGAATTTAATTTTTTATGGCTTTCTTCATATGTATTCAGTATTTTGTCATGCAGTGTCAAACCATGTGCCTAATATAACATAAAAATAATGGGAATATGAGCGTTAATCAATACGGTTCTTTGGTAACTGATTATCCAATGTGTTGAAGGGAATGAGCATGCCTGTATGTATTAACATCAACTGGATACACAAAATGTTGGCCTCAATTACTTCGGTGTCTTTCATTCTAATGTTTTTTTTACTTTGGTGTCTTTGCATCGAAAAGGCCAAATGTGTGTTACTTTTGCAAGTAACAGGATGACAATGTGTGTACACGAGAATCCTTAATTAATCTACAGAAAAATGAATACAGCTTTAAACCTTAAAACTGAAGCCAAAGGCCAGTCTCTTAGTTCAAAAGAAAAGACTAGTCTTAACATGTAAACTGTGTAAATTAGATTAACTTCTACTCCCTCCGTTCCTAAATATTTGTCTTTCTAGAGATTTCAAATGGACTATGACATACGGATGTATATAGACATATTTTAGAGTGTAGATTCACTCGTTTTGCTCCGTATGTAGTCACTTGTTGAAATCTCTAGAAGGACAAATATTTAGGAACAGAGGGAGTACATGATAGTTTTAAAACATATTAAGAGAAAGGGCCACTTGTCATGTTTTCCACTTATATTTTCCTCATTTTGATGCAGAACAGCTAAGGATTGTCAAGAGATTTTTCAAACTTCTAAAATTTATTGCTTGCCATAGCAAAAATGGTCATGTAACACCAGACTGCATGCAAGGACAATCCATTTCACAGAGTTGGTCGTCTGTGACCCCATTAGGATGATATTTAAATGACGTATGCTCTGAGTACACAAGTTCTACAAAGTGTGACCCAGACAAACAGTTGCAGCCGTTTTCTTATTCAATAGTCTAAAAAATAATACCCCAAGATATATAGCTGGCATAAACAACAAAACAAGACAAGATATGTTGTAAAAACATACCCCCATTGTGCATTAGTCTCGTTGTTCCATATTCCTTGCAAATTGGAAACCTGAGTTCCAGGCCTCGAACAAGAAATGAGTAGATAGCGCCCAAACTGAAACAGAAGTTCTACCAGAGAAGGATCTTCATCATGTCTAAAACTTATAATTCTGTCTACAGTAGGCTTCTCTGAATTATTAAGCTCTTTTAACCTTGAACCATCAACCATCTGTACAGTGCAATCAGATACCGCAGTATCCTGAGAGATATTCTCAGGTAAGTGAGCCAAAGTGCTACCTCCAAGTACATCATTAGAGCCTCGTGAAAGTTGCAAGGACACGCGCTGGAAAAGACTTTGGTAATCATCCATGTGATAAGCTTTTAGCTGTGCATATGACATGCTCCTAGCCATAGTTAATGTTGTGAATGCTGATGTCACTGGATCAAGTGTCGATTCAGAAGGCTTGACAAATGGCCCTTCAAATGAGGTTGCAGCTGCAAGGAGCAAAACTGCTGAGTCGGCACCATCAAGTTTCAGCATCTTATCATTTAATACTTGCACTTGGCCATTGGCACCACTCATCAGCAGGTAGAGAATAGCACAAAATTTCATTCCCGGAGGATGATCAGATGCATTGTCATCTCCCGCGGGCCTTTCTCCTGGGCAGCTGCCCTCCATGATTATTTCATTTGCATCTGTTACACGAATCCGGTGATCTAGTGGTGTTGCTAAAGATACTGTACAGGAGACAGCTCCTGGTTTGTTTGCAGAGATTTTAGACGCAATTACTTGATGTGGATTTGAGGAGAAGTGTTCCCTTGAGTACACTACTTCCCCAACACTGTATGTGACATTAACTGTTGCAGATTCCAAATCAAGGTATCTTTTATAATTTGTATACTTGGTATGCTCACCAAAGGCAAGATCAATATCACCGAGAGGCTGGTAATACTACAGTTAAAACATAAGCAATGTTTCAACATCGATTTAGCAGCACAACTCTTCCATCAACCTAAAATAAAATGTGTACCTGCGCCTTGTCATCAGACAGGCCATAAGCAACAGCTGTAGCTTCAGGATACAGTCCCTTATCAACAAGGCTCCTTACTTCAGAAAGAACAGTAGGTGCTTTGGGGTTTGTATAATTAACAGGCCCGCCCGTCCATAATGTATCATCTGCATCAACAGTTTTGATATGAAGCAATGAACTCTACAAAAATAATCAGATAGGTAATATTGAAGAAAGCCAATATGAGTGAAGGTAATAGCCTAATAGGTATGTGAAACAGTGAAAGGTGTACATGAGTGGGGAAAGGAAACAAAAAAGACTGATATCCTTCACCTATAGGGAAACAGTAATAACAGAATGACGAAAAAGAAGCTTCCTAATTTTCACGTCATCTATTCAGAAAAGTGGTAGAAAATCGTCTCATTGTACTTTTGAAGAACACATGCAAGATCAATAAATATGATCCCTATCATTCTCATTTAAAAAGTGCAAAGATGAATCCTGGCATGAAGGATCTGCAAAACCATGCACATATTCCGACAGTGTACTCCGGACTTCAAATCATGCTACTTTCAGTAAAAGTGCTACTCCAACTTGGCTGACAGCGAGAGGCGACCATGCACACATCCCCGGAAACTACGATGATGGATTCAAATAGGAAAATACCGACATGCGCCATTTTTTCCATTTTATTTTGATATGCATGCACCTATTCAGCTCAAACATATGTATCAGTCTATCAGAACCTCCCAGTATCCACTAGACCATCAGCAACGTAATGTGAAAAGGATTAGAATTTATCAAGATGTCTTACACTGAACACAACGCAAAAGATAGATACGTGGGCAATTGACATCTCCATCTACCGGTCGATACAATGCTTGTGTTGGACGCGCTCTCACCATCGATTTCCCCTCATCTAACAACACACAGAAGCAACCATGTTCCAACCATAATGCTTCTCTCTCCATTCGTTTGCTAAATTTCTCCCCATTAAATTCCAGCCATTTTGCTTTCTGTCTCGAGTGTGCTCTCACCGATGGCATGAGCATGGCCGCGCATAGGAGGAGATAACGGGAGCAGGAAAAGTTGTGCGTGTTGCCACTGCAGTGACACCCATAATTTATTCCAAAAAGTGAACACATTTGTTTTAAAATCGAAAATTCAAGATGTCATAGTTTTAAAATCGAGGCTCTAAATCATCATCTGTTAAGAGCATTTTGATTGCTGCGGTGTTTCTGGGTGAATTTGATTCCCGAGCAGGAACGAGAGTGCTTCCCGACCAAAAACCCCAATATTTGAACTAAAATTGGTGATATTATAGCAGAGTAATCAAGCCTTCAGAAGAGGGGGGGAACGGGGTCTGTCAATTACGGTTGAGCTGGAGCTTCTCGGAGGTGACGCCGCCCCAGACCATGGCGCCGAGACGGCCGTTCCCGATCGGCGCCGAATCCGTGAAGTGCCTCGCTGGGGACCCGAACACCACCTTCAGAGGCCGCGCCTCCTCCGCCGGCCACTCCGCCGCCGCAGCCACAGCCGCAGCTTCCGCTTCCTGCGGTCGACGCACCCAGATCCACTCGCCGGAGGCGTCGCAGTCGCTGCGGCCATCGCCGTCCATGGAGAAACAGCTAGCCCAGGAGGAGCGAGGACTGAGAGTAGCAAGTTGTAGTCACGGACTCACGGGACAGGTGACGCGGACCGCGGATCTTTGTAGTGCGCCATCAATCATCGTCGAGTAAAATGCAACCCTACCGCGGATCTAGTAGTGTCGTAGAGTAATGAGTAATGGCAACAATTCAATGCGGTTGACGATGAGATCCTGGCCATGATAAAGTAAGATAACTCCAACGCTGTTGATAGCGAGAGTCTACCATCCAACCATATATATAATGAAGTAAAAACAACTCTAACGCGGATGACAGCGAGAGCCGACCATCCAACCACATGCACCAAATATTCGCACTAGTTCAAATGAACAATTTAAAAAGACGGACTAAATTCATGTAAACTGAACAATATTTTTAGAATTTTGATATATTTTCAATCAAAAGAAGCAAATTAACAAAGTTCAACTACCGAATAAAATTAAACTAAACTAAGCAAAGTATGAAAGGTGACGTTTTAGGCATGGCCTCCTAAACCGTCGGTACCTTCGTCATCGTCCCTTCCGGACATCCTCGTCCTACCAACAACGAAAGGTCTCCCAAAGTAGTTGCTTGGCTACCTTCATCTGCGCCCCGCCGGGCAGCGTCGACACGCTCTTGATATTGCCATTGTTGGCGAACGCACGAGACGCGCTCAGACTCCTTCATCCCAACTTTGAGGAGTTGATCACTCGGTGGGAGGACGTCTGCGCGGTGGTCCTAGACTGATCCTCGGCCCAGGGCAACGAGAGGTCTCGGCCAGCACGAACTTAGTCCGGCGCCACGCCGGACGCAGCAAATGCCGCTCATTGCATGCCAGCTCGGATGTTGCCCTCGGCTACTATCATAGTGCACGGTTGCGCGACGGCTCCTCCTTGATGTTGCGTCCGATTTGGATGTCACGGTTGTGCAGCAGCTAGTGTAGTGCCAGATCGCAGTCGCGGAGCGACAATGCAAACAACAACTCTATTTTGCGTCGCGAATTCGTCATCTGTGCGCGTAGCCGAGGAGGGGCGGCTGCTACTGCCCTTGTCATCGTCAGAGAGCGTCACCTCTTCCGGAGTGGTGGATGCTGATGTGCCGGAAACCATGCGCGATGGCGCCACGATCAAGAGCTTCCCGCAGATCCACCCACCAACACCGATTACCAATTGTCGTACTTGCCCATCAATGCGACATGCAGATGGGAGGAGAGGAGTGGGGAGGAGGATAAGTGGCGGTGTGTGGAGGAGAGGTGATTGGGTTTGTCGGCGAGCCCTACCTGCTTTTTATTGTCGGGGCAGTTGGACTGGTGTTGCTTCAATGCGGGTGCAACGGCCAGAGTAGCCTTCTCGGTCGCCGCGCCCGCGTTGAGGCGACCCGGTCAACTATCCCATTTTCTTATCATCAAGAAAAAAATGTCATTTTCATTTCTCATATTATGTTTTGACTTAGGATTTGAAAAATTATAACAATATGTATTCTTGTTACTGTTACAACATAAAAAAAACTTTTGCGACAAGTCAAGCTTTGTAGACAGTAACATTACCATCAGTGTCAGTCTTCTTCTTGAAGATTCATTTATTCTCTATGGGTCGTCGATCATCGGGCAAATCCACCAAAATCCACATTTTGTTCTCATACATGGATCCTATCTCAGATTTCATGGCCTCAAGCCATTTATCGGAATATGGGCTCATCATAGCTTCTTCATAGTTCGTAGGTTTGCCATGGTCTAGTAACATGACTTCCAGAACAGTATTACCATACCACTCTGGTGTCGATCATGTTATGGTTGACCTACGAGGTTCGGTAGTAACTTGAGATGAAGTTTCATGGTCGTCATCATTAGCTTCCTCACTAGTTGGTGTTGGCATCACAGGAACGGATTTCTCTGATGAGCTACTTTCCAAATTTAGAGAAGGTACAATTACCTCATCAAGTTCTACTTTCCTCCCACTCACTTCTTTCGAGAGAAACTCCTTCTCTAGAAAGGTTCCATTTTTGGAAACAAAGATCTTGCCTTCGGATCTGTGGTACAAGGTGTACCCAATTGTTTCCTTACGGTATCCTATGAAGACACACTTCTCAGACTTAGGTTCGTGTTTATCAGGCTGAAGCCTTTTGACATAAGTTTCGCAATCCCAAACTTTAAGAAATGACAGCTTAGGTTTATTGCCAAACCACAGTTCATACGGTGTTGTCTCAACGGATTTAGACGGTGCCCTATTTAACGTGAATGCAGCTGTCTCTAATGCATAACCCCAAAATGATCATGGTAAATCGGTAAGAGACATCATAGATCACACCATATCTAATAAAGTACATTTACAACGTTCAGATACATCATTATGCTATGGTGTTCCAGGTGGCGTGAGTTGTGAAACTATTCCACATTGTTTTGAATGAAGGCCAAACTCGTAACTCAAATATTCACCTCCGCGATCAGATCATAGAAACTTTGTTTTCTTGTTACGTTGATTCTCCACTTCTCTCTAAAATTCTTTGAACTTTTGAAATGTTTTAGACTTGTGTTTCATTAAGTAGATATACCCATATCTTCTCAAATCATCTGTGAAGGTTAGAAAATAACGATACCTGCCGCGTGCCTCAACACTCGTCGGACCGCATACATCGGTGTATTATTTCCAATAAGTCATTGGCTCGCTCCATTGTTCCAGAGAACAGAGTTTTAGTCATCTTGCCCATGAGGCATGGTTTGCAAGTATCAAATGATTCATAATCAAGTGATTCCAAAAGTCCATCTGCATGGACTTTATTCATGCGCTTTACACTAATATGACCTAAATGGCAGTGCCACAAATATGTTTCACTATCATTATCAACTTTGCAGCTTTTGGCATCAATATTATGAATATGTGTATCACCACAATCGAGATTCAACAGAAATAGACCACTCTTCAAGGGTGCATGACCATAAAAGATATTACTCATATAAATAGAACAACCATTATTCTCTGATCTAAATGAATAACCGTCTCGCACTAAACAAGATCCAGATATAATGTTCATGCTCAACGCTGGCACCAAATAACAATTATTCAGGTCTAAAACTAATCCCGAAGGTAGATGTAGAGGTAGCGTGCCGATGGCGATCACATCGACCTTGGAACCATTTCTGATGTGCATCATCACCTCGTCCTTAGCTGATCTTCGTTTAATTCGTAGCTCCTATTTTGAGCTACAAATATGAGCAACCGAGCCAATATCAAATACTCAGGCACTACTACGAGCATTATTAAGGTACACGTCAATAACATGCATATCAAATATACCTTTGTTCACTTTGCCATCCTTCTTATCCGGCAATACTTGGGGCAGTTCCGCTTCTAGTGACCAGTCCCTTTGCAGTAGAAGCACTCAGTTTCAGGCTTAGGTCCAGCTTTGGGTTTCTTCCCGGGAGTGGCAACTTGCTTGCCACTCTTCCTGAAGTTCCCTTTCTTTCCCTTGCCCTTTTTCTTGAAACTAGCTAGTGGTCTTGTTAACCATCAACACTTGATGCTCCTTCTTGATTTCTACCTTTTGATCTTTGAGCATTATGCTACCTCTCGAGCATGCGTTGGTTTTCCCTTGAAGAGGAAAGGGTGATGCAGCAAAGTAGCGTAAGTATTTCCCTCAGTTTTTGAGAACCAAGGTATCAATCTAGTAGGAGGCTACACTCAAATCCCTAGTACCTGCACAAACAAATAAGACCCTTGCAACCAATGCGATAAAGGGGTTGTCAATCCCTTCACGGCCACTTGCAAAAGTGAGATCTGATAGAAATAATAAGATAAGCATTTTTGGTATTTTTATGATATATATTGGAAAGTAAAGATTGCAAAATAAAATAGATCGAACTTATATGATGGAAAATAGACCCGGGGGCCATAGGTTTCACTAGTGGCTTCTCTCAAGATAGCATAAGTATTATGGTGGGTGAACAAATTACTGTCGAGCAATTGATAGAAAAGTGCATAGTTATGAGAATATCTAGGCATGATCATGTATATAGGCATCACGTCCACGACAAGTAGATCGAAACGATTCTGCATCTACTACTATTACTCCACACATCGACCGCTATCCAGCATGCATCTAGAGTATTAAGTTCATAAAGAACAGAGTAACACATTAAGAAATATGACATGTTGTAGAGGGATAAACTCATGCAATATGATATAAACCCCATCTTTTTATCCTCGATGGCAACAATACAATACGTGCCTTGCTTTCCCTGCTGTCACTGGGAAAGGACACCGCAAGATTGAACCCAAAGCTAAGCACTTCTCCCATTGCAAGAAAGATCAATCTAGTAGGCCAAACAAAACTGATAATTTGAAGAGACTTGAAAAGATAACAAATCATACATAATAGAATTCAGAGGAGATTCAAATATTGTTCATAGATAATCTTTATCATAAACCCACAATTCATCGGATCTCGACAAACACACCGCAAAAAGTATTACATTGAATAGATCTCCAAGAAGATCGAGGAGAACTTTGTATTGAGAATCAAAGAGAGAGAAGAATCCATCTAGCTAATAACTATGGACCCGAAGGTCTGTGGTAAACTATTGACAACTCATCGGAGAGGCTATGGTGATGATGTAGAAGCCCTCTGTGATCGATTCCCCCTCCGGCGGAGCGCCGGAAAAGGCCCCAAGATGGGATCTCACGGGTCCAGAAGGCTGCGGAGGTGGAAATAGGGTTTCGTGGTGCTCTCGGATGTTTTCAGGGTGTATGAGTATATATAGGCGAAAGAAGTCGGTCAGGGGAGCCACAAGGGGCCCACGAGGGTGGGAGGCGCGCCCTCCTGCCTTATGGCCGCCTCGTTGCTTCCTTAACGTCCACTCCAAGTCTCCTGGATTGCGTTTGTTCCAAAAACGATTCTCCCGAAGGTTTCATTCCGTTTGATATTCCTTTTCTGTGAAACACTAAAATAGGCAAAAAACAACAATTTGGGCCTCCGATTAATAGGTTAGTCCCAAAAATCATATAAAAGTGTATAGTAAAGCCCATTAAGCATCCAAAACAGATAATATAATAGCATGGAACAATCAAAAATTATATATACGTTGGAGAGGTATCACATTACGAAGAGCTGGGGAATAGTATTTTCCGTCCCTTGCATATTACAGTTCATCATGAAGCCATTGTAGCTTGGTGGCAGTGATTGAAGAACTCTGTCAATAACACTATCATCTGGAAGATTAACTCCTAGCTGAGTCAAGTGATTATGATATCCAGACATTCGGAGTATTTGTTCACTGACAGAACTGTTCTCCTCCATCTTGCAGCTATAGAACTTGTTGGGGACTTCATATCTCTCAACTCGGGCATTTGCTTGAAATATTAACTTCAACTCTGGGAACATCTCATATGCTCCATGACGTTCAAAACGTCTTTGAAGTCCCGATTCTAAACCGTAAAACATGGCACACTAAACAATCGAGTAGTCATCAGATCGAGCTTGCTAGACATTCAAAACATCAGCATCTGCTCCTGTAGCAGGCCTTTCACCTAGCGGTGCATCAAGGACATAATTCTTCTGTGCAGCAATGAGGATAATCCTCAAGTTACGGACCCAGTCCATGTAGTTGCTACCATCATCTGTTGTAGCGACCCGACCCGAATGGATCAAGTCTCTGTGCTTACGTGTCATCCCTGGATCGGTATGCTGACACACACAGTACTCGAGGATTTATAACAGAGGTAAATCACATGTAAAAAGTAACGTAAATACTATTACCTCAATCCAAAATAGCGGAAGTAACAAGGTTGTGGATTCCCATCAACACCAACGGCAAAGTTGAGTATAGGAAATCGTAACCCTAACGTATCACTTACTCGTCGTAAGATCCTGCAACATGAGACGTTGCAGCCACAGAGGGTCAGTACATTGAATGTACTGGCAAATTCACACCATAGAGCAATGATGAATAAGGCTATCACTACATGCATATATGGTTGGTGGAAAAGCTCTACGGTTATAATGTTTTTGCGAAAAGCCAATTTTTCCCTATTGCAAAGGAATAAATTTATTTAACTATCATGGTGGTTGTTAAACATTGAGAATGGTTGACAGCATTCTCAATCCCAATTAAAAGTACTCATTAAAAACCCAACAATATTGATTATAGTAACATGATGAGATTCACAGGAAAATCAAGTACTAGATACTCAAGATGTCCATAACCAGGGACACAGCTAATCATGATTAGTTTATACACTCTGCAGAGGTTTGCGCACTTTTCCCCACATGACTCGATCACCTCCGCTTGGTTTCTCGCACTACATGGTGTTTGAGAAACGGATGACCGAGACATAGTCTTTCAGAAGCACTTGCACCTTACATGAGGGGTAGACCGTACCAACCTACATCCCCTACATCTGCTAGTCCACCCCGTAAGAGTTCGCACAACTTAGTCAACTATGCTAGAGCCCATAATAGCATGTGGCTGCACACGGAAGTTTCTAGTTTGAATAATCTCATGATCCCTTTGAGCCTGGGTGGCGGTCCGAAGAAATACAGGCAAGTCCTGGAAACCCAGGTGCCTAGACAGGCAAGTCCTGGAGTAACCGGGTGCCTCAATCCACCCAGATGTGTGTTTAAGTTGCCACCTTAAATAAACATTAATTAACAATCTCACATCTGTCATGGAAATTCACTCACCCAATCCACGTCTACTAGCATAGCATGGCATAATAAGCAAACGTAGAAGTAACTTCCAAGGGTTTGATAATAAAACAGGTAATAGGTACTACCTCAACTACTTCCCATCCCACAATTTAATTAGATCCTAATCATGCAATGTTTGAGGATTGAAACTAATGCATAAAAAAACTGGGTAATAAGGAAGTATGATCAAAGTGTGAACTTGCCTGCAATGTTGATGAAGGTGATTCGCACTCAACTCCTGATAGTTCTACTCGTCACACTCCGGTCAATCTATCGTGATCAAGCAATAGTAACCACACATAAGCAATCACTCAAAAGATCGGAAAGAACGAAGAGAACAACTCGGAAAACATCAAAACCAAGCGAATAACTCTTGCAACATAAAACAATTCCTAACAATACAAAAATTATGTGAATTTGGCCTTATCAGAAAGTTTAGGTCAAGAGCTTCGAGTTGCACGAAGAATCACTCAAATCAGAGTTAACAAACTCAAGTTACAACCAAACGAAGTTCAAAAACAAATCTGATCTAATTCAAATTTTAAACTTTCAAAAACATGTTTGAGTTGGATGAATGGATAGAGGGAATCATAACCAAGAGGTGGGCGTTGGTTTCGTTGGATTTGGATAAATGAGTAAAAAGTTGTGGTCGTTTTAAGAACAGGGACTAAACTGTGAAGAAACTAATTACATACGGGTCCCTGGCAGAAAACTAAAATAAAAGAAAAAGAATAAATAGCGAACGTTCGTCACCTATCGCTACCGAACGAAAATCGTTCGCTACCGAACCCTAGCTAATGAACGCTCGAAAAATAAACTAATCCAAATTATAAAAACCGATCTAGAACTATAAAGAAAAACCGAGCGGGTTAGCGGTTTATACCGGTTCACCGAATAAAACCGGCGGCGGCAGCGAACGAACTCCGGCGAAGTGCGGCGCGGCTCCGGCGTTGGGGCGGCGAGTTGGGGTCTGGCGGGGTGCGGCAACGGCTGCGGTGGCGCGGTGGAGTGCGGCGGCGGCGGCGCTGACGGAGTGCGGCGGCGCGGCAGCAGCAACGGCGATCTGTGGTGGCGGCGCGAGATGCGGGCGAGGCGAGGCGGCGCGAAAAGAGAGGCGGGGCCCGGGGCCGCGCTATTTAAGGGGAGGGGAGGATGGTGGCGTGGAGGAGGGGGAGGAGGAGGCCGAGGCGACCACGGCGAGCGGCGGTGGAGTCGTGCGGCGGGCGGAGTCCGCGGGAGCTCGAGGACGGGCGCGGAGGTGGGCTGGGCCTGCGGCCTGGCGTGGGAGCTGGGCCGGCCCAGTCGGAGAGAGTTTTTTTAAACATTTTGCAGACAGCAAAATAATAGAAACAAAATAAATTAAAATATTATATAGACATATAATATATCAAAATTTTCAGAAAAAGATTTTCTACCAGCTGAACATTTTTCTAGAGTCAAATAAAATACACACAAATTCAAATAAAGCAAAGAGTGCTTCTGCTCTAGTAAAATCCAGTAAAAATCATTTTAAAAATACCAAAATTAATTCAAATTCATTTCTCTCCAATTTTCTGATGTAGGTAATCATGTTACCCTAATTTCTGTATATTTTATTTTTGGAGAAAAATAATTTGAATAAAACTCAAATAACTCCAAATTGAAAATAAATTCAAAAGAACTTTGAATTTAATTCTTTGAAACTCCCAACTCATATTTCATATGTTTTTGAAGAAGTCATTTTATCTTCGCTCGTGAAAATCATTGAGTTGCATAAAGTTCCAGAATTGGAAATATTTTCCAAATGAAATTCAAATATTTTCAACACCCCTTGTCATTTAAATAAATGGAAGAAGTCATGTCATCTTCTCTCCAGGGTTTTGTGGTGAAAAGAATTTGAATTCATGAAGATCAGAAAAAAATGAAAGTTTGGGAAAGTCCTTTTATTCCCTCTCATTTAACTTTCAAAAAGTTTCAAATTTCACTCAATCAATCACACAACAATCAAACAAACAATCATTCTATCTATTTGTTTATAACATTCCAAAATTTAGAATTTTGGGATGTTACAAACCTACCACCCTTAAAATGAATCTCGTCCTCGAGATTCAGAGAGGCTAGCAAGAAATAGGTTAGGGTAGGGGTCTTCACAATCCAACGTTCGTCTTCGGTGTCTCGGGTGCTACCACCCTTAGAAGCATGGTTACAGTCTCATCAATACTCATATACTCCATCCTTATTCCTGACAGTGTCGGTCTTCTCAGATCTCGGGAAAATTCCTTCTCTGGGCTCTTCTGGTAGTGGCATAACCTTTTTCCTCAATTCTTCGGTCCTTTCATCTTGGTAAGGTTATTCCGAGACTGGGTCTTCTTAGCTGACGAGTCTGGCGCCAATACTAAACAACTATCAATATCTCCTGGTGGTCAACAATTTATGGTTTCTCCTGCAGAAAACGGGTCTGGGTTGAACCTCACCGTATGTCCTACGATTTGGCAACAACTGCCTTGTACAAGGGAAAAATACTTATACTATTCTAAGGTTCAAACAAGGTTTTGATCGTCGTCTCTCTACTATAGGTAAGTCACTCAGATTTACCATCCCGTATAGCAAGGCGAATAATAAGAGTAAGTCGGTATGGTGATCAATCCATCCCGCACCCAAATCATTATCTTGTATATGGTTTAGCGAATCTCGCATGCTAACACTCGGTCATCCTCACAAGCATTGCAGAATTTCTCTTGTCAACGAACCAAGTTCGGATAAATCCATTGATTCTGCAAGCCAAACAAACATCTATCGTTCCTTAACAACTCTCAGGTTTGCGTTACTCCTATAAAATCGTCGGTAGAATAAGGCATATCCTCTTCTTCCAGGGTTTTTCCTTCAGCAAGAATGTGCTTGCTTCTTGGCAGGTCATGGGGCCTGTGGTTTATGGCCCATCTCATCACTTGTATACCTTGAACTCATCAGCGAGCAACTGATCATTATTCCAACTTCCAACTTCCTAGTATTCTTAAATCCATCCAATTGTACTGTCTTCCTTCCTTCTATTGGCACCAACTAGAACATGATTACTCAGACTCATCATGGAATTTCCATTGATCCATATTTCCAACATCATACCTCTTTTATATCCAATAGTAATTCATCTCTTCATCCTCGTGGAATATCCCACATACCGAGATAAAACTTATACTTATGAAGTCCATACTCCACTTCGTGGATCATCATTATCCTTTCCAGGGTCAAGCGTCCTTACAGGGGAATATTGGCCCTCTCTGCATGGCACTTCTTCAACTGGGAAACGTGAAACACATCATGAACTTCTAACAGTCCTTCGGTGACTCCAACTTGTTGGCCACTTCTCCCATACGCTCCAAACTCGGTATGGTCCTACAAATCTCGGGGCTAACTTTCCTTAGCTCCAAATAGTTTAACTCCTCGCAGAGGGGACACACGAAGACATGCTCTGTCTCCAATTTCATAAACTACCTCCTTGCATTTTTGAGTCTGCATAACTCTTCTGCCTGGACTGAGCCACCTTCAGTCTATCTTGAACCAACTTTACATTCTCTTCTGACTCCTTGATCATATTTGGTCCAAACAACTGACGGTCTCCAACTTCATCCCACATCAACGGTGTCTGGCTCCTTCTCCCATACAAAGCTTCAAAAGGGCCATCTTCAAACTAGCTTGGTAGCTGTTGTTGTATGAGAACTCCACGTAAGGTGGATTATCATCCCTACTAGATCCATAATTTAGCGCGCAGGATCTCAACATGTCCTCCAGAATCTGATTGACTCTCTTGATTTATCCATCTGTCTGCGGATGAAAGGCTGTACTGAACTCTAGCCTAGTACCCAAAGTCTGGTGCCGCTGATTCCAAAAATTTGAGGTAAACTGTGTTCCTCTACTATGGTCCTCGGAACTCCATGCAGACATACGACCCTGGTCAAATATATCTTAGCCAACTTCGCACTTGTATAGGTGGTTTTTACTGGGATAAAGTGAGCCACTTTGGTCAAGCGAATCAACTACTACCCAGATAGAGTCATATCCCATTCGGGTTCTGGGAAATTCGGTAATGAAATCCATGCCAAGCTTATCCCCACTTCCATTCGGGTATCGGCATAGGCTGTAGTAATCCTGCTGGCTTCTGATGCTCTGCTTTTACTCTCTCTAGCATACATCACCTACGACTACATACTCCGTAATATCCTTCTTCATACCAGTCCACCAGAAACACTCCTTCAAATCCAAATACATCTTGGTGTTTCCAGGGCGAAGCGAGTATGGTGAGTCATGAGCCTCTTTGAAGTATTTACTTCCTGATCCTTGCATTATTGGGAACACGTACACTATCCTCAAACCATCAGGTGTCGTGCTCATCCTTACGAAAACTTTTGGCCTTTCCTTTGCTCATACTCTCTTTTATCTCAGCAATCTCTTTGTCATGCTTCTGAGCTTCATGAATCTTTCCCAACAATGTAGACTGAACTTCCATTACTGCAACAAAACCTTTGGGAACATTCTCCAACCGAAGTTCCCTGAAAATCCTCGGCTAACTCCTTTGGTAATCCCCGACTTACGAGGGTATTCATCCTTGTTTTCTTTATGGTTGTGTCCTATTTCTCCACAAAGCTTGCATGCACAAGGTTTCTTCATATCATTTCCATAAGGCCTCAACTTCTGGGACACAAATCGAGACTTTGGCAAAGTCAACTTAAATTCCTTCCAAGTGGTTACTCCTTGCCATCCATTGATGGTTTGGTACATCCTCCACCAAGTGGCATCACCTCTTTTCAAAGCACTATAGAGTATGCTGGGTCATATCCTTTCCGGCTATAGTGTCACTCTCCATATGATCCTCCATGTTCTGAATCCATCGGTCCGTATCCAATTGACTCATCAGTCCAGAAAATTACAAGCTCATCTCTGTTCATCATCTATTGGGTCCAAGGGTTTTGGGGTGGGATAAGAGAGATCGAGAGGGATGCACACAGTACAAACAATTTTTTTGAAAAGACAGATTTTATTGTGGCTGTCGGAAAAACAACAAACAAATGACAACTCACAATCGTCGCATCTAACATAAGTATGTAACAGGGGTTGGGTCTTCTAATGGTCTATAGATCTCAACGTCATCAAACTCTTCAAGTCTTGCTCATGTCTCCGGTGGCTCCTTCTGATCATGCTTGTCCTTCTCAAGTTCTTTTGCCAAATCATCTCTGTTGACGCGAAGTCTCTCCTGACGTCCTTTAATGTTTTTGGAGTTGCGTTCCAAACTTCTAGGTTTCAACATCCTTGGCATGAACCATGGTCTAGTTCCTGATGAATCTCCGGTTTCTCGTGGTTCTGCTCCTCCAGCTTGGCTACTCTCATCTTCAGGATCCTGCGTTCTTCATGAAATACTTCCTTGTCAAAATACTGCTTCTTGTAGGTCCATCTTAACTTCTTGATGTAACACTCCAGATCCCGGTGATACACTGGCTAAGGTTAAAACTTGATCTCTTGCTGGCAGGTGCTCCATTAGCTTTCTACCATCCAATACTTCCAAATGAATGCATGCTTAACTCAACACGGTGAAAATAGCATAAGTAAACAATAACATCATGAATATCCATGTTTCTGCTCTTATTATTTTCATGAGCTATCATTCCATAGTTGATATCTCCTGTCTTCGGGTTTCCTTGACAAAACTTTGAGTTTTGATGCTCCATGTTCCGGTCTTTCTCCAGCACACCTTGATCTCGGGTATTGACAACTTCCTTAGTCTGCCAAGTTCCATAAGGGGTGCCTTTCTGGGTCATACTAATCTGGAAATTCTTCAAAGCCTTCAAATTTTCCTAGTCTTCGGGGTCTTCAACCATTGTAGTTTCCATCATTACAATGCACAGTAAAAATCCTCTTTATTCTGAAGTGGTCTTAGTTGTCTGATATCTTGTACTCCTTGGAGTGGTCTCATCAGTCGAATCTCCATGGGGTCAAAAGGGGAAAGGGGTATGGTCTCACTAAAGAGAATATTTGAATAAGCTTAGAAGAGAAGAGAGGTAAAAGATTCTTTTGAAAAAAAAGTTGTAGAGAAAAATCTTTCCTATGGGCTTGCCAGTTTCTAGGGTCACGTCCTACAGTCAACATGTGCTCTGATACCATATTGTAGCGACCCGACCCGAATGGATCAAGTCTCTGTGCTTACGTGTCATCCCTGGATCGGTATGCTGACACACACAGTACTCAAGGATTTATAACAGAGGTAAATCACATGTGAAAAGTAACGTAAATACTATTACCTCAATCCAAAATAGCGGAAGTAACAAGGTTGTGGATTCCCATCAACGCCAACGGCAAAGTTGAGTATAGGAAATCGTAACCCTAATGTATCACTTACTCGTCGTAAGATCCTGCAACATGAGACTTTGCAGCCATAGAGGGTTAGTACATTGAATGTACTGGCAAATTCACACCATAGAGCAATGATGAATAAGGCTATCACTACATGCATATATGGTTGGTGGAAAAGCTCTACGGTTATAATGTTTTTGTGAAAAGCCAATTTTCCCCTACTGCAAAGGAATAAATATATTTAACTATCATGGTGGTTGTTAAACATTGAGAATGGTTGACAATATTCTCAATCCCAATTAAAAGTACTCATTAAAAACCCAACAATATTGATTATAGTAACATGATGAGATTCACAGGAAAATCAAGTACTAGATACTCAAAGATGTCCATAATCGGGGACACGGCTAATCATGATTAGTTTATACACTCTGCAGAGGTTTGCGCACTTTTCCCCACATGACTCGATCGCCTCCGCTTGGTTTCTCGCACTACATGGTGTTTGAGAAACGGATGACCGAGACATAGTCTTTCAGAAGCACTTGCACCTTACATGAGGGGTAGACCATACCAACCTACATCCCCTACATCTGCTAGTCCACCCCGTAAGAGTTTGCACAACTTAGTCAACTATGCTAGAGCCCATAATAGCATGTGGCTGCACACGGAAGTTTCTAGTTTGAATAATCTCATGATCCCTTTGAGCCTGGGTGGCGGTCCGAAGAAATACAGGCAAGTCTTGGAAACCCAGGTGCCTAGACAGGCAAGTCCTGGAGTAACCGGGTGCCTCAATCCACCCAGATGTGTGTTTAAGTTGCCACCTTAAATAAACATTAATTAACAATCTCACATCTGTCATGGAAATTCACTCACCCAATCCACGTCTACTAGCATAGCATGGCATAATAAGCAAACATAGAAGTAACTCCCAAGGGTTTGATAATAAAACAGGTAATAGGTACTACCTCAACTACTTCCCATCCCACAATTTAATTAGATCCTAATCATGCAATGTTTGAGGATTGAAACTAATGCATAAAAAAACTGGGTAATAAGGAAGTATGATCAAAGTGTGAACTTGCCTGCAATGTTGATGAAGGTGATTCGCACTCAACTCCTGATAGTTCTACTCGTCACACTCCGGTCAATCTATCGTGATCAAGCAATAGTAACCACACATAAGCAATCACTCAAAAGATCGGAAAGAACGAAGAGAACAACTCGGAAAACATCAAAACCAAGCGAATAACTCTTGCAACATAAAACAATTCCTAACAGTACCAAAATTATGTGAATTTGGCCTTATCAGAAAGTTTAGGTCAAGAGCTTCGAGTTGCAAGAAGAATCACTCAAATCAGAGTTATAAAACTCAAGTTACAACCAAACGAAGTTCAAAAACAAATCTGATCTAATTCAAATTTTAAACTTTCAAAAACATGTTTGAGTTGGATTACTGGATAGAGGGAATCATAACCAAGAGGTGGGCGTTGGTTTCGTTGGATTTGGATAAACGAGTAAAAAGTTGTGGTCGTTTTAAGAACATGGACTAAACTGTGAAGAAACTAATTACATACGGGTCCCTAGCAGAAAACTAAAATAAAAGAAAAAGAATAAATAGCGAACGTTCGTCACCTATCGCTACCGAACGAAAATCGTTCGCTACCGAACCCTAGCTAATGAACGCTCGAAAAATAAACTAATCCAAATTATAAAAACCGATCTAGAACTATAAAGAAAAACCAAGCGGGTTAGCGGTTTATACCGGTTCACCGAATAAAACCGGCGGCGGCGGCGAACGAACTCCGGCGAAGTGCGGCGCGGCTCCGGTGTTGGGGCGGCGAGTTGGGGTCCGGCGGGGTGCGGCAACGGCTGCGGTGGCGCGGTGGAGTGCGGCGGCGGCGGCGGTGACGGAGTGCGGCGGCGCAGCAGCAGCAACGACGATCTGTGGCAGCGGCGCGAGATGTGGGCGAGGCGAGGCGGCGCGAAAAGAGAGGCGGGACCCGGGGCCGCGCTATTTAAGGGAAGGGGAGGATGGTGGCGTGGAGGAGGGAGCAGGAGGAGGCTGGGGCGACCACGGCGAGCGGCGGTGGAGTCGTGCGGCGGGCGGAGTCCGTGGGAGCTCGGGGACGGGCGCGGAGGTGGGCTGGGCCTGCGGCCTGGCGTGGGAGCTGGGCCGGCCCAGTCGGAGAGAGTTTTTTTAATCATTTTGCTGACAGCAAAATAATAGAAACAAAATAAATTAAAATATTATATAGACATATAATATATCAAGATTTTCAGAAAAAGATTTTCTACCAGCTGAACATTTTTCTAGAGTCAAATAAAATACACAAAAATTCAAATAAAGCTAGAGTGCTTCTGCTCTAGTAAAATCCAGTAAAAATCATTTTAAAAATACCAAAATTAATTCAAATTCATTTCTCTCCAATTTTCTGATGTAGGGAATCATGTTACCCTAATTTCTGTATATTTTATTTTTGGAGAAAAATAATTTGAATAAAACTCAAATAACTCCAAATTGAAAATAAATTCAAAAGAACTTTGAATTTAATTCTTTGAAACTCCCAACTCACATTTCATATGTTTTTGAAGAAGTCATTTTATCTTCGCTCGTGAAAATCATTGAGTTGCATAAAGTTCCAGAATTGGAAATATTTTCCAAATGAAATTCAAATATTTTCAACACCCCTTGTCATTTAAATAAATGGAAGAAGTCATGTCATCTTCTCTCCAGGGTTTTGTGGTGAAAAGAATTTGAATTCATTAAGATCAGAAAAAAAATGAAAGTTTGGGAAAGTCCTTTTATTCCCTCTCATTTAACTTTCAAAAAGTTCAAATTTCACTCAATCAATCACACAACAATCAAACAAACAATCATTCTATCTATTTGTTTATAACATTCCAAAATTTAGGATTTTGGGATGTTACATCTGTCAAGTTAGCTTTCTCTAGGAACGCATTAAAATTCAGGGGAACGGTAGCACGGGCCATTGATCTACAACATAGATATACAAATACTATCAGGACTAAGTTCATGATAAATTAAGTTCAATTAATCAAATTACTTAAGAAATCCCACTTAAGTAGACATCCCTCAAGTCATCTAAATGATATGTTATCCAAATCAACTAAACCATGTCTGATCAGCACGTGAGATGGAGTAGTCATCAATGGTGAACATCTCTATGTTGACCATATCTACTATATGATTCACGTTCGACCTTTCGGTCTCTAGTGTTCCGAGGCCATGTCTGTACATGCTAGGCTAGTCAAGTTTAACCCAAGTATTCCGCATGTGCAAAACTGTCTTGCACCTGTTGTATGTGAACGTGGAGCCTATCACACGTGATCATCGCGTGGTATCTCAGCACGACGAACTGTCACAACGGTGCATACTCAGGGAGAACACTTATACCTTGAAATTTAGTTAAGGGATCATCTTATAATGCTACTACCGTACTAAGCAAAATAAGATGCATAAAGATAAACATCGATCACATGCAATCAAAATATGTGACATGATATGGCCATCATCATCTTCTGCTTTTGATCTCCATCTCCAAAGCATTGTCATGATCTCCATTGTCACCGGCTCGACACCTTGATATCCATCGTTGCATCATGGTCGTCTCGCCAACTATTGCTTCCACAACTATCGCTACCGCTTAGTGATAAAGTAAAGCAATTACATGGCGTTTGCATTTCATACAATAAAGAGACAACCATAAGGCTCCTGCCGGTTGCCGATAACTTTTACAAAACATGATCATCTCACACAATAACATATATCACATCATGTCTTGACCATATCACATGACAACATGCCCTGCAAAAACAAGTTAGACGTCCTCTACTTTATTGTTGCATGTTTTACATAGCTGCTACGGGCTTCTAGCAAGAACCGTTCTTACCTACGGCACAAAAACCACAATGGTGATTTATCAAGTTTGCTATTTTAACCTTCAACAAGGACCGGCCGCTATCAAATTTGATTCAACTAAAGTAGGAGCGACAGACACCCGCCAGCCACCTTTATGCAGAACTAGTTGCATGTCTGACGGTGGAACCGGTCTCATGAACGTGGTCATGTAAGGTTGGTCCGGACCGCTTCATCCAACAATACCGCCGAATCAAAATAACACATTGGTGGTAAGCAGTATGACGATCACCGCCCACAACTCTTTGCGTTCTACTCGTGCATATCATCTACGCACAGACCTGGCTCCGATACCACTCCTGGGTAACGTAGCATGCAATTTCAAAAAGCTTCCTACGCTCAAGCAAAGATCTATCTAGGAGATGCATAGCAATGTAGGGGGAGAGTGTGTCTACATACCCTCATAGACCATAAGCGGAAGCGTTTGACAACACGGTTGATGTAGTCGAACTTCTTCTAGCTCCGACCGATCAAGTACCGAACATACAACACCTCCGAGTTCTCCACACGTTCAGCTCGATGATGTCCCTCGTCCTTTTGATCCAGTAAGGTGTCAAGGAAGTAGATGAGTTCCTTCAGCACGACGACGTGGTGACGGTGATGGTGATGTGATCCACGTAGGGCTTCGCCTAAGCACCACGAGAATATGCCTGGGGGTGTAAACTGTGGAGGGGGGCGCCACACACGGCTAATAATTGATGTTGTGTGTTCTAGGGCCCCCCCCCCACACACACACACACACACACATATATATATATATATATATATATATATATATATATATATATATATATATATATATATATAGTTGGGGGAGAGGGGAGGCAGCCACGGGCGCCCAAGTAGGCTGAATCCTACTTGGGGTTCCTCCCCAATTCGCCCCCCTTCCTTATTTGTCGGAGAGGAAGGAAATAGGAAGGAGGAGGGAAGGAAGGGGGAGGCCGAATCCCCCCTTTCCTTTTCCCTTCCCCTCTTTCCTTCTCCTCCTGGTTCGGCCCATATGGGGGGCGCACCAGCCCCCGGTGGCTGGTGCATTTCCTCTCTTGGCCCAATAGGCCCATATCTTTTGCCGGGGGTGCCCAGAACCCCTTCCGGTGACCCAATACTCTCCGAAGCACTTCCGGTGTCCGAATACTGTCATCCTATATATCAATCTTTACCTCTCGACCATTTCGAGACTCCCTATCATGTCAGTGATCTCATCCGGGACTCCGAACAACATTCGGTTACCAAATCACATAACTCATATAATACAATATCGTCATCGAACGTTAAGCATGCGGACCCTACGGGTTCGAGAACTATGTAGACATGACTGAGACACCTCTCCAGTCAATAACCAATAGCGGAACCTAGATGCTCATATTGTCTCCCACATATTCTACGAAGATCTTTATCGGTCGAACCATTATGACAACATACATTATTCCCTTTGTCATCGGTATGTTACTTGCCCGAGATTCGATCGTCGGTATCTTCATACCTAGTTCAATCTCGTTACCGGCAAGTCTCTTTACTCGTTGCATAATACATCATCCTGCAACTAACTCATTAGTCACTTTGCTTGCAAGGCTTCTTATGATGTGTCTTATAGAGAGGGCCCAAAGATACCTCCCCGACACTCGGAGTGACAAATCCTACTCTCGATCTATGCCAACCCAACAAACACCTTCGGAGATACCTATAGAGTTGTGACGTTTGATAGCACAAAAGGCATTCCTCCGGTATCCGGGAGTTGCATAATCTCGTAGTCGAAGGAATATGTATTTGACATGAAGAAAGCAATAGCAATAAAACTGAACGATCATAATGCTAAGCGAACGAATGGATCTTGTCCATCGCATCATTCTCCTAATGATGTGATCCCGTTCATCAATTCTATGGTTAGGAAACTTAACCATCTTTGATTAACGAGCTAGTCTAGTAGAGGCTTACTAGGGACACGGTATTTTGTCTATGTATCCACACATGTATCAAGTTTCCGGTTAATACAATTCTAGCATGAATAATAAACATTTATCATGAAATAAGGAAATATAAAATAAAAACTTTATTATTGCCTCTAGGGCATATTTCCTTCATATCTGTGGTGTAGCTCAAAATTCGCATACCTGTGAAGACCACTATTGTGCTCACTGGTGTGGAGGTGCTACAAGGAAAAGGATCATCCAAACTCCACATGTTGAAGCACAAGTCTATATGTTACCCTTTAGCAGCTGTGGCCTCCAGTGTGTCCTCTAAACTTAATTTTGTGCCCTTCCATGAGGAGCAATAAATCTATGTTGCAACTTTATAAGTAATGGTATCCAATGTGTGTGATAAAATAAGGATGCTGATAATGCTCGAATGTTCGGTCTGGGAACCTCCCAGACCGATTGAAAGGTTTAGTATGAGTGATCAACCCCAATGAATGATTTCATTCAATGGGAGAACCCCCACAGCCCGAACGCCCCATCCCATCGCCCTTACATGCATTTCCCCTCTACAAATGAAAACAAAAAAAGCCCACTAACAAAACAAAAGAAAAACCTCAGATTTTGGTTCTTTTCATGTGACAAATAAAAGCCCAGTTCTTGTTGTGCTACAGAAAAAATGCCATTGACTTTAAAAGCAGAAAATTGCCATGTGTATTTTTTTACAATGACCCAAAAGGAAAATGTCATGATAATTTCCATGTGTACATGCTTGGTGGCAAAAAAATGTTGATTAAAATTTCCATTAATGATTATATTGACATGTATTTAAAGGTTAGAAAATTGTTGAGGTAATATAGGTAATTTTGCCATGGAATTTTTTTTAAAAATTGCCATGGTAAATTTAAAATGTAAAACAAATCATAGCAAAAAAGAGGTAAAAGAAGTTTCCAGGGAATTATAGGTTAATTTGCCATATCAAAAAAGGTAAAATTTCCATGCAAATTTTTGAAACTAAAAATTTTCATAGAAAAAAGGAGGTAAGAAATAATTTTTCACTACTTAGAGGTAAAATTGTCATGTCTATACAGTTAAAATTGCCATTGAAAAGAAAAAGAAGAGTTGGTGTAGATCGAACTTGAAATCCCTCGAACCGTCCACGATGATCCCTCGGACAAAAGACTGAAAACACGACCTCTCTACGGATTGCAGGCATAAAGGCTTCATGATCCGGCAGCACTTCGCCATCCAGAGCTTATCGTTGCTGGAGAATTAGAGGGAGAAGAATAGAACCACACATGGCTTCTCTATTACAAGGATTTAGAGAGAACTAGGTCTAGCTCTAATTAGTTTAACTCTAAACTAGGACTAGAACTAGAGGAAGCTCCAAAAGTTATCTCTCCAAAGGCCAAAATGAAGGAAATATGCCCTAGAGGAAATAATAAAGTTATTATTTATTTCCTTATTTCATGATAAATGTTTATTATTCATGCTAGAATTGTATTAACCGGAAACTTAGTACATGTGTGAATACATAGACAAAACATATTATCCCCAGTATGCCTCTACTTGACTAGCTAGTTAATCAAAGATGGTTATGTTTCCTAACCATAGACATGTGTTGTCATTTGACGAACGGGATCACATCACTAGGAGAATGATGTGATGGACATGACCCATCTGTTTTCTTAGCATTATGATTGTTACAGTTTCATTGCTACTGATTTCTTCATGACTTATACATGTTCCTCAGACTATGAGATTATGCAACTCCCGAATACCGAAGGAACACCTTGTGTGCTATCAAACGTCACAACATAACTGGGTGATTATAAAGATGCTCTACAGGTGTCTCCGAAGGTGTTTGTTGGGTTGGCATAGATCGAGATTAGGATTTGTCACTCCATGTACCGGAGAGGTATCTCTGGGCCCTCTCGGTAATGCTCACCACTATAAGCCTTGCAAGCAATGTGACTAATGATTTAGTTGCAGGATGAAGCATTACGGACGAGTAAAGAGACTTGCCGGTAACGAGATTGAACTAGGTATGATGATCCCGACGATTGAATCTCCGGCAAGTAACATACCGATGACAAAGGGAACAACGTACGCTATTATGCGGTTTGACCGATAAAGATCTTTGTAGAATATGTAGGAACCAATATGAACATCTAGGTTCCACTATTGGTTATTGACCAGAGATGTGTCTTGGTCATGTCTACATAGTTCTCGAACCCGTAGGGTCCGCACGCTTAACGTTCGATGACGATTGGTATTATGAGTTTATGTGATTTGATGTACCGAAGGTTGTTAGGAGTCCCGAATGAGATCACGGACATGACGAAGAGTCTTGAAATGGTCGAGACGTAAAGATTGATATATTGGAAGGCTATATTCAGACATCGGAAAGGTTCCGAGTGATTCGGGTATTTTTCGGAGTACCGAGGAGTTATGGGAATTCACTGGGAGAAGTAATGGGCCTTATTGGGCTTTAGTGGAGAGAGGTGAGAAAGGCCAAGAGGTGGCGCGCGCCTCCCCCCGCCCAAACCGAATTGGACAAGGGGTGGGGGCGCAGCCCCCCTTTCCTTCTCCCTCTCCCTCTCTTTCCTTCTCTCCTACTCCGAATAGGAAAGAGAATCCTACTAGGACTTGGGAGTCCTAGTAGGAGTCCCTATGCTTGGCGCGCCCCTAGGCCGGCCGCCTCCTCCCTCCCTCCTTTATACACGAGGAGGGGAGCACCCCAATGTCACAAGTTGATCCTTAGCCGTGTGCGGTGCCCCCCTCCACAGTTTTCCACCTCGGTCATATCGTCGTAGTGCTTAGGCGAAGTCCTGCGCCGGTAACTTCATCATCACCGTCACTATGCCGTCATGCTGACGGAACTCTCCCTCGGCCTCAGCTGGATCTAGAGTTTGAGGGACGTCACCGAGCTGAATGTGTGCAGATCGCGGAGGTGCCGTGCGTGCGGTACTTGATCGGTTGGATTGCGAAGACGTTCGACTACATCAACCGCGTTACTTAAACGCTTCCTCTTTCGGTCTATGAGGTTACGTGGACACACTCTCCCTTCTCGTTGCTATGCATCTCTAGATCTTGTGTGATCGTAGGAAATTTTTTCAAATTACCGTGTTCCCCAACAGTGGCATCCGAGCAGGCCTATGCGTAGATGTTATATGCACGAGTAGAACACAAAGAGTTGTGGGCAATAATAAGTCATACTGCTTACCACCAACGTCTTACTTTGATTCGGCGGTATTGTTGGATGAAGCGGCCCGGACCGACATTACATAACCATGTTCATGAGACTAGTTCTACAGACGTGCTTTTGCACGACTGGCGGGTGTCAGTTTCTCCAACTTTAGTTGAATCGAGTTTGACTACGGCCGGTCCTTGTTGAAGGTTAAAACAACACACTTGGCGAAAAATCATTGTGGTTTTGATGCGTAGGTAAGAACGGTTCTTACTAGAAGCCCATAGCAGCCACGTAAAACTTGCAACAACAAAGTAGAGAACGTCTAACTTATTTTTGCAGGGTTTGCTGTGATGTGATATGATCAAGGCATGATGTGATATAAATTGTTGTATGAGATGATCATGTTTTGTAACAAAGTTATTGGCAACTGGCAGGAGCCATATGGTTGTCGCTTTATTGTATGCAATGCAATCACCATGTAATTGTTTTACTTTATCACTAAGCGGTAGAGATAGTCGTAGTAACAATAGTTGGCGAGACGACAACGATGCTACGATGGAGATCAAGGTGTCGCACCGGTGACGATGGAGATCATGACGATGCTTCGGTGATGGAGATCATGAGCTCAAGATGATGATGGCCATATCATGTCACGTATTTTGATTGCATGTGATGTTTATCTTGTATGCTTCTTATTTTGCTTAGTATGGTGATATGTATCCAACGTATCTATAATTTTTGATTATTCCATGCTATTATATTACCCGTTTTGATGTTTATGGGCTTTACTCTACACTTCTATATCATTTTTGGGACTAACCTACTAACCAGAGGCCCAGCCCGAATTGCTGTTTTTTTTGCCTATTTCATTGTTTCAAAGAAAAGGAATATCAAACGGAGTCCAAACGGAATGAAACCTTCGGGAGCGATCTTTTTGGAACAAATGTGATCCAGAGGACTTGGAGTGGAATTCAAGAAACAAGCGAGGCGGCCACAAGGATGCCCGGCGCGCCCCATAGAGGTGGGCGTGTCCCCCACCCTCGTGGGCCCCTCGAGCGTCCACCGACCTACTTCTTCCTCCTACATATACCCATGTACCTCGAAAACATCAAAAGTGACCACGAAAAACTATTTCCACCGCCGTAACCTTCTGTATCCGCGAGATCCCATCTTGGAGCCTTCGCTGGTGCTCCGCCGGAGGGGGAATCGACCATGGAGGGCCTCTACATCATCTCCAAGGCCTCTCCGATGAGTTGTGAGTAGTTTACCACAGACCTTTGGGTCCATAGTTATTAGCTAGATGGCTTCTTCTCTCTCTTTGGATCCCAATACAAAGTTCTCCTCGATCTTCTTGGAGATCTATTCGATGTAACTCTTTTTGCGGTGTGTTTGTTGAGATCCGGTGAATTGTGGGTTTATGATCAAGTTTATCTATGAGAAATATTTGAATCTCCTCTGAATTCTTTTATGTGTGATTAAGTTATCTTTGCAAGTCTCTTCAAATTATCAGTTTGGTTTGGCCTACTAGATTGATCTTTCTTGCAATGGGAGAAGTGCTTAGCTTTGGGTTCAATCTTGCGGTGTCCTTTCCCAGTGACAGCAGGGGCAGCAAGGCACGTATTGTATTTTTGCCATCGAGGATAAAAAGATGGGGTTTATATCATATTGCATGAGTTTATCCCTCTACATCATGTCATCTTTCTTAATGCGCTACTCTGTTCTTTATGAACTTAATACTCTAGATGCATGCTGGATAGCGGTCGATGTGTGGAGTAATAGTAGTAGATGCAAGCAGGAGTCAGTCTACTTGTCACAGACGTGATGCCTATATACATGATCATGCCTAGATAATCTCATAATTATTTGCTTTTCTATCAATTGCTCGACAGTAATTTGTTCACCCACCATAATACTTATGCTATCTTGAGAGAAGCCACTAGTGAAACCTATGGCCCCCGGGTCTATCTCTTATCATATAAAGCTTTCAGTCTACTTTTATTTGCATCTTTACTTTTCCAATCTATATTATAAAATACCAAAAATATATTTATCTCTATCAGATCTCACTTTCGCAAGTGGCCGCGAAGGGATTGACAACCCCTTCATGCATTGGTTGCGAGTTCTTGTTTGTTTGTGTAGGTGCGTCGGACTTCTGAGGAGCCTCCTACTGGATTGATACCTTGGTTCTCAAAAACTAAGGGAAATACTTATGCTAGTATTGCTGCATCACCCTTTCCTCTTCAAGTAAAACCAACGCAAGCTCAATACGTAGCAAGAAGGATTTCTGGCACCGTTGCCGGGGAGGTCTTCGCTCAAGTCAAGACATACCAAGTACCCATCAGAATCTCATCTCGCTCGCATTACATTATTTGCCATTTGCCTCTCGTTTTCCTCTCCCCCACTTCACCCTTGCCATTTTATTTGCCCTCTCTTTCCCAATATCCTCTCTCTTTCGCTTGCCTTTTTGTTTGCTCGTGTGTTAGATTGTTTATCTCGTAGCCATGGCTAGTCCCTTATCCGCTCCTATGTCTCCCGAGTTTGAAGTTGTTCACTTCAAGCAAAGGCAAGGAGAAAACTTAAAAGATGTTTGGTATAGGATGATGGAATCTTATCGTAATTGCACCCTAGAGGTGAATTTTAGAATTCTACTTCGCAATTTTTATGTTGGGCTAAATATGTCCCATAGACAACTCTTGGATTTCATTGCCAAAGGAAATTTTATTGAAATTGATCCCATTATTGCGCATGAAATTATAGAGGGAATAGTGGGAACACTACCTCAAAAAGGGGGACCACATCCTACCCAAGAAGAAACACAAGTGTTTGAAAAGATTTGCGAAGTAACAAAAATCTTACAAAAGTCTCTTGAACCCCTTAAGAGTGTTAGCGGAAATCTTCACCGCATGAATATGTTGAATACTCTTTGCAATAAGCGGTTGGATTCTTTAGATATAAAAATTTCCGAGTATGAAGGGAAACGTAAAGAACTTCCCGGATTCGAGCATGACTCCGCTAAAAAACTTAAAATTAAAGATGGCACTACTTAGATCTATCGTCGCTTTTATGCCTAGCTAGGGGCATTAAACGATAGCGCTAGTTGGGAGGCAACCCAATTTTATTTTTGTTTTTGTTTTTGCTTCTGTTTAGTAATAAAATTTTCATCTACCTTCTGTTTAGATGTGTTTTCATATTTTAATTAGTGTTTGTGCCAAGTAGAACCTATAGGATAACCTATGGTAATAGTTAATTTGATTCTGCTGAAAAACAGAAACTATGCGCGCACGAAAATAATTTCAGTAATTCACAGAAACGTGCTTTTGCATTAATTCTTTTTGCTGTAGATCAATAGACAAATTGCCCAGGACTTCCCATTTTGGTAGGAGTTTTAGAGTTCCATAAGTATTCTAGAGTTACAGATTGCTACAGACTGTTCTGTTTTTGACAGATTATGTTTTTCATGTGTTGTTTGCTTATTTTGATGCATCTATGGCTAGTATTAAGTGGTATGAACCATATAGAAGTTGGAATACAGTAGGTTTAACACCAATATAAATAATGAATGAGTTCATTACAGTACCTTATGTGGTGGTTTTTCTTTCTTGGACTAACGGAGCTTATGAGATTTCCTGTTGAGTTTTGTGTTGTGAAGTTTTCAAGTTTTGGGTAAAGATTTGATGGACTATGGAATAAGGAGTGGCAAGAGCCTAAGCTTGGGGATGCCCATGGAACCCCAAGATATTCAAGGATAACCAAAAGCCTAAGCTTGGGGATCCCTCGGAAGGCATCCCATCTTTCGTCTTCGTCTATCAGTAACTTTACTTGGAGCTATATTTTTATTCGCCACATGGTATGTGTTTTGCTTAGAGCGTATTGTATGATATTAGTCTTTGCTTTTTAGATCACCACAATAATACTTGCTTTACACACCTTTTGGAGAAACCCACTTGATTGGAATTTATTAGAATACTCTATGTGCTTCACTTATATCTTTTGAGCTAGATAGTTTTGCTCTAGTACTTCACTTAAATCTTTTAGAGCACGGCGTGGCTTGATTTTGTAGAAATTATTAATCTCTCATGCTTCACTTATATTATTTTGAGAGTCTCTTAGATCAGCATGGTATTTGCTATGGTTATAAAATTGGTCCTAGAATGATGGGCATCCAAGTTGGGTATAATAAAAACTATCATAGGAAGTGAATTGGATGCTATGATCAATTTGATACTTGATAATTGTTTTGAGATATGGAGGTAGTGATATTAGACTCATGCTAGTTGGGTGATTATGAATTTAAAGAATGCTTGTGTTGAAGTTGGCAAGTCCCGTAGCATGCACGTATGGTAAAAGTTGTGTAACAAATTTATTGCATAGGGTGCTCTTTTGATTGCCTTCCCTTGAGTGGAGGTCGGGGGCGCGCGATGGTTAACTCCTACCAACCTCCCCTGTAGGAGCATGTGTAGTAGTACTTTGCTTCAAGGGCTAATAAATTTTTTGCAATAAGTATATGAGTTCTTTATGACTAATGTTGAGTCCATGGATTATACGCACTTTGACCTTTCCATCTTTGCTAGCCTCTTCAGTACCGTGCATTGCGCTTTCTCACCTTGAGAGTTGGTGCAAACTTCGCCGGTGCATCCAAACCCCGTGATACGATACGCTCTGTCACACATAAACCTCCTTATATCTTCCTCAAAACAGCCACCATACCTACATATTATGGCATTTCCATAGCCATTCCGAGATAAATTGCCATGCAACTTTCCACCGTTCCGTTCATCATCATGACACGCATCATCATTGTCATATTGCCTTGCATGATCATGTAGTTGACATCGTACTTGTGGCAAAGCCACCATGCATAATTTTTCATATATGTCACTCTTGATTCATTGCCCATCCCGGTACACCACCGGAGGCAGTCATATAGAGTCATATCTTGTTCTAGTTTTGGGTTGTAATTCATGAGTTGTAAATAAATAGAAGTGTGATGATCATCATTATTAGAGCATTGTCCCCAAATAAAAAAAGGAAAGGCCAAAAAGAAAAAAAGAAAGGTCGCTGAAAAAAAAGAAAAAAAGAAAAAGAAAACGAAAGGCCAAAAGAAAAAAAGAAAGGCCTAAAAAGAAAAAAGAAAATAAAATAAATAAATAAAGGGGGCAATGTTACTATCCTTTTCCACACTTGTGCTTCAAAGTAGCACCATGTTCTTCATATAGAGAGTCTCATATGTTGTCACTTTCATATACTAGTGGGAATTTTTCATCATAGAACTTGGCTTGTATATTCCTACGATGGGCTTCCTCAAAATGCCCTAGGTCTTCGTGAGCAAGCAAGTTGGATGCACACCCACTTAGTTTCTTTTGTTGAGATTTCATACATTTATAGCTCTAGTGCATCTGTTGCATGGCAATCCCTACTCCTCATGTTGACATCAATTGATGGGCATCTCATAGCCCGTTGATTATCCTCGTCAATGTGATACTTTCTCTTTTTTTGTCTTCTCCACACAACCTCCATCATCATATTCTATTCCACCCATAGTGCTATATCCATGGCTCACGCTCATGTATTGTGTGAGAGTTGAAAAAGGCTAAAGCGTGTTAAAAAGTATGAACCAATTGCTTGGCTGAAACCGGGGTTGTTCTTGATGGGAGTATTTTGCGTGATAAAAATGAAACATAGCCTAACTATATGATTTTGTAGGGATGAACTTTCTTTAGCCATGTTATTTTGAGAAGACATGATTTCTTAGTTAGTATGCTTGAAGTATTACTATTTCATATGTCAATATGAACTTTTATTTTGAATCATTTGGATCTGAACATTCATGCCACAATAAAGAAAATTACATTGAGAATTATGCTAGGTAGCATTCCACATAGAAAATTCTGTTTTTGTCATTTACCTACTCGAGGACGAGCAGGAATTAAGCTTGGGGATGCTTGATACGTCTCCAACGTATCAATAATTTTTGTTTGTTCCATGCTATTATATTACCCATTTTGGATGTTTATGGGCTTTACTCTGCACTTTTATTGTAGGGGAACGTAGCAGAAATTCAAAATTTTCTACGCATCACCAAGATCAATCTATGGAGATACTAGCAATGAGAGAGAGGGGAGTGCATCTTCATACCCTCGAAGATCGCGATGCGGAAGCGTTACAAGAACGCGGTCGGTGGAGTCGTTCACGAAGCGATTCAGATCGCGGCCGAATCTGATCTAAGCACTGAAGAATGGTGCCTCCGCGTTCAACACATGTGTAGCCCAGTGACGTCTCCCGTGCCTTGATCCAGCAAGGAGAGAGGGAGAGGTTAGGGAAGACTCCATCCAGCAACAGCACAACGGCGTGGTGGTGATGGAGGAGCGTAGCACTCCAGCAGGGCTTCGCCAAGCACTGCGAGAGACGAGGAGGGAGAGGGGTAGGGCTGCGCCAGGAGAGAGGGAAACTAATGTCCTTGGCAGCCCCAAAACCCCCCACTATATATAGGGGAAGGGGAGAGGCGGCCGGTCCCCTCCAGATCCCATCTAGAGGGGAGGGGCGGCGGCCAGGAGGGGAGACTTGCCCCCCAAGCAAGGTGGAGGCGCACCCTACCCTTGGATTTTCAACCCTAGGCGCCTTGGGCCCTTGGGGAGGGGCGCACCAGCCCACTAGGGGCTGGTTCCCTCCCATATTCAGCCCATCAAGCCCCCCGGGGCAGGTGGCCCCACCCGGTAGACCTCCGGACACCTTTCGGTGGTCCCGGTACAATACCGATAACCCCCGAACTATTCCGGTGACTGAAACTGGACTTCCCATATATAAATCTTTATCTCCGGACCATTTCGGAACTTCTCGTGACGTCCGGGATCTCATCCGGGACTCCGAAAAACATTGGGTAACCACATACAAACTTCCTTTATAACCCTAGCGTCATCGAACCTTAAGTGTGTAGACCCTACGGGTTCGGGAATCATGCAGACATGACCGAGACAACTCTCTGACCAATAACCAACAGCGGGATCTGGATACCCATGTTGGCTCCCACATGTTCCACTATGATCTCATCGTATGAACCACGATGTCCAGGATTCAAGCAATCTCGTATACAATTCCCTTTGTCAATCGCTATGTTACTTGCCCGAGATTCGATCGTCAGTATCCCAATACCTCGTTCAATCTCAATACCGGCAAGTCACTTTACTCGTTCCGTAATGCATGATCCCGTGACTAACTACTTAGTCACATTGAGCTCATTATGATGATGCATTACCGAGTGGGCCCAGAGATACCTCTCTGTCATACGGAGTGACAAATCCCAGGTCTCGATTCATGCCAACCCAACATACACTTTCAGAGATACTTGTAGTGCACCTTTATAGCCACCCAGTTACGTTGTGACGTTTGGTACACCCAAAGCACTCCTACGGTATCCGGGAGTTACACAATCTCATGGTCTAAGGAAATGATACTTGACATTAGAAAAGCTCTTAGCGAACAAACTACACGATCTTGTGCTATGCTTAGGATTGGGTCTTGTCCATCACATCATTCTCCTAATGATGTGATCCCGTTATCAATGACATCCAATGTCCATGGTCAGGAAACCATAACCATATATTGATCAACGAGCTAGTCAACTAGAGGCTCACCAGGGACATGTTGTGGTCTATGTATTCACACGTGTATTACGGTTTCCAGCTAATACAATTATAGCATGAACAATAGACAATTATCATGAACAAGGAAATACAATAATAACCATTTTATTATTGCCTCTAGGGCATATTTCCAACAGTCTCCCACTTGCACTAGAGTCAATAATCTAGTTCACATCACTATGTGATTGTAATGAATCCAACACCCATTGGGTTTGATCATATCTCGCTTGTGAGAGAGGTTATTAGTCAATGGGTCTGAATCTTTCAGATCCGTGTGTGCTTTACAAATCTCTATGTCATCTCATAGATGCAGCTACCACGCGCTATTTGGAACTATTCCAAATAACTGCTCTACTATACGAATCTGGTTTACTACTCAGAGTCATCCGAATTAGTGTCAAAGTTTGCATCGGCGTAACCCTTTATGACGAACTCTTTTACCACCTCCATTATCGAGAAAATTCCTTAGTCCACTAGTTACTAAGGATAACCTTGACTGCTGTGTTGTGATCCATTCCTGGATCACACTTGTACCCCTTGACTGACTCATGGCAAGGCACACTTCAGGTGCGGTGCACAACATATCATATTGTGGAGCCTATGTCTAAAGCATAGGGGACAACCTTCGTCCTTTCTCTCTCTTCTGCCGTGGTCAGGTCTTGAGTCTTACTCAATACTCACACCTTACAGCCAAGAACTCCTTTGCCGATCTATTTTGAACTCCTTCAAAATCTTCTCACGGTATGTGTTCATTTGAAAGTACTATTAAGCATTTTGATCTATTCTTATAGATCTTGATGCTCATTGTTCAAGTAGCCTAATCCAGGTTTTCCATTGAAAAACACTTTTCAAATAACCCTATATGCTTTCTAGAAATTCTACAGCATTTCTAATCAACAATATGTTAACAACATATACTCATCAGAAATGATATAGTGCTCCCACTCACTTCTTTGGAAATACAAGTTTCTCATAAACTTTGTATAAAACCAAAATCTTTGATCATTTCATCAAAGCGTATATTCCAACTTCGAGATGCTTACTCCAGTCCTTAGAAGGATTACTGGAGCTTTGCATACTTGTTAGCATTTTTCAGGATTGACAAAACCTTCTGGTTGTATCACATACAACCTTTCCTCAAGAAAATCATCGAGGAAACAATGTTTTGACATCTTATCTGCAAGATTTCATAAATAATGCAGTAACTGCTAATATAATTCCAACAGACTCTTAGCATCGCTACGAGTGAGAAAGTCTCATCGTAGTCAACTCCTTGAACTTGTCGGAAAACACCCTAGCGACAAGTCGAGCTTTCTTAATGGTGACACTTACCATCATTATCTATCTTCATTAAAATCCATCTGTACTCAACAGCCTTACGACCATCGAGTAGTTCTTCCAAAATCTATACTTTGTTTTCATACATGGATCCTCTCTCGGATTTTATGGCCTCGAGCCATTCGTCAGAACCCGGGCCCACCATCGCTTCTCCATAGCTCGTAGGTTCATTGTTGTCTAGCAACATGACCTCCAAGACAGGATTACGTACCACTCTGGAGTAGTACGTATCCTTGTCGACCTACGAGTTTTGGTAGTGACTTGATCTGAAGTTTCATCATCATTATCATCAGATTCCACTTCAATTGGTGTAGGCGCCATAGGAACAACTTCCTGTGCCCTGCTACACACTAGTTGAAGTGATGGTTCAATAACCTTATCAAGTCTCCACCATCCTCCCACTCAATTCTTTCAAGAGAAACTTTTCCTCGAGAAAGGACTCGATTCTAGAAACAATCCCTTTTGCTTCCGGATCTGAGATAGGAGGTATACCCAACTGTTTTTGGATGTCCTATGAAGATGCATTTATCCGCTTTGGGTTCGAGCTTATCAGCCTGAAACTTTTTCACATAAGCGTCGCAACCCCAAACTTTTAAGAAACGACAACTTAGGTGTCTCCAAACCATAGTTCATACGGTGTCGTCTCAACGGAATTGTGTGGTACCCTATTTAAAGTGAATGCAGTTGTCTCTAATGCCTAACCTATAAACGATAGTGGTAATTCGATAAAGACATCATGGTATGCACCATATGCAATAGGGTGCAGTTATGATGTTCGGACACACCATCACACTATGGTGTTCCAGGCGGTATTAATTGTGAAACAATTTCCACAATGTCTTAATTGTGTGCCAAACTTGTAACTCAGATATTCATCTCTATGATCATATCATAGACATTTTATCCTCTAGTTACGACGATCTTCAACTTCACTCTGAAATTACTTGAACCTTTCAATAATTCAGATTTGTGTTTCATCAAGTCAATATACTCAGAATCTACTCAAATCATCTGTGAAGTAAGAACATAACGATATCCACTGCGTGCCTCAGCACTCATTAGACTGCACACATCAAAATGTATTACTTCCAACAAGTTGCTTTCTTGTTCCATCTTACTGAAACTGAGGCTTTTTAGTCATCTTGCCCATGTGGTATGATTTGCATGTCTCAAGTGATTCAAAATCAAGTGAGTCCAAACGATCCATCTGCATGGAGTTTCTTCATGCGTATACACCAATAGACATGGTTCGCATGTCTCAATCTTTTCAAAATGAGTGAGTCCAAAGATCCATCAACATGGAGCTTCTTCATGCATTTTATACCAATATGACTCAAATGGCAGTGCCACAAGTATGTGGTACTATCATCACTATCTTATATCTTTTGGCATGAACATGTGTATCACTACGATCGAGATTCAATAAACCATTCATTTTAGGTGCAAGACCATTGAAGGTATTATTCAAATAAACAGAGTAACTATTATTCTCCTTAAATGAATGACCGTATTGCGATAGACATAATCCAATCATGTCTATGCTCAACGCAAACACCAAATAACAATTATTTGGGTTTAACACCAATCTCGATGGTAGATGGAGTATGTGATGCTTGATCACATCAAGCTTGGAAACACTTCCAACACATGTCGTCATCTCACCTTTAGCTAGTCTCCGTTTATTCCGCAGCTTTTATTTCGAGTTACCAACACTTAGCAACCGAACTAGTATCTAATACCCTGGTGCTACTAGGAGTACTAGTAAAGTACACATTAATATAATGTATATCCAATATACTTCTATCAACCTTGCCAGCCTTCTCATCTACCAAGTATCTAGGGTAGTACTGCTTCAGTGACCGTTTCCCTCATTACAGAAGCACTTAGTCTCGGGTTTGGTTTCAACCTTGGGTTTCTTCACTAGAGCAGCAACTGATTTGCCATTTCATGAAGTATCCCTTCTTGCCCTTGCCCTTCTTGAAACTAGTGGTTTCACTAACCATCAACAATTGATGCTCCTTCTTGATTTCTACTTTCACGGCGTCAAACATCACGAATATTTCAAGGATCATCATATCTATCCCTGATATGTTATAGTTCATCACGAAGCTCTAGCAACTTGGTGGCAATGACTTTGGAGAAACATCACTATCTCATCTGGAAGGTTAGCTCCCACTCGATTCAAGTGATTGTTGTACTCAAACAATCTGAGCACAAGCTCAACGATTGAGCTTTTCTCCCTTACTTTGCAGGCTAAGAAACTCGTCGCAGGTCTTATACCTCTTGACGTGGGCACGAGCCTGAAATCCCAATTTCAGCCCTCGAAACATCTCATATGTTCCGCGACGTTTGAAATCGTCTTCGGTGCATCAATTCTAAACCGTTTAACATTACTGAACTATCACGTAGTTATCAAAACGTGTATGTCAGATGTTCGCAACATCCACAGACGACGTTTGAGGTTCAGCACACCGAGCGGTGCATTAAGGACATAAGCCTTCTACGCAGCAATGAGGACAATTCTCAGTTTACGGACCCAGTCCGCATAATTGCTACTGTCAACTTTCAACTAAATTTTCTCTAGGAACATATCTAAAACAGTAGAACTAAAGCGCGAGCTACGACATAATTTGCAAAAACCTTTTGACTATGTTCAGGATAATTAAGTTCATCTTATGAACTCCCACTCAGATAGACATCCCTCTAGTCATCTAAGTGATACATGATCCGAGTCAACTAGGCCGTGTCCGATCATCACGTGAGACGGACTAGTCATCATCGGTGAACATCTTCATGTTGATCGTATCCACTATACGACTCATGTTTTACCTTTCGGTCTCTTGCGTTCCAAGGCCATGTCTGTACATGCTAGGCTCGTCAAGTCAACCTAAGTGTTTCGCGTGTGTAAATCTGGCTTACACCCGTTGTATGTGAACGTTAGAATCTATCACACCCGATCATCACGTGGTGCTTCGAAACAACGAACTTTCGCAATGGTGCACAGTTAGGGGGAACACTTTCTTGAAATTATTATGAGGGATCATCATATTTACTACCGTCGTTCTAAGCAAATAAGATGCATAAACATGATAAACATCACATGCAATCAAATAGTGACATGATATGGCCAATATCATTTTGCTCCTTTTGATCTCCATCTTTGGGGCTCCATGATCATCATCGTCACCGGCATGACACCATGATCTCCATCATCGTGTCTCCATGAAGTTGTCTCGCCAACTATTACTTCTACTACTATGGCTAACGGTTTAGCAATGAAGTAAAGTAATTACATGGTGTTATTCAGTGACACGCAGGTCATACAATAAATAAAGACGACTCCTATGGCTCCTACCGGTTGTCATACTCATCGACATGCAAGTCATGATTCCTATTATAAGAATATGATCAATCTCATACATCACATATATTTCATTCATCACATCCTTCTTGGCCATATCACATCACACGGCATATGCTGCAAAAACAAGTTAGACGTCCTCTAATTGTCGTTGCAAGTTTTTACATGGCTGCTACGGGTTTCTAGCAAGAACGTTTCTTACCTACGCCAAAACCACAACATGATATGCCAATTGCTATTTACCCTTCATAAGGACCCTTTTCATCGAATCCAATCCGACTAAAGTGGGAGAGACTGGCACCCGCTAGCCACCTTATGCAACAAGTGCATGTCAGTCGGTGGAACCTGTCTCACGTAAGTGTACGTGTAAGGTCGGTCCGGGCCGCTTCATCCCACAATACCGTCGAAACAAGATAGGACTAGTAACGGTAAGCATATTGAACAAAATCAACGCCCACAACAACTTGTGTTCTACTCGTGCATAGAATCTACGGAATAGACCTAGCTCATGATGACACTGTAGGGGAACGTAGCAGAAATTCAAAATTTTCTACGCATCACCAAGATCAATCTATGGAGATACTAGAAACGAGAGAGAGGGGAGCGCATCTTCATACCCTTGAAGATCGCGATGCGGAAGCGTTACAATAACGCGGTCGGTGGAGTCATTCACGAAGCGATTCAGATCGCGGCCGAATCCGATCTAAGCACCGAAGAACGATGCCTCCGCGTTCAACACACGTGCAGCCTGGTGACGTCTCCCGTACCTTGATCCAGCAAGGAGAGAGGGAGAGGTTAGGGAAGACTCCGTCCAGCAGCAGCACAACGGCGTGGTGGTGATGGAGGAGCGTAGCACTCCAGCAGGGCTTCGCCAAGCACTGCGAGAGACAATAATAAAGTTATTATTTATTTCCTTATATCATGATAAATGTTTATTATTCATGCTAGAATTGTATTAACCGGAAACATAAAACATGTGTGAATACATAGACAAACATAGTGTCACTAGTATGCCTCTACTTGACTAGCTCGTTGAATCAAAGACGGTTAAGTTTCCTAACCATAGACATGAGTTGTCATTTGATTAACAGGATCACATCATTAGGAGAATGATGTGATTGACTTGACCCATTCCGTTAGCTTAGCACTTGATTGTTTAGTATGTTGCTATTGCTTTCTTCATGACTTCTACATGTTCCTACAACTATGAGATTATGCAAATCCCGTTTACCAGAGGAACACTTTGTGTGCTACCAAACATCACAATGTAACTGGATGATTATAAAGGAGCTCTACAGGTGTCTCCGAAGGTACATGTTGAGTTGGCGTATTTCGAGATTAGGATTTGTCACTCCGATTGTCGAAGAGGTATCTCTAGGCCCTCTCGGTAATGCACATCACTATAAGCCTTGCAAGCAATGTGACTAATGAGTTAGTTGCGGGATGATGCATTACATAAAGAGTAAAGTGACTTGCCGATAACGAGATTGAACTAGGTATTGAGATACCGACGATCGAATCTCGGGCAAGTAACATACCGATGACAAAAGGGAACAACGTATGTTGTTATGCGGTTTGACCGATAAAGATCTTCATAGAATATGTGGGAGCCAATATGAGCATCCAGGTTCCGCTATTGGTTATTGACCGGAAACGTGTCTCGGTCATGTCTACATAGTTCTCGAACCCATAGGGTCCGCACGCTTAAGGTTTCGATGACAGTTATATTATGAGTTTATGAGTTTTGATGTTCCGAAGGAGTTCGGAGTCCCGGATGAGATCGGGGACATGACGAGGAGTCTCAAAATGGTCGAGACGTAAAGATTGATATATTGGACGACTATATTCGGACATCGGAAAGGTTCCGAGTGATTCGGGTATTTTCGGGGGTACCGGGGAGTTACGGGAATACAAGGAAGAAGCAATGGGCCTCATGGGCCAAGTGGTGGAAGAGAGGAGGCAGGGCGCGCGGCCCCCCTAGCCCAAACCGAATTGGACTAGGGGGTCGGCCCCCTTTCCTCCTTTTCCTCCCCCTCTTTCCGTCTCCTTCTCTCCCTTTCCTTCCCCCTTCTCCTAGTCCAATAAGGGAGGGAGTCCTACTCCCGGTGGGAGTAGGACTCCCCATGGCGCTCTCCTCCTAGGCCGGCCGCCTCCTCCCCTTGCTCCTTTATATACAGGGGCAGGGGGACACCCCATAGACACAACAATTGATCTCTTGATCTCTTAGCCGTGTGCGGTGCCCCCCTCCACCATAGTCCTCGATAATATTGTAGCGGTGCATAGGCGAAGCCCTGCGACGGTAGAACATCAAGATCGTCACCACGCCGTCGTGCTGATGGAACTCTTCCCCGACACCCTGCTGGATCGGAGTCCGGGGATCGTCATCGAGCTGAACGTGTGCTAGAACTCGGAGGTGTCGTAGTTTCGGTGCTTGATCGGTCGGGCCGTGAAGACGTACGACTACATCAACCGCGTTGTTCTAACACTTCTGCTTTCGGTCTACGAGGGTACGTGGACAACACTCTCCCTTCTCGTTGCTATGCATCAACATGATCTTGCGTGTGCGTAGGAGTTTTTTTGAAATTACTACGTTCCCCAACAGTGGCATCCGAGCCTGGTTTTATGCGAGATGTTATATGCACGAGTAGAACACAAGTGAGTTGTGGGCGATACAAGTCATACTGCTTACCAACATGTCATACTTTGGTTCGGCGGTATTGTTGGATGAAGCGGCCCGGACCGACATTACGCGTACGCTTACGCGAGACTGGTTCTACCAACGTGCTTTGCACACAGGTGGCTGGCGGGTGTCTGTTTCTCCAACTTTAGTTGAACCCAGTGTGGCTACGCCCGGTCCTTGCGAAGGTTAAAACAGCACTAACTTGACGAACTATCGTTGTGGTTTTGATGTGTAGGTAAGAACGGTTCTTGCTCAGCCCGTAGCAGCCACGTAAAATTTGCAACAACAAAGTAGAGGACGTCTAACTTGTTTTTGCAGGGCATGTTGTGATGTGATATGGTTAAGATGTGATGCTATATTTTATTGTATAAGATGATCATGTTTTGTAACCGAGTTATCGGCAACTGGCAGGAGCCATATGGTTGTCGCTTTATTGTATGAAATGCAAACACCTTGTAATTGCTTTACTTTATCACTAAGCGATAGCAATAGTCGTAGAAGCAATAGATGGCGTAACGACAAGGATGCTATGATGGAGATCAAGGTGTCATGCCGGTGATGATGGTGATCACGACGGTGCTTCGGAGATGGAGATCACAAGCACAAGATGATGATGGCCATATCATATCACTTATATTGATTGCATGTGATGTTTATTCTTTATGCATCTTATCTTGCTTTGATGGACGGTAGCATTTTAAGATGATCTCTCACTAAATTATCAAGAAGTGTTCTCCCTGAGTATGCACCGTTGCGAAAGTTCTTCGTGCGGAGACACCACGTGATGATCGGGTGTGATAGTCTCTACGTTCAAATACAACGGGTGCAAAACAGTTGCACACGCGGAATACTCAGGTTAAACTTGATGGGCCTAGCATATACAGATATGGCCTCGGAACATGGAGACCGAAAGGTCGAACGTGAATCATATAGTAGATATGATCAACATAGTGATGTTCACCATTGAAAACTACTCCATCTCACGTGATGATCGGACATGGTTTAGTTGATTTGGATCACATGATCACTTAGATGACTGGAGAGATGTCTGTCTAAGTGGGAGTTCTTAAGTAATATGATTAATTGAACTTAAATTTATCATGAACTTAGTCCTGGTAGTATTTTGCAAATTAAGTTGTAGATCAATAGCTCGCGTTGTTGCTTTCATATGTTTATTTTGATATGTTCCTAGAGAAAACTGTGTTGAAAGATGTTAGTAGCAATGATGCGGATTGGATCCGTGATCTGATATTTATCCTCATTGCTGCACAGAAGAATTATGTCCTTGATGCACCACTAGGTGACAAAACTATTGCAGGAGCAGATGCAGACGTGATGAACGTTTGGCTAGCTCAAAATGATGACTACTTGATAGTTTAGTGCACCATGCTTAAACGGCTTAGAATCGGGACTTCAAAGATGTTTTGAATGTCATGGACCATATGAGATGTTCCAGGAGTTGAAGTTAATATTTCCAGCAAATACCCGAGTTGAGAGATATGAAGTCTCCAACAAGTTCTATAGCTAAAAGATGGAGGAGAATCGCTCAACTAGTGAGCATGTGCTCAGATTGTCTGGGTACTTCAATTGCTTGAATCAAGTGGGAGTTAATCTTCCAGATAAGATAGTGATTGACAGAATTCTCTAGTCACCATCACTAAGTTACTAAAACTTCGTGATGAACTATAGTATGCTAGGGATGAAGAAAACAATTCCCAAGCTCTTCGTGATGTTGAAATCGACGAAGGTAGAAATCAAGAAAGAGCATCAAGTGTTGATGATTGACAAGACCACTAGTTTCAAGAAAAGGGCAAAGGGAAAGAAAGCGAAACTTCAAGTAGAATGGCAAACAAGTTGTCACTACTGTGAAGAAGACTAAAGCTGGACCAAAGCCTGAAACTGAGTGCTTACACTGCAAAGGAAATGGTCACTGGAAGCGGAAATGCCCTAAATATTTGGTGGATAAGAAGGATGGCAAAGTGAACAAGGGTATATTTGATATACAGGTTATTGATGTGTGCCTTACTAGTGTTTATAGTAGCCCCTGAGTATTTGATACTTGTTCGGTTGCTAAGATTAGTAACTCGAAACAGGAGTTACAGAATAAACAGCGACTAATTGAAGGGGAAGTGACGATGAGTGTTGGAAGTAGTTCCAAGATTGATATGATCATCATCGCACACTCCCTATACTTTCGGGATTAGTGTTAAACATAAATAAATGTTATTTGGCGTTTGCGTTGAGCATGAATCTGATTTGATCGTGTTTATTGCAATACGGTTATTCATTTAAAGTCAGAGAATAATTGTTGTTCTGTTTAAATGAATAAAACCTTCAAATGGTCATACACCCAATGAAAATAGTTTGTTGGATCTCAATCGTAGTGATACACATATTCATAATATTGATGCCAAAAGATGCAAAGTTAATAATGATAGTGCAACTTATTTGTGGCACTGCCGTTTGGGTCATATCGGTGTAAAGCGCATGAAGAAACTCCATAAAAATGGATTTTCGGAATCACTTGGTTATGAATCATTTGATGCTTGCGAACCGTGCCTTTTGGGAAAGATGACTAAAACTCCGTTCCCCGGAACAATGGAACGAGCTACTGACTTATTGGAAATAATACATACCGATGTATGCGATCCGATGAGTGTTAAGGCTCGCGTCGTGTATCGTTATTTTCTGACCTTCACAGATGATTTGAGCAGATATGGGTATATCTACTTGATGAAACATAAGTCTGAAACATTTGAAAAAAATTCAGAGTGAAGTGGAAAATCATCGTAACAAGAAAAATAAAGTTTCTACGATCTGATCATGGAGACGAATATTTGAGTTACGAGTTTGGTCTTCATTTGAAACAATGTGAAATAGTTTCACAACTCACGCCACCTGGAACACCACAATGTAATGGTGTACCCGAACATCGTAATCGTACTTTACTAGATATGGTACGATCTATGATGTCTCTTATCGGTTTACCACTATCGTTTTGGGGTTATGCATTAGAGACAGCTGCATTCAAGTTTAATAGGGCACCATCTAAATCTGTTGAGACAACACCGTATGAACTATGGTTTAGCAGTAAACCTAAGCTGTCGTTTCTTAAAGTTTGGAGTTGCGATGCTTATATGAAAAAGGTTTTCAACCTGATAAAGCTCGAACCCAAATCGGAGAAGTGCATCTTCATAGAATACCCAAAGGAAACTGTTGGGTACACCTTCTATCACAGATCTGAAGGCAAAATATTCGTTGCTAAGAATGGATCCTTTCTAGAGAAGGAGTTTCTCTCAAAAGAAGTGAGTGGGAGGAAAGTAGAGCTTGATAAGGTAATTTGTACCTTCTCCCGAATTGGAGAGTAGTTCATCACAGAAATCATTTCTAGTGATTCCTACACCAATTAGTGAGGAAGCTAATGATGATGATCATGAAACTTCAGATCAAGTTACTACAAAACCTCATAGGTCTTCCAAAGTACAGTCCACACCAGAGTGGTACGGTAATCTTGTTATGTAAGTCATGTTACTAGACCATGATGAACCTACGAACTATGAGGAAGCGATGATGAGCCCAGATTCCGCGAAATGGCTTGAGGCCATGAAATCTGAGATGGGATCCATGTATAAGAACAAAGTGTGGACTTTGGTGGAGTTTCCCGATGATCGGCAAGCCATATTGTATAAATGGATCTTCAAGAGGAAGACAGACGCTGATAGTAGTGTTACTATCTACAAAGCTCGACTTGTCGCAAAAAGGTTTTCGACAAGTTCAAGGTGTTGACTACAATGAGATTTTCTCAACTGTAGCGATGCTTAAGTCTGTCCGAATCATGTTAGCAATTGCCACATTTTATGAAATCTGGCAAATGGATGTCAAAACTGCATTCCATAATGGTTTTCTTAAAGAAGAGTTGTATATGATGCAACCAGAAGGTTTTGTCAATCCTAAAGGTGCTAACAAAATGTGCAAACTCCAGCGATCCATCTATGGACTGGTGCAAGCATCTCAGAGTTGGAATATATGCTTTGATAAGTTGATCAAAGCATATAGTTTTATACAGACTTGCGGTGAAGCCTGTATTTACAATAAAGTGAGTGGGAGCACTACCGCCTTTCTGATAAATATATGTGAGTAACATATTGTTGATCAGAAATGATGTACAATTTTTCTGGAAAGCATAAAGGAGTATTTGAAAAGAGTTCTTTAAAAGAAAGACCTCAGTAAACCTACTTACATATTGAGCATCAAGATTTATTGAGATAGATCAAGACGCTTGATAAGTTTTTTTCAATAAGTACATACCTTGTCAAGATTTTGAAATAGTTCAAAATGGAACAGTCAAAGAAAGAGTTCTTGCCTGTGTTGCAAAGGTGTGAAATTGAGTAAGACTCAAATCCCGACCAGGGAAGAAAATAGAAAAGAGAATGAAAGTCATTCCCTATGCCTCAGTCATAGGTTCTATAAAGTATGCTATGCTATGTACCAGACCTATTGTATACCTTGCTCTGAATTTGGCAACGGAGTACAATAGTGATCTAGGAGTAGATCACTGGACATTAATTGGTCAAGAATATCCTTAGTGAGGACTAAGGAAATATTTCTTGATTATGGAGGTGATAAAAGAACCCGTCGTAAAGAGTTACATCGGTGCAAGCTTTTACACCGATCCAGATGACTCTAAGTCTCAATATGGATACATATTGAAAGTGGGAGCAATTAGCTAGAGTAGCTCCGTGCAGAACATTGTAGACATAGAATATTTGCAAAATACATACGGCTCTGAATTTGACAGACCCGTTGACTAAGATTCTCTCACGAGCAAAACATGATCACACCTTAGTACTCTTTGGGTGTTAATCACATAGCGATGTGAACTAGATTATTGACTCTAGTTAACCCTTTGGGTATTTGTCACATGACGATGTGAACTATGGGTGTTAATCATATACAGATATGAATATCCGTGTTAAATCACATGGCAATGTGAACTAGATTATTGACTCTAGTGCAAGTGGGAGACTGAAGGAAATATGCCCTAGAGGCAATAATAAAGTTATTATTTATTTCCTTATATCATGATAAATTTTTATTATTCATGCTAGAATTGTATTAACCGGAAACATAATACATGTGTGAATACATAGACAAACGTAGTGTCACTAGTATGCCTCTACTTGACTAGCTCGTTGAATCAAAGATGGTTAAGTTTCCTAGCCATCGACATGAGTTGTCATTTGATTAACGGGATCACATCATTAGGAGAATGATGTGATTGACTTGACCCATTCCGTTAGCTTAGCACTTGATCGTTTAGTATGTTGCTATTGCTTTCTTCATGACTTATACATGTTCCTACAACTATGAGATTATGCAACTCCCGTTTACCGGAGGAACACTTTGTGTGCTACCAAACGTCACAACATAACTGGATGATTATAAAGGAGCTCTACAGGTGTCTCCGAAGGTACATGTTGAGTTGGCGTATTTCGAGATTAGGATTTGTCACTCCGATTGTCGAAGAGGTATCTCTGGGCCCTCTCGGTAATGCACATCACTATAAGCCTTGCAAGCAATGTGACTAATGAATTAGTTGCGGGGTGATGCATTACATAACGAGTAAAGAGACTTGCCGGTAACAAGATTGAACTAGGTATTGAGATACTGACGATCGAATCTCGGGCAAGTAACATACCGATGACAAAGGGAACAACGTATGTTGTTATGCAGTTTGACCGATAAAGATCTTCGTAGAATATGTGGGAGCCAATATGAGCATCCAGGTTCCGCTATTGGTTATTTACCGGAAACATGTCTCAGTCATGTCTACATAGTTCTCGAACCCGTAGGGTCCGCACGCTTAAGGTTTCGATGACAGTTATATTATGAGTTTATGAGTTTTGATGTACCGAAGGAGTTCGGAGTCCCGGATGAGATCGAGGACATGACGAGGAGTCTCGAAATGATCGAGGCGTAAAGATTGATATATTGGACGACTATATTCGGACATCGGAAAGGTTCCGAGTGATTCGGGTATTTTCGGGGGTACCGGGGAGTTACGGGAATACGAGAAAGAAGCAATGGGCCTCATGGGCCAAGTGGTGGAAGAGAGGAGGCAGGGCGCGCGGCCCCCCTAGCCCCAACCGAATTGGACTAGGGGGCCGGCCCCCCTTTCCTCCTTTTCCTCCCCCTCTTTCCTTCTCCTTCTCTCCCTTTCCTTCCCCCTTCTCCTAGTCCAACAAGGAAGGAGGGAGTCCTACTCCCGGTGGGAGTAGGACTCCCCATGGCGTGCCCCTCCTAGGCCAGCCTCCTCCTCCCATTGCTCCTTTATATACGGGGGCAGGGGGCACCCCATAGACACAACAATTGATCTCTTGATCTCTTAGCCGTTTGCGGTGCCCCCTCCACCATAGTCCTCGATAATATTGTAGCGGTGCTTAGGCGAAGCCCTTCGACGTTAGAACATCAAGATCGTCACCACGCCATCGTGCTGACGGAACTCTTCCCCGACACCCCGCTGGATCGGAGTCCGGGGATCATCATCGAGCTGAACGTGTGCTAGAACTCGGAGGTGCCGTAGTTTCGGTGCTTGATCGGTCGGGCCGTGAAGACGTACGACTACATCAACCACGTTGTTCTAACGCTTCCGCTTTCGGTCTACGAGGGTACGTGGACAACACTCTCCCCTCTCGTTGCTATGCATCAACATGATCTTGTGTGTGCGTAGGAAATTTTTTGAAATTACTACGTTCCCCAACACTGGTTCCCTCCCATATTCAGCCCATCAAGCCCCCCGGGGCAGGTGGCCCCACCCGGTGGACCTCCGGACACCTTTCGGTGGTCCCGGTACAATACCGATAACCCCCGAACTATTCCGGTGACTGAAACTGGACTTCCCATATATAAATCTTTACCTCCGGACCATTTCGGAACTCCTCGTAACGTCCGGGATCTCATCCGGGACTCCGAACAACATCCGGTAACCACATACAAACTTCGTTTATAACCCTAGCGTCATCGAACCTGAAGTGTGTAGACCCTACGGGTTCGGGAATCATGCAGACATGACCGAGACAGCTCTCTGGCCAATAACCAACAGCGGGATCTGGATACCCATATTGGCTCCCACATGTTCCACGATGATCTCATCGGATGAACCACGATGTCAAGGATTCAAGCAATCCCGTATACAATTCCCTTTGTCAATCGGTATGTTACTTGCCCGAGATTCGATCGTCGGTATCCCAATACCTCGTTCAATCTCATTACCGGCAAGTCACTTTACTCGTTCCGTAATGCATGATCCCGTGACTAACTACTTAGTCACATTGAGCTCATTATGATGATGCATTACCGAGTGGGCCCAGAGATACCTCTCCGTCATACAGAGTGACAAATCCCAGGTCTTGATTCGTGCCAACCCAACAGACACTTTCGGAGATACCTGAAGTACACCTTTATAGCCACTCAGTTACGTTGTGACGTTTGGTACACCCAAAGCACTCCTACGGTATCCGGGAGTTACACAATCTCATGGTCTAAGAAAATGATACTTGACATTAGAAAAGCTCTTAGCAAACGAACTACACGATCTTGTGCTATGCTTAGGATTGGGTCTTGTCCATCACATCATTCTCCTAATGATGTGATCCCGTTATCAATGACATCCAATGTCCATGGTCAGGAAACCATAACCATCTATTGATCAACGAGCTAGTCAACTAGAGGCTCACCCAGGGACATGTTGTGGTCTATGTATTCACACATGTATTACGGTTTCCAGCTAATACAATTATAGCATGAACAATAGACAATTATCATGAACAAGGAAATACAATTATAACCATTTTATTATTGCCTCTAGGGCATATTTCCAACATTTATATCATTTTTGGGACTAACCTACTAACCGGAGGCCCAACCCGAATTGCTGTTTTTTTGCCTATTTCAGTGTTTCAAAGAAAAGGAATATCAAACGGATTCCAAACGGAATGAAATCTTCGGGAGCGATCTTTTTGGAACAAACATGATCCAGAGGACTTGGAGTGGAAGTCAAGAAACAAGCGAGGCGGCCACGAGGGTGCCTGGTGCGCCCCCTACAAGTGGCCCCGCCCCCCACCCTCGTGGGCCCCTCGAGCGTCCACCGACCTACTTCTTCCTCCTACATATACCCATGTACCCCCGAAAACATCAGAAACGACCACGAAAAACTATTTCCACTGCCGTAACCTTCTATATCCGCGAGATCCCATCTTGGAGCCTTCGTCGGTGCTCCGCCGGAGGGGGAATCGACCATGAAGGGCCTCTACATCATCTCCAAGGCCTCTCCGATGAGTTGTGAGTAGTTTACCACAGACCTTCGGGTCCATAGTTATTAGCTAGATGGTTTATTCTCTCTCTTTGAATCTCAATACAAAGTTCTCCTCGATCTTCTTGGAGATCTATTCGATGTAACTCTTTTTGCGGTGTGTTTGTCGAGATCCAATGAATTGTGGGTTTATGATCAAGTTTATCTATGAGAAATATTTGAATCTCTTCTGAATTCTTTTATGTGTGATTAAGTTATCTTTGCAAGTCTCTTCGAATTATCAGTTCGGTTTGGCCTACTAGATTGATCTTTCTTGCAATGGGAAAAGTGCTTAGCTTTGGGTTCAATCTTGCGGTGTCCTTTCCCAGTGACAGCAGGGGCAGCAAGGCACATATTGCATTGTTGCCATAGAGGATAAAAAGATGGGGTTTATATCATATTGCATGAGTTTATCCCTCTACATCATGTCATCTTTCTTAATGCGTTACTCTGTTCTTTATGAACTTAATACTCTAGATGCATGCTGGATAGCGATCGATGTGTGGAGTAATAGTAGTAGATGCAGGCAGGAGTCGGTCTACTTGTCACGGACGTGATGCCTATATACATGATCGTGCCTAGACAATCTTATAATTATTCGCTTTTCTATCAACTACTCGATAGTAATTTGTTCACCCACCGTAATACTTGTGCTATCTTGAAAGAAGCCACTAGTGAAACCTATGGCCCCTGGGTCTATCTTTTATCATATAAAGCTTTCAATCTACTTTTATTTGCATCTTTACTTTTCCAATCTATATTATAAAATACCAAAATATATTTATCTTATCATATTATCTCTATTAGATCTCACTTTCGCAAGTGGCCGTGAAGGGATTGACAACCCCTTTATTGCGTTGGTTGCGAGTTCTTGTTTGTTTGTGTAGGTGCGTGGGACTTCTGAGGAGCCTCCTACTGGATTGATACCTTGGTTCTCAAAAACTGAGGGAAATACTTACGCTACTATTGATGCATCACCCTTTCCTCTTCAAGGAAAACCAACGCAAGCTCAAGACGTAGCATACGGCGGTAGCATTATAAGATGATCCCTTACTAAATTTCAAGGTATAAATGTTCTCCCTGAGTACGCACCGTTGTGACAGTCCTTTATGCTGAGACACCACGTTCACATACAATGGGTGCAAGCCAGTTTTGCACACGCAGAATACTCGGGTTAAACTTGACGAGCCTAGCATATGCAGATATGGCCTCGGAACACTGGAGACCGAAAGGTCGAGCGTGAATCATATAGTAGATATGATCAACATAGAGATGTTCACCATTGAAAACTACTCCATCTCACGTGATGATCGGACATGGTTTACTTGATTTGGATCACGTGATCATTTAGATGACTGGAGGGATGTCTATCTAAGTGGGAGTTCTTAAGTAATATGATTAATTGAACTTTAATTTATCATGAACTTAGTCCTGGTAGTATTTTGCAAATTATGTTGTAGACCAATAGCTCGTGTTGTAGCTTCCCTATGTTTTTTATGTTCCTAGAGAAAACTAAGTTGAAAGATGATAGTAGCAATGATGCGGTCTGGGTCCATAATCTGAGGTTTATCCTCATTGCTGCACAGAAGAATTATGTCCTTGATGCACCGCTAAGTGACAGGCCTATTGCAGGAGCAGATGCAGACGTTATGAACGTTTGGCTAGCTCAATATGATGACTACTTGATAGTTTAGTGCACCATGCTTTACGGCTTAGAACCGGGACTTCAAAAAACGTTTTGAATGCCACAGAGCATATGAGATGTTCCAAGAGCTGAAATTTGTATTTCAAACTCATGCCCGTGTCAAGAGGTATGAGACCTCTGACAAGTACTTCGCCTAAAACATGGAGGAGAATTGCTCAGCTAGTGAGCATGTGCTCAAAATGTCTGGGTACTACAATCATTTGAATCAAGTGGGAGTTAATATTACAGATAAGATAGTGATTGATAGAGTTCTCTAGTCGCCATCACCAAGTTACTGGAACTTCATGATGAACTATAGTATGCAAGGGATGATGAAAATGATTCCCGAGCTCTTCGTGATGCTGAAATCGACGAAGGTAGAAATCAAGTAAAGTATCAAGTATTGATGATTGACAAGACCACTAGTTTCAAGAAAAGGGCAAAGGGAAAGAAAGGGAACTACAAAAAGAATGGCAAGCAAGTTGTCACTCCCATGAAGAAGCCCAAAGCTAGACCTAAGCCTGAAACTGAGTGCTTCTACTGCAAAGGAAATGGTCACTGGAAGCGGAACTACCCCAAATATTTGGTGGAAAAGAGGGATGGCAAAGTGAACAAAGGTATATTTGATATACAGGTTATTGATGTGTACCTTGCTAGTGTTCATAATAGCCCCTAGGTATTCGATACTTGTTCGGTTGCTAGGATTAGTAACTCGAAACAGGAGTTACATAATAAATAGAGACTAGTTAAGGATGAAGTGACGATGTATGTTGGAAGTGGTTCCAAGAATGATATGATCATCATCGCAAACTCCCTATACTTTCGGGATTAGTGTTGAACCTAAATAAATGTTATTTGGCGTTTGCGTTGAGCATGAATATGATTAGATCATGTTTGTTGCAATACGGTTATTCATTTAAGACAGAGAATAATTGTTATTCTGTTTACATGAATAAAACCTTCTATGATCATACACCCAAAGTTGATGGTTTACTGAATCTCGATCGTGGTAATACATATATTCATATTGATGCCAAAAGATGCAAAGTTGATAATGATAGTGCAACTTGTTTGTGGCACTACCGTTTGGGTCATATCGGTGTAAAGCACATAAAGAAATTCCATAAAGATGGACTTTTGGAATTGTTTGATGTTTGCGGACCGTGCCTTATGGGCAAGATGACTAAAACTCTGTTCTCTAGAACAATGGGACGAGCTACTAACTTATTGGAAATAATACACACCGATGTATGCGGTCCAATGAGTGTTGAGGCTCGTGGCGGGTATCGTTATTTTCTTACCTTCACAGATAATTTGAGCATATATGTTTATATCTACTTAATGAAGCATAAGTCTGAAACTTTTGAAAAATTCAAAGAATTTCAAAGTGAAGTGGAAAATCATCATAACAAGAAAATAAAGTTTCTACGATCTGATCATGGAGGTGAATATTTGAGTTACGAGTTTGGTCTTCATTTAAAATAATGATGAATAGTTTCACAGCTCATGCCACATGGAACACCACAGCGTAGTGGTGTGTCCAAACATCGTAACTGCACTTTATTGGAATGGTGCGATCTATGATGTCTCTTACCAATTTACCACTATCCTTTTGGGGTCATGCATTAGAGACGGCTGCATTCACTTTAAACAGGGCACCATCAAAATCCGTTGAGACGACGCCTTATGAACTGTGGTTTAGCAAGAAACCAAAGTTGTTGTTTCTTAAAGTTTGGGGCTGTGATGCTTATGTGAAAAAGCTTCAACCTGATAAGCTCGAACCCAAATCGGAGAAGTGCGTCTTCATAGGATAACCAAAGAAAATTTTTGGGTACACCTTCTATCACAGATCCGAAGGCAAAATCTTTGTTTCTAAAAATGGATCCTTTCTAGAGAAGGAGTTTATCTCGAAAGAAGTGAGTGGGAGGAAAGTAGAACTTGATGAGGTAATTGTACCTTCTCCCGAATTGGAAAGTAGTTCATCACAGAAATTAGTTCTAGTGATTCCTACACCAATTAGTGAGGAAGCTAACGATGATGATCATGAAGCTTCAGATCAAGTTACTGCCGAACCTCGTAGGTCAAGCAGAGTACGATCCGCACTAGAGTGGTACGATAATCCTATTCTAGAAGTCATGTTACTAGACCATGATAAACCTACGGACTATGAGGAAGCGATGATGAGCCCAGATTCCGTGAATTGGCTTGAGGCCATGAAATCTGAGATGGGATCCATGTATGAGGACAAAGTGTGGACTTTGGTGGACTTGCCTGATGATCGGAAAGCCATTAAGAATAAATGGATCTTCATGAGGAAGACGGACGCTGATAGTAGTGTTAATATCTACAAAGCTCGACTTGTCACAAAAGGTTTCGACAAGTTCAAGGTGTCGACTACAATGAGATTTTGTCAACTGTAGCGATGCTTAAATCCGTCCGAATCATGTTAGCAATTGCCATATTTTATGAAATCGGGCAGATGGATGTCAAAACTGCATTCCTGAATGGATTTCTGGAAGAAGAGTTGTATATGATGCAACCAGAAGGTTTTGTCGATCCAAAGTGTGCTAACAAAGTGTGCAAGCTCCAGCGATCCATTTATGGACTGGTGCAAGCCTCTCGGAGTTGGAATAAACGCTTTGATAGTGTGATCAAAGCATATGGTTTTATACAGACTTGCGGTGAAGCCTGTATTTACAAGAAATTGAGTGGGAGATCTGTAGCATTTCTAATATTATATGTGGATGACATATTGTTGATTGGAAATGATATAGAATTCTGGATAGCATAAAGGGATACTTGAATAAGATTTTTTCAATGAAAGACCTCGGTGAAGTTGCTTCCATATTGGGCATCAAGATCTATAGAGATAGATCGAGACGCTTGATAAGATTTTTCAATGAGTAAATACCTTGACAAGTTTTTGAAAGAGTTTAAAATGGATGAGTCAAAGAAGGAGTTAGTTCTTGTCTGTGTTACAAGGTGTTAAGTCGAGTAAGACTCAAAGCCTGACCATGATAGAAGATAGAAGAGAATGAAAGTCATTCCCTATGTCTCAGTGATGACCCACAAGTATAGGGGATCTATCGTAGTCCTTTTGATAAGTAAGAGTGTCGAACCCAACAAGGAGCAGAAGGAAATGACAAGCGGTTTTCAGTAAGGTATTCTCTACAAGCACTGAAATTGTAGGTAACAGATAGTTTTGTGATAAGATAATTTGTAACGGGTAACAAGCAATGACAAGCCTGGACAATTTCTTATAATGAGAAAAGCTCTCTAGATGATACATGGGAATTATCATCAAGCTAGTTTTCATCACGCTCATATGATTCGCGTTCGGTACTTTGATAATTTGGTATGTGGGTGGACCGGTGCTTGGGTACTGCCCTTACTTGGACAAGCATCCCACTTATGATTAACCCCTATTGCAATCATCCGCAACTACAAAAGAAGTATTAAGGTAAACCTAACCATAGCATGAAACTAGTGGATCCAAATCAACCCCTTACGAAGCAACACATAAACTAGGGTTTAAGCTTCTGTCACTCTAGCAACCCATCATCTACTTATTACTTCCCAATGCCTTCCTCTAGGCCCAAATAATGGTGAAGTGTCATGTAGTCGACGTTCACATAACACCACTAGAGGATAGACAACATACATCTCATCAAAATATCGAACGAATACCAAATTCACATGACTACTAATAGCAAGACTTCACCCATGTCCTCAGGAACAAACGTAACTACTCACAAAGCATATTCATGTTCATGATCAGAGGAGTATTAATATGCATTAAGGATCTGAACATATGATCTTCCACCAAGTAAACCAATTGGCATCAACTACAAGGAGTAATCAACACTACTAGCAACCGATAGGTACCAATTTGTGGTTTTGATACAAGATTGGATACAAGAGATGAACTAGGATTTTGAGAGGAGATGGTGCTGGTGAAGATGTTGATGGAGATTGACCCCCTCCTGGTGAGAGGATCGTTGGTGATGATGACGGTGATGATTTCCCCCTCCCGGAGGGAAGTTTCCCCGGCAGAACAGCTCCGCCGGAGCCCTAGATTGGTTCCGCCAAGGTTCCGCCTCGTGGCAGCGGAGTTTCGTCCCGTAAGCTTGCTTATGATTTTTTTCAGGGTAAAAGCCTTCATATAGCAGAAGATGGGCATCGGAGGGCCGCCAGGGGGCCCAGGAGATAGGGGGGTGCCCAGTAAGGGGGGGGGGCGCCCCCACCCTCCTGGCCAGGGTGTGGGCCCCTTTGGTATTTTCTTCGCTCAGAAATTCTTATTAATTCCAAAAGTAACTTCCGTGGAGTTTCAAGATTTTTGGAGCTGTGCAGAATAGGTTTCCAATATTTGCTCCTTTTCCAGCCAGAATTCCAGCTGCCGGCATTCTCCCTCTTCATGATAAACCTTGTAAAATAAGAGAGAATAGCCATAAGTATTGTGACATAATGTGTAATAACAACTCATAATGCAATAAATGTTTATACAAAAGCATGATGCAAAATGGACGTTTCACTCAGCCATAGGTTCTATAAAGTATGCTATGTTGTGTACTAGACCTATTGTGTACCTTGCCATGAGTTTGGCAAAGGGGTACAATAGTGATCTAGGAGTAGATCACTGGACAGCAGTCAAAATTATCCTTAGTGAGACTAAGGAAATGTTTCTCGGTGATGGGGGTGATAAAGAGTTCGTCGTAAAGGGTTACGTCGATGCAAGCTTTTACACTGATCCAGATGACTCTAAGTCTCAATCTGGATACATATTGAAAGTGGGAGCAATTAGCTAGAGTATCTCTATGTAGAGCATTGTAGACATAGAATATTTGCAAAATACATACGGCTCTGAATGTGACAGACACGTCGACTAAACTTCTCTCACAAGCAAAACATGATCACACCTTAGTACTCTTTGTGTGTTAATCACATAGCAATGTGAACTAGATTATTGACTCTAGTAAACCCTTTGGTTGTTGGTCACATGGCGATGTGAACTATGGATGTTAATCACATACAGATGTGAACTATTGATGTTAAATCACATGGCGATGTGAACTAGATTATTGACTCTAGTGCAAGTGGGAGACTGAAGGAAATATGCCCTAGAGACTGAAGGAACCATGATAAATATTTATTATTCATGCTAGAATTGTATTAACCGGAAACTTAGTACATGTGTGAATACATAGACAAAACATATTGTCCCTAGTATGCCTCTACTTGACTAGCTCGTTAATCAAAGATGGTTATGTTTCCTAACCATAGACATGTGTTGTCATTTGACGAATGTGATCACATCATTAGGATAATGATGTGATGGACATGACCCACCCGTTAGCTTAGCATTATGATCGTTACAGTTTCATTGCTACTTCTTTCTTCATGACTTATACATGTTCCTAAGACTATGAGATTATGCAACTCCCGAATACCGGAGGAACACCTTGTGTGTTATCAAACGTCACAACGTAACTGGGTGATTATAAAGATGCTCTACAGGTGTCTCTGAAGGTGTTTGTTGGGTTGGCATAGATTGAGATTAGGATTTGTCACTCCGTGTATCGGAGAGGTATCTTGGGCCCTCTCGGTAATGCTCATCACTATAAGCCTTGCAAGCAATGAGACTAATGAGTTAGTTGCGGGATGAAGCATTACGGAACGAGTAAACAGACTTTCCGGTAACGAGATTGAACTAGGTATGATGATACCGACGATCGAATCTCAGGCAAGTAACATACCGATGACAAAGGGAACAACATATGTTGTTATGCGGTTTGACCGATAAAGATCTTCGTAGAATATGTAGGAACCAATATGAGCATCCAGGTTCCGCTATTGGTTATTTACCGGAGATGTGTCTCCATCATGTCTACATAGTTCTCGAACCCGTAGGGTCCGCATGTTTAACGTTCGATGACGATTGGTATTATGAGTTTATGTGATTTGATGTACCGAAGGTTGTTTGGAGTCCCGACTAAGATCACGGACATGACGAGGAGTCTCGAAATGGTCGAGATGTAAAGATCGATATATTGGAAGGCTATATTCGGACATCGGAAGAGTTCCGAGTGATTCGGGTATTTTTCGGAGTACCGAGGAGTTACGGGAATTCACCGGGAGAAGTAATGGGCCTTATTGGGCTTTAGCAGAGAGAGGAGAGAAGGGCCAAGAGGTGGCGCGCGCCTCCCCCCTGCCCAAACAGAATTGGACAAGGGGTGGGGGCGCAGCCCCCCTTTCCTTCTCCCTCTCCCTCTTTTTCCTTCTCTCCTACTTCGAATAGGAAAGGGAATCCTACTAGGACTTGGGAGTCCTAGTAGGTCTCCCTATGCTTGGCGCGCCCCCTAGGCCGGCCGCCTCCTCCCTCCCTCCTTTATATACGGGGAGGGGAGCACCCCAATGACACAAGTTGATCTTTAGCCGTGTGCGGTGCCCCCCTTCACAGTTTTCCACCTCGGTCATATCGTCGTAGTGCTTAGGCGAAGCCCTGCGCCGGTAACTTCATCATCACCGTCACCATGCCGTCGTGCTGACGGAACTCTCCCTCGGCCTCAGCTGGATCTAGAGTTCGAGGGACGTCACCGAGCTGAACGTGTGTAGATCGCGGAGGTGTCGTGCGTTCGGTACTTGATCGGTTGGATCGCGAAGATGTTCGACTACATCAACCGCGTTACTTAAACGCTTCCGCTTTCGGTCTACGAGGGTACGTGAACACACTCTCCCTTCTCGTTGCTATGCATCACCTAGATAGATCTTGCGTGATCGTATGGATTTTTTTGAAATTACCGCATTCCCCAACACAAAATCCTCTAGTATATATAGGTTGAGGGGAGTGGGAGGGGTGGCCGACTTGGGGAAGGGTTTCCCCTCCCCTTGTGCCGGCCTAGAGGGTGGTGGAGTCCAACTCCACCTCCCAATTCAGCACCAACTCTGCCCTAATAGGCATTTTAGTATTTTCTTTAGCATGTTGATATTAAATAAATTCTACAAGCCTTCTAACCAATATTAGAACCTTTTATCATTTATTTAATGTCTCCGGAAACATTTTCCGCCTATATATCATTTCCCGGTATTACCCAATATTCCCAGAAACTTTTTTGGTAACCCTGAAACGCTTCCGGTTTCCCTCAAAACTATTTCTTATGTTCACAAATCTATTCCGAGAATATTTTCTCATAACTCTCAGTCCACTAATACTCAACAGATCGTGATTCCCTCAAGCGTGTGACCTATAAGGTTTGGTAAAACATAAACATGAACGAAACTGCCTTCATTCAATGATCAATAGCGGAACCATGGACATCCATTTTGACCCCTGTGAATACATAAATGATATTCGAGTGAACCTTTGGTTATCATATGTTATTCCATTTTCTTCACGATACTTTACAAAAACTAAGGTGAGATTTATCGGTATCATCTTGAGTCATTCTCATGCTCATTATACTGGTCTCCTCATTACCAGTTTTGTTTTTCTTTCTCGTTGTCATGTTCCAGCATCCATGTGATCTAGTCAATCGTGTCTCGTCAGCTGATGATGATGTCGTGACGCCAAGAGGGCCCTAAGAATATCTCTCCATCGTCGGAGGAGCAAATCCCACTCTTGAGCTATCTAGTCCCTTGTCACACTTTTCGATGAACCTGAAAGTTGTCGTTATGATCACCGTGTTACAAAATGACGTTTGAGCAACCCAAAAGTCCATCGTCCGGTATGAAGTGACTAGGATACTCTCATGGTCTAAGGAACTAAAGCATACATCAGCTCTTTGTGTTATATCAATTGACTTGTGAAGATTACATCTCAAAGTATAACAAACAAGTTGGGTCAATTCAGTATGATCGCTCTTCTAATATCATACTCTCAATGTTGTTTTGGGATTATTATTACACTTAACAAAATCTCAAGATCAGAAAAACATGATTGACATACAACACTTGAGCTAGTCCCAAAGGTAAGACTAGGAATCATGTTTTACCGTTTATCATTCCACACGTGATTATGACTTTTTTTCCGAATCACATATTTCAGAATCATAGCAGTTATAGCATAACTATAAACGTGAAAATAAATAATACAATATTATTGCCTCTTGGACATATTTCCAAAAAAAATAGCAAAGTTTGTCGTTCCCTCTAAGAACAACATTGCAAAAATACCGTGGCGACACGTGTGAACTTGCCGTCATAAAAAACATGGCAAGAATAATTTGAACTCATTATTTCTATATTTCATTCATATTTTTCCTGTTTGTTAGTTTTTAAATGGCAAGTGAGGTGTTTTGCGTGAGGCAGTTTGACATTTACTGGACATCAACTAATCCACTTTTCGATTTCTCGTGCACGGAACTAGTTAGCGCACCAAACTAATTAGCACACACAACACATAGTAAGCTTCCCGCCAAAAAAAAACACATAGCAAGCTAGCTAAAATGAATCAAAAAATTGCAAAAATCTATACCTATACCATTATACCCCTACTAATTAAGCAAGGTGCGTTTCGCCAATTTTTTCATTCGTTCACCGTAAAAATGATTTTTTTCCTATCCGAGGTGGTACTAAATTCTCATGCATTCGTCTGCTAGAAAACAAAAAGGCTTTTTCAGAATTTTATATATGGGCCGCGAGTTGTGGCCCAGCGAAGTCAGCCGGCTTATTTTTCTACCCACACAGCTAGAAAAATTCTATTTTCGCACAGGGTGACAAATAGTTGGAGCTAAGCACAGGACAACCCATAATGGGATGGCCTGTTTTTCTTTGTTTCTATGTTTTCTGTCTATTTTTATTCTCCTTCCCCTATCTCTTTTTTCCATTCCAACTTTATTTGTCTTATAGAATTTAATTCATAAATTTAAAATTCTCAAGAAACGTTAAGAATTAAAAAAAATCAAATTTTGGAAAATGTTCAGAACTCCAAAATTTTGTTGCTATTTTGAAAAATATTTGAAACTTGAAAAACGTTTCCTATTTTTTCAATTGTTTTATTATTTTGCAAAAAATGTTCGAGATTTCTGAAAATAAAATGGCATTCTAAAAAATGCTCCAAATTCAAAAACTATTCTTGGTTTAGTGAATCTTCACAATTCAAAATAATGTTCGCGTATAAAAGATACATATTTTCAAAAAATATTATGATTTCCCAACATATATTCCTGTTTTAAAAAATATGCACAAATTCAAATAATGTCCATGTTTTTATAAAAAAACTTGTTTTTTTCAAAAAATGATTGTGAGTTTTAAAAGATGTTCCTGTTTCAAATTTCGTTTGCGTTTTTTCCTAAAAGTGTACATAATTTTCAAAATCCTATTCAAGATTTTAAAAATGATTCATACTTTCTACTCCCTCCGTCCCATAATGTAAGACGCTTTAAAAATGGTTCATGCTTTCTACTCCCTCCGTCCCATAATGTAAGACGTTTTTTCACACTACACTAGTGTGAAAAAACGTCTTACATTATGGGACGGAGGGAGTACAATATACAAAAATTTCATACCTTAAAATATCCATGGTTGAAAGGAAAAGTAAATTGAATAGTTCATGGGTCTTCTTTGTCGTACGACGACGTAACAAAATTTTTAAATGCCCTCGATCAATGAATGAAAAAATAGCGAATTGATTACTTCACACCCGGCGAAACCGAGAAGCTAAATGTTCCTTTTTTACGTGCACACAGAATTTTACTTGCACATATAATTTTCACTAACTTGAAATGCATATTATTTTTCTCGCGTTGCAATGCACGGGCATATGTGCTAGTAGTAGAAGCACAATGAACTAGTTCTCGTGTTTCTCTGCGAATTAAAAAAAGCCATCTTGCTACCGGGTGCTACGTCGAAGGGAGGAGCTGGGAGTACCTCGTGGCCCTGATTCCCGGCGACGAGCATCTGGGCCGCGAGCCGCAAAAAGTCTCGTCGGGACACCATACGAATTGCGGGGCCTCCGCTAGGATGGCTGCTAGAAGGCGATGGGACAAGGCTGCCGAGCCCAAGCTCGAGGCTCAACGCCGGGGAGTTTGGAAGGCGCAACTCAGGCCGCGGCTCTGGCGAGGACAGAGCACCCGGCCACGCCTCCGCCGCGGATTGATGTGACCTCTTCTCACCTTAGACCACCATCATGGCTGTCAGGTGGGGCTGGTAAATTCAAAAATATGTGCTGCAAAGCGACTACATCGGGCAAGTTCACCATATGTTTTTCTAGGGGCAACCAACACGCGCCCGTTGTTTCTCAAAGGGGAAAACAACTCAAGAAAACTCGATGGAATATAGAAGTTTAATCAGCGCAAAGGTTTAACGACATCGCTCCATTATTGTTCACACTGAGACATTCATTACTACTCTCTCCGTCCCAAAATTCTTGTCTTAGATTTGTCTAAATACGAATGTATCAAGTCACATTTTAGTATCAAATCACAATTTTGGGACGAAGAGAGTATTATTGTTCTCACTGAGAATTCAGTAAATTTTGTCACAACAGGTTCTGCCTTAGGATAGCTCTATAATTGTTCTCACTGAGAATTCAATAAATTTTGTCGCAACAGATTGTGCCTTCGGACTGCAGAACCAGCACACGCACATTCTCACAGTTGCCAAGTCTCCAAGCACTTCAACTCCGAGTTGAACCTGTAAACTTGACCCGGAGAGGCGCTGATCACGGCAGCATGGTCGCCATAGTGGATCCTCGCAAGCGCAGGCGAATTCCCGCTGCTGCCAGACCATACAAGAGCTTCATGCAGGCTACCTTCTTTCCAGCAAATGTTAACCGTCAACCCGCCTCGGGCCCTCAAACCTTTAACGCTGCCATGGGGCCACTTGTCGCGGGGCAGAGCAGGGAGCAGGTACAGATCACTCCCGGTGCTCTGCACAAGCATTTCGCACAATGCAGCTGGGAATCTGCAAGAGAAGACGATCATTGTGATGCTTGTGAATCGATCGTTGCAGTTAAGTAGCAGTCACTATTACTAGACCTCTTTTAAGTGGTTAACAATTTACAGCTTAGAGTCACCACGAGGTAATCATACTATGGTAAACAGAGCTGGCTGTGGTGAATTGAATGGTTTTGTCAAATAGAGCTGGAACTTCATGTGTCACAATTCAAGGTAATCATACTATGATAACATATTGGATCATGATTGATTAGGTTGAAGGTGATCTGGTTTACCCAAAATTTGCATCAATCTGGAATGGTGGATGCGCTGTGAACAAATTGCTGTATAGACCTCCTTCCTTTTCATGCTCGTGCTTTGGGTCTATCAAAGTGATTAGCTGCAGAATCATTTTGTATGCATGCTTACTGTTGTGAAGATGAGCCCACAGGGCCATCTTCCATGAAGTAGACCACCCAGGGCCTTTATCACCTACACAATATAGAGAATTCAATGCCAAGCAACAAAGATAGAGAAAGTGATGGCTAACAGCTAGCCCTTGACCTTAGACACAATAAATTTGACATTCTTAACAGTGCCATGCACTTGTTAAAATAACAGTATTTTTCAGAGCAAACTGAAAGGTGGGAAAAATGAATATAACAGCTGGTCATGCAAGCAAACCGCATAAAAAAAATCAACTTAATAATACCACTAGACTGTTTGCCATTTGAAAGAAAATGACCATGAGAAAATAAGATCAGCAACCTTTGTAAGAAGTTTAAAAATTTCTGATACAGACAACGCTGAATTATCCTCTTGGAACATGGCTGCTTATTTCAATTTTACATGAGAACAACAGTGGTTGATCCAGTCCCATTAAACCTTGCTATCCTTCTACTACGAATATTGTTGAGCACCCCCGTTGCATAAGTGTATAACCAACATCTGTTTTAAGAGGTTTTTAAGTCGCTGTGGGTTGTTTGTATTTTTCCTCTACTGAAACAATTGTGTTTATACATATACTGCTTTTGATGAATGCAATTACAATATGTTACTGAATGGCCTTCCTCCTTTTTCATTTTTCTTTTGTGCTATATTTCCATTCCTCTTATCTACAACAGTTAACCCTCAAAATCCAAAAAAGACTCAGATCAGCAAAAAGGAGCCCGTGCAAGATCGAGTAACCGTCATGGGAAGGAATCTTGGGAGGTCATCATCTAACTATAAGTTCTCTGAGCTCATATTTTCTTTTGAAACAAACCCAAACTTTACTGATAACTTCAAATAAGGATAAAATTCGAATACTGCCCTTTTGATATGCAAAAAAGGTACCTCTTTTATAAAGAGTATTGGCTACAGCTTTGCAGAGGTCAGGTGTTTGCTCAAGTGTCATGGTATGTCCAGGATAAAGACCAAACAGATGAGATACATGCCTGTGCTGAGGTTCGGGATCCTTAAAATCTTGTGCCTATGCATAAAAAACAAGTATTATGAAACTGAACAGACCAATGCAAATCACTATGAGAGATAAAAAAATAAAAAGTATATACAGACCCATTCCATGATTGTACCATCTCTACCAATTTTTATTGGCGGGAGCCTTGGTAGTGCCGCTTTTATCCTCTGAACCACATCAGTGCTGGATTTTCCTAAAATCTGGTAAGACACGTATGAATACTTCAAACACATAAACATTCAAATAAATACATGCTAGAATGATAAGACTTAACTATAACTCTAGTATAACGTTTTAAATCTGCATGCTTCATTCATAGTATCACCAAAGTATCTGCATATTCAATGAAACCTGTCTCTTTCAACAACAGTAAATAGAAATGAAGACTTACATCAGCAGACAGAAGAACAGCTGAGAATACTTCTCTAATAATTGACATGTCCATAGTTGTTGAATAGCTCACAGATGCTTTCTTGCCATCCGGAGCAATAAAATAATGCTCTGGGGAAGTAGAAGGATTGGTCTCCAGATAGCCATCTTGGCCTTCAATCAACCAGGACAACAGAAAGGAGGCAGATCCTTCCAAAAGTGGATACGCTGTTCTCTCCAAAAATTCCTGCAAAAAAAGAACAGAATATCACATCTGATGTAGATTTTGTCTAGATCACATTTATGTCTCTCCAATCTCCAGAAGATGAGCTTGCACTTTGCGGCAAAGCTATCAGTATGGAATTCACCATATATTCACAACATCGACATTATCCATCAATCAGAACACATGAAAAAGGTAGATGAACGAACAATCTATTCAACAGGATAGTTAAACACTTTTGACCAGTCATTGCTGCTAAACATCATTATCTTTTAGTACAGTTAACCAGTTTGTCTAATCCAAATTTGTTAGTGTTTGCCTTATCCCTCATATTTGGTTTAAGCCCACCTTTTACCACCAATTCTTCAGATAAGATAGTGTAATCACATAAACATAAAAGGAGATTAGGTTCCAACATAAGCAATCGGCGACAGTAATTCTCATATCTGCCTATGACGTATGATCACAGTCTGTGCTTAAAGGTGATACAAGAAAGTAATGCATACAAGTACTGCATGGCGTTGCATTCCATGCCCGTGTCATCACTCACTCTGTCCATTGTAAAACTGTAGTGTTCCCACAGGTGTGTAGCAAGCCATGGCCCACCCATTGGCCATAGAGCCCATGAAGGATCACCAGCATCCGGTGATGTTTTTGCCCACAAGTCTGTGACTTGGTGACTGACCCAGCCATTAGCTCTGTAATTCACCTGTCAAGAAAACATACCATCACCTCAAAAAGTTCCCATGAAATACAAGGTTCCAAACTTTGCTATAAATCCATTTGGAACACGTAAACTGAATAAAATAAAAAGTAATATGTTTAAACACGAAGTAGAATTCATCAAGAATCTAATATACACAAACCATTAAATAGAGTTGTCCAAATGATTCATCAAGAAGATGCACAAAGTTGCAATTCTTTATCCTTGAGTGATCAAGGGCAAGTGCCTCTCAAACTTCAAATTTTGTATTCACATTTACGTTGTCGCGTTAACAGTCAATACTCAATAGTCGATACTCAGTGACACTAAGAATGAACTGAGGAAAGACCCTATCATCTAGATATACTTATAATGTCGTGGAGCAAGTGTCGTCGTGGTACTGTAGCATGCAGTATCATGTGGAAATCAGATATTTGAATAACTAATTGCCTTGTTAGATTGGTCTGTTTCCATCCTCATGTAGTAGTGACTGTCAACAGCACGACCTTTGTATTGCTATTGGGCCAAAGGGACAGATTATAGACATGTACATATGCAATCAAAATCCTATAGAAAGAAGAAACTGCACAGCTAACTATTGCCCCTTGTGCAAACTGGCAGGTCCCAAGCTTCTAGTAGCATCACTGCTACTCCTCCGTTGTCAGGCCTAGGAGTAGGATCCAAGGCTATGGGCCATGGCCACAAGAAATAGTATTCATAAAAGTTTAATTCACTAGAAAGTAGAAAGATATGTCGGAACACTCACGAGTATACAGGGTAGAGAACACACAGTTTCCAGAGATGCTCTTTTATGAAAGTAGACTTACTTTTGCCGTCTTAGCCCCATTGACCGAAAGGGATCCAATGAAGTCGAATAGTGGGTCTTGGCATTCACTAAGGTTGCAAGGAAGTGATGGCCAGTAATTCATTTGAAGATTTATATTTGGATGGGGAGCTGTACTGGAAAGTGAAAGGAATGACATTGTTATCAAACTTGGACTGCCAGAAAATAGTGTAAATAGGACTATCATCAATATACTCTCAAATACTCCCTCTCACTAGTGTCAAAAACGTTCTTATATTATGGGACGGAGGGAGTAACTTACATTACAGACACTAAGGTATTTGCTGCAGTAAATTCAGCATTAAGTTGCTACAAATGGCAAGAGAATCAGTATTACCCACAACAAAATTTACTTGAATAAAAGATGGATACCCATTTAGTAGATCAACTGTTCAGAATGCAACAGAAATTAAGGAAAAATATACTAAATTATCACCTTCCCAAATATTCAAGTTACATTTTTATTGACATCATAAAAAATAATTCAAGTTACATTTTTTGTATAAAGAATCCCAAAACCTATATTTGAGAAACTAATGAGGGGAATTTAAATCTTTTGTGGCTTTCTTTATATGTATTCAGTGTTTTGTCATGCCGTGTCAATCCATGTGCCTAATATAACATAAAAATAATGGGAATATGAGCGTTAATCAATATGGTTATTTGGTAACTGATTATCCAATGTGTTTATGGGAATGAGCATGCCTGTATGTATTAACATCAACTGGATACACAAAATGTTGGCCTCAATTACTTCGGTGTCTTTGCATCGAAAAGGCCAAATGTGTGTTACTTTTGCAAGTAATAGGATCACAATGTGTGTACACGAGAATCCTTAATTAATCTACAGAAAAATGAATACAGCTTTAAACCTTAAAACTGAAGCCAAAGGCCAGTCTCTTCAGTTCAAAAGAAAGACTAGTCTTAACTTGTAAAATGTGCAAATTAGATTAACTTATACATGATAATTTTAAAACATATTAAGAGAAAGGGCCACTTGTCATGTTTTCCACTTATATTTTCCTCATTTTGATACAGAACAGCTACGGATTGTTATGAGACTTTTCAAACTTCTAAAATTTATTGCTCGCCATAGCAAAAATGGTCATGTAACACCAGACTGCATGCAAAGACAATCCATTTCACAGAGTTGGTCGTTTGTGACCCCATTAGGATGATATTTAAATGACGTATGCTCTGAATACACAAGTTCTACAAAGTGTGACCCAGACAAACAGTTGCAGCCGTTTTCTTATTCAATAGTCTAAAAAATAATAACCCAAGATATATAGCTGGCATAAGCAACAAAACAAGACAAGATATGTTATAAAAACATACCCCCATGGTGCATTAGTCTCGTTGTTCCATATTCCTTGCAGATTGGAAACCTGAGTTCCAGGCCTCGAACAAGAAATGAGTAGATAGCGCCCAAACTGAAACAGAAGTTCTACCAGAGAAGGATCTTCATCATGTCTAAAACTTATAATTCGGTCTACAGTAGGCTTCTCTGAATTATTAAGCTCGTTTAACCTTGAACAGTCAACCATCGGTACAGTGCAATCAGATACCTCAGCATCCTGAGAGATATTCTCAGGTAAGTGAGCCAAAGTGCTACCTCCAAGTACACCATTAGAGCCTCGTGAAAGTTGCAAGGACACGCGCTGGAAAAGACTTTGGTAATCATCCATGTGATAAGCTTTTAGCTGTGCATATGACATGCTCCTAGCCATATTTAATGTTGTGAATGCTGATGTCACTGGATCAAGTGTAGATTCAGAAGGCTTGACAAATGGCCCTTCAAATGAGGTTGCAGCTGCAAGGAGCAAAACTGCTGAGTCGGCACCATCAAGTTTCAGCATCTTATCATTTAATACTTGCACTTGGCCATTGGCACCACTCGTCAGCAGGTAGAGAATAGCACAAAATTTCATCCCCGGAGGATGATCAGATGCATTGTCATCTCCAGCGGGCTTTTCTCCTGGGCAGCTACCCTCCATGATTATTTCATTTGCATCTGTTACACGAATCCGGTGATCTAGTGGTGTAGCTAAAGATACTGTACAGGAGACAGCTCCTGGTTTGTTTGCAGAGATTTTAGTCGCGATTACTTGATGTGGATTTGAGGAGAAGTGTTCCCTTGAGTACAATACTTCCCCAACACTGTATGTGACATTAACTGTTGCAGATTCCAAATCAAGGTATCTTTTATAATTTGTATACTTGATATGCTCACCAAAGGCAAGATCAATATCACCGAGAGGCTGGTAACTCTACAGTTAAAACATAGAGCAATGTTTCAACGTCGATATAGCAGCACAACTCTTCCATCAACCTAAAATGAAATGTGTACCTGCGTCTCGTCACCAGACAGGCCATAAGCAACAGCTGTAGCTTCAGGGTACAGTCCCTTATCAACAAGGCTCCTTACTTCAGAAAGAACAGTAGGTGCTTGGGGGTTTGTATAATTACCAGGTCCGCCCGTCCATAATGTATCATCTGCATCAACAGTTTTGATATGAAGCAATAAACTCTACAAAAATAAACAGATAGGTAATATTAAAGAAAGCCAATATGAGTGAAGGTGTATGTGAAACAAAAAAGGTGTACATGAGTGGGGAAAGGAGACAAAAAAGACTGATATCATTCACTTATAGGGAAACAGTAACAGAATAATGAAAAAGAAGCTTCCTAATTTTCACGTCATCTATTCAGAAAAGTGGTATGATTGTACTTTTGGAGAACACATGCAAGATCAATAAATATGATCCCTATCATTTTCATTTAAAAAGTGTAAAGATGAATCCTGGCATGAAGGATCTGCAAAACCATGCACACATTCCGACAGTGCACTCCAGACTCTAAATCATACTACTTTCAGTAAAAGTGCTAACTATGATGATGGATTCAAATAGAAAAATACCCACATGCGCCGTTTTTTCATTTTATTTTTATATGCATGCACCTATTCAGCTCAAACATATGTATCAGTCTATCAGAACCTCCCAGTATCCACCAGACCAGCATTTATCAATATGTCTTACATTGAACACAACGCAAAAGATATGTATCATGGTATATTCTGCTCCAGCGTTTGTCCATGATGCATTTGTCACATGGGTCTGATGTATTTCGATGGAACCTACATGGGAATGGACAATTCTCAGTGGAGTCTATGTACAGAGCGTTAATCCAGTCTGATGTGCCAGTTGATAATAATAAGAAGATCTGGAAGATGAAGATACCTCTAAAGAATAAAATCTTTGCATGGTATCTTCGTCGCGGAGTCATTCTTACTAAAGATAACCTTATTAAGAGAAATTGGCATGGAAGCCCGCAATGTGTCTTTTGTCATCATGATGAGACAATAAAACATTTATTCTTCCAATGCAAATTGGCTCGTTCTATATGGTCAGTCATCCAGATAGCTTCTGGCTTGTATCCTCCTTGTAGTGTTGCTAATGTATTTGGCAACTGGTTACATGGGATAGATTACAGGTTCAGAACTATTCTTAGGGTGGGAGCGCTTGCCGTTATTTGGTCGCTTTGGCTATGTAGAAATGATAAGGTGTTTAACGATAAAAGTACTTCTCTGATGCAGGTTATCTACAGGTGTACCGGGACTCTTCGTTTATGGTCCTCTCTACAACGTGTGGAGAATCAAGGCCTGTTTACGGAGGTGTGTACACGATTGGAGGATACGGCGAGGATACTTTTACCCAACATGGGTGGCAGCATGATCTTAGGATTGGCCCACCTCCGCTTTAGGCGTTATACATACTCTGTTTCTTTGTATTTCGCCTTCTTAATTTTCGTTTGTGTGAGAGAACTTGTTTGGCTGTGTGCATCATAGTTATGCAGAGGCCGGGTGTAATGCTTAAACCTTTTAAGTAATAAAGCACCCCTTTTCGAAAAAAGATATGTATGTGGCCAACTGACATCTCCATTTACCAGTCGATACAATGCTTGTATTGGGCGCGCTCTCACCATCGATTTCCCCTCATCTAACAACACACAGAAGCAACCATGCTCCATCAATTATTCGTCTCTCTCCGTTCGTTTGCTAAATTTCTCCCCATTAAATTCCAGCCATTTCGCTTTCTGTCTCAAGTGTGCTCTCAAAGATGGCATGA